>NC_141910.1:52591893-52894924 GCF_057802395.1 Ceratotherium simum simum | reverse complement strand
GCTATTGTTTCTTTGAATAAGCTCTGTGCTCCTTTCTCTCTCACCTCTCCCTCTGGAATACCTGTAATCCTTATGTTGCTTTTCCTAATTGAGTTGGATATTTCTTGAAGAATTTCTTCATTTTCTAAAATCTTAGTTCTCTCCCCTCCTCTACTTGAAGGATTTCTAGCTTTCTATCCTCTAGGTTACTTATTCTCTCCTCCATAAGGTCAGCTCTATTTTTTGTGGTTTCTAGATTATTTTTTGTCTCATTGTTTATGTTCCTCATATCCAGAATTTCAGAATAGTTTGTTTGTTTTTTTAAGGGCTTCAGTCTCTTTGGTGAAATATTCCTTCTGCTTGTCAATTTTATTCCTGAGCTCATTGAACTGTGTGAATTTTCTTGTAACTCATTGAGTTTCTTTATGACAACTATTTTGAATTCTCTGTCACTTAGATTATAAATTTCTGTGACTTCAGGATTGGTTTCTGGAGACCTGTCATTTTCCTTCTGCTCTGAAATGTTACTGTAGTTCTTCATGGTGTTTAATAAAGTGATCCTTTGCCGGTGCATTTGTGGTAGTATCAGGTCGCAGATTCCACCTGCCACTGCTGGGGGCGGGGGAAGAGCTGTATTTTCTAATCCTGCCCCTTCTTCTGGAAATTGTGCTGGTAAGGCTGCTCTGTGTATACGTGGGCTGGCTGTGGCTGCTTGGGGGTTGCGCTGCTCTGTGTATACGTGGGCTGGCTGTGGCTGCTTGGGGGTTGTGCAGGCACATGCAGGCAGGGCCTCTGTGCTCCACCAGCAGATTGCTCTTGTGTGGGTGGGGCCTCTGGGCTCAGCAGGGGACTGGTAAGCTGCTGCACTTGGTGGGCGGTGCTCCTTCTCGGGGGTTGAGCTGCTGCCACTTGGTGAGGAGCATTCTCACTGGCAGGGCCACCATGGCACAGTGGGTGCTCCCACGTGTCAGGATAGCACTCTGAAAGTGTGCGCATGTTGGATTGTTCCCACTTCCTCTTACAGTCATGCCAGCCACTGTGTGAGGACCCGTGACCTGGATTGCTGCCACCAGAAAGGGGAGGGGTCCACTCACCTAGTTACCCTGCTCCCTGGGGATCCAGTCCACCCACCTTCAGATGTATGGCTGCATGGATCTCTCAGGCATTCTGTTGTTCTGTGAAGGGAATCCTCTGTTGGTTAATGAATGTCTATTTAGTTGTAACTTAGAGTGGGGAGCCAGAGGGAATAACTCACTCCACCAAGATGCTGATGTCACTCTTCCTGATACATTATCATTAACTAAAATCTATATTTTATTCAGATTTCCTTAATTTTTCCCTAATGTCTTTTTTTGGTCCAGGATCCCGTCAAAGATACCACATTATATTTAGTTCTCACGTCTCTTTAGGTGCCTGTAAGTTGTGACAGTTTCTCAGACTTTCCTAGTTTTTGATGACCTTGACAGTTTTGGGGAGTACTAGTCAGGTATTTTATAGAATGTCCCTAATTGGGGTTTGTCTAATATTTTTCTCATGGTTAGACTGTGGATATGGGCTTTTGGGAGAAACACTTCAGAAGTAAAGTGACATTTTCATCATATGCTATCAAGGGTCCATACTTACTATCAACTTGACGTATAAGTATTGATATATATATATATATTTTTTTGTGAGGAAGATCAGCCCCAAGCTAACATCCGTGCTAATCCTCCTCTTTTTGCTGAGGAAGACTGGCTCTGAGCTAACATCTATTGCCAATCCTCCTCCTTTTTTTTTTCCCAAAGCCCCAGTAGATAGTTGTATGTCATAGTTGCACATCCTTCTAGTTGCTGTATGTGGGACACGGCCTCAGCATGGCAGAAGAAGCGGTGTGTTGGTGCACGCCCGGGATCCGAACCCGGGCCGCCAGTAGCGGAGCGCGCGCACTTAACCGCTAAGCCACCAGGGCCGGCCCTATAAGTATTGGTATTAACCTTGCTCACTTGGCTTGAGGGACTGTTTGTCAGGTTTCTCTGCTGTGAAGTTACTCTTTCACCGCTTTCCACACTGTCCTCTTTGGAAGGGAGTCATTGTGCGGAGACCATGCTTAAGGAGTGGGGAGTTATGCTCCACCTCTTTGAAGGCAGAGTATCTGCATAAATTATTTGGAATTCTTCTGCCTGGGAGAGTTGTCTGTTCTCCTCCATTATTTATTTATTCAATCATTTATTTTTATAAGTATGAACTTACAGATATCTCTTTTATACTTTGGGTTACAATCCTATAATATTTATTTTTTTGCTCAAATTGTTCCAGCTTTGGTCATTGGAAACTCTTCAGTGGGCTCCCATATCCCTTTGCTATGCCCATATCATTATAGTTTTTTTTTGTTTGTTTGTATTTTGGAGCACTGTCTTACTTTATGGCACTACAAGATGCTCTAGGCTCATCGTATATATTTTTCGCTCTAGTCCTAGAATCAGCCATTTCTCCAAGAAGTCTTGGTTCTTTTTATTTTACTGGAGAAAGGTATTAGCAACCAAGATCTGAGTGCTAAGTGTGTTTGCTGCTACTGAGATAGCATTGCTTTCAGGTCCTCTCAGCTAACAAAGTAAGGAAATACACATATCTATAAATATTTTATATATTAACCATTTGTATCTATATTAAGCAAAACATGAGTTTGTACTGATGTCTCCAATTCTAATCCACTACCACATGGATCATTCTAGCCTCTGGAAAGGGTTATTTTAAGGTCCTTGTGTATGTCCTGATCTTTGCCTTATTGTAATATTATTCCTATCTGCTTATTTATTAGTTAATCCCTTCTATAAACTGCATTGAACCTGTATATTTAAGCCTTTTTACTAGGTGTTAGGGATACAAAGATGAATGATTGATTGGTGTAGTCATAGTTTCCTCAATACATGTTTATTGAATACCTCTAATGTTGGGCACTGTGTTCCATGCTGATGGTTCACTAGTGGAGAGAATCTGGACACACATAACTATTATGTAAGGCAGAATGTAACTGTGATCTAAGGTAGAAAAGAAAAGTGATAAAATTCAGTTGAGGGAGAAATACCTCAGGAAGGGAAATCACATGATGAAGTGTAGCAGTTAGAACCTGGTAGCATTCAAGTGAAGAAAATGTAACCAAACAGGCTTAAGTAAAAAGAGAATTTATTGGTTCACATAACAGAAAAGACCAGGGGTAAATGTAGCTTCAGGCATGACTGGTTTTAGGGCTCAAACAGTGTCATCAGGGCTTTGCTCTGCCTTCTGCTCTGCTGGCATTGTTTTCAAGCCCTTCATAGCATCTCCCAGTACCTCTAAGCCAACATTACATCACCAGAAGAAGAGAAAGTCTGAGGTCATAAACAAAAGTCTTAGAATTGACTTGTTAGTCTTGATTAGCCTCACTTGGGTCATCATATCCATGAACATTGTTGCTCTGGGGGATAGAATGTGCTGGTTAGCTTAGCTTTGTACGTGTACTCCATCCCTTTCATAGGAGTTGGTTTTGTGATTATTAATTGAGCTATATATTTTTGTTTTGTGAGCATGTCTACATATTTCTTATATTTTACAATAAAAATTTTTTTAAAAGCAGTGAATATATTCAGCATACAAAAACTAATCAATGTAATTCCTCAGATTCAAGAAATCCAGTTAATCCTAAACAGGTAGATATAAGGAATTCCACTTCTCGACACATTGTCGCAAAATTACCGAAAACCAAGGACAATGAGAAAAATCTAAAAACAGCCAGAGAAAACAAAAGAGCAACCATTAGACTGTTAGCTGATTTCTTATAGTAACAATGGAAGATAGAAGACAGTTGAATGATATCTTGAATGTGATGAAAGAAAACAGCAAGCATTTAAAATTTTCTATCTAGTAAGAATATCCTTCAAGAATTTAAGTGAAGTAAATACCTTTTCAGGTAAACAAAAACAGAGTTCATCATCAACAAACCTTTACTAATTCTTCAGGGAGAAGGAAAAAAATCTCTGCTAGAAGGTCGGAGATGCAGAAAGGAATGAAGAGCAACAAAATTTACTAAAAGGAGATAGAGGTAAAGAGAATATAAAATTGTAAATCATCCAGAGGATGTTTTAACTAGAATTGTCTCATACATTTTGATGAATGTTAGGATTTATGTTCCCAATGCACGTCATGTGGGCAAATGTTAAAATTAAGTGACTTTTTCTTGGTGTTTACTCATTTGGGAGTGGGGAGGTGGGTGACTATAGGTTGAAAAAAGAAAATGGCGTTAAAGCTTGTCTTTGCAAGTGGATGACTTCATATTGACCATGTCTGCCATTCTTCTTTCTGCTGTTCTATTTTTGTTTTGCTTTGTGTAATGCTGTGGTTCTTTCATGGGGACAACTGGAAACATATTGAGCCTGGGTCCTAGCTCCCAAAGATTCTAATTTAGTTATTAGTCTGGGGTGGAGCCTGGGCATCAGTGGTTGTTGAAAGCCAGTTCTAGTTAAGAGAACTACAGGTGCTGAAAAGGAGGATGGGTGAGACAAATCTGAATTCTACTCTCAGCTTTGTTGGTTACTAGGTGGATTATGCTGGCCAAGGTACTTAGCATCTATGCATTTATTTATTGATAAAACTGCTAAAATTAGTAACTATCTCATAAGGCTGTTGTGAGGAATAAAGAAAGTAACATTTGAATGGAAAAATGGAAATAAAACTGGAGGTATGGAAGCCAAAATGACCAAGGGCAACGTGTAATTATAACTATAGAGAGTTTAGCAAATGTTTATACTTTCAAAGAAGTTCTTTAGTTTCCCTTTATAATTTGAAGCAGCTTAGTCTGATTTTTGAGCTTATATTTAAACTCATAAAAGTAAAGTTTTGTACTTATTACATGTCTTTGGTTTGGGATTATTTTGCTGCACTTGGGTTATCTACAGGAATGGGCAGATTAAAAAGGAAAAACATCTTATAAATTTTGAACGTGGTTCTAATGTATGCTTTCTGCAACATTTTTAAAAAGCAAAAGAACCTTAGCCGTTTAAAAACATTTTTCAGAGAAATTATCTGCATCCGGCTGAGAATTTTATGCCAAACTGCAGCCCCCACACAAGCTTTGGAGAGCCAAGATATTTAAACCTGCAGAGTAAAGTGCCAGCTCAACCCTTACACTGGTGTGATGTAATCATTTAACCACAGAATGGTTTGTAGCCTTGAGTTGCCAGTGACTCAGTAGACCTTGTATACATTTAAAAAATGTTTTTAAGTTTTTGGGATTATGAAAATACCATAGAAGCATAATATTATTATAAACAAAACATTCAACATATTTAATGCAGTTTCTTGAATTTGTTTCAAGAACATTTATAAAGAAGTCAGGTTGAAAACTAAAAAGTCTGGATTATTATAGATTTTTTAAAAGAAGGGTAACTAATTACTTATAGTATCTAAAATAGTCTACCAGACATCATCAGTCACATTTTTATTTTTTATTTATTTATTTTTTTGTGAGGAAGATTGGCCCTGAGCTAAACCTTTTGCCAATCTTCCTCTTTTTGCTTGAGGAAGAGTGGCCCTGAGCTAACGTCTGTGCCCGTGTTCCTGTATTTTGTATGTGGGACACCACCACAGCATGGCTTAAGTGGTGTAGGTCCATGCCTGGCATCCAAACCTGCAAACCCTGGGCCACCAAAGCGGGGCATACAAACTTAACCAGTGCACCACCTGGCTAGCCCCATCAGTCACGTTTTTAATCAAAGGAGTCCTTTAAGAGATTTGAAAAAATTAGTTGGTAAGAATAGTGATTAATATAACAATTATGTATAAATTGTGTGTTTAAAGGTACATTTTTAAAGGATTTATTTATTTTTTAAATTTGGAGATGTTGCCAAGGTTACCATGAACTTAAGCTCAGTAAGCCTCTCTGGGAATTATTTAAAAGTTGCAAAATTTGTTTCAATGAAGCTTGATTTAATGAAAAATAATTTATTATATTAAAACTGTAAGTTAACCGTTTGTTTCACCTTTAACCCCTACCCAGGTACTACTCCTAAACCCCAATTCACTAAATCTACTCACATTAAATAAAAGCATTTGAGTCAGGAAAAGATGCAATAACTATTTCAAATGTTTGAATTTATATGTTTGTATTGATATATTGTATTCATTGAATAGAACTGAGTAGAGATCATTTTGGGATTAGCTATAGATTTATGTTATAAATCAATCTTTTTTAGTTCATAGTGAATCAAATAGGCAGCTTTAATAATATGTCACTGCATTAGAAAATTTGTAATAGTAATTTTCAAACTTTTAAGACTAAAAATAGACATTGGAATACTATCCATTAACCTAATGACTTTAACTACCTGAAGAGAGCCTAGGAGCCATTTCTTACTTTTTGTTAGTACTTTTTTGGACCTTTTTATTTATAACTATTAAAAATGTGATCTAAACTTTTGTGGTATTTTACAACATGCCTTGTGAGAATTTTTATTTTCTAAGAAAATAATGCAATATAAGATGTTTATTATATTTAAGATAAAGGATTAATGAAGGTTTTGAAAAATTGAGAAACTCTTTTAGCTAGATTAAAAATTTAAGATTAGTTTTGTGATATAACTTCCTTAACTTCTAGCATCATTTCATGACTATAAATTGGTAAGTATCCATTTTTAGAAACCAAAGCATAATTCTTAGATATAATTTTTAGAAATCAAATAATTTTTATAAGTCAAAGCCAAACAAAATTCTTTATAACTATACAATTGTCTTTTAAAAACTTTGTATTATTGAGAATTTCAAACATATGCAAAAGTAGAAAGTATTGTATCATTAATCCTCATGGTTCTGTCACCCAGCTTCCATAATTGTCAGCTCATAATCAATCTTGTTTCTTCTGTACCCCCATCCACTTATTCTCTAGCATATCATTATTATTATTATTATTATATTTTATTTTTTTTGCTGAGGAAGATTCGCCCTGAGCTAACATCAGTTGCCAGTCTTCCTCTATTTTGTATGTGGGTCACCACCACAGCATGGCCACTGATGAGCGGTATAGGTCTGTGCCCGAGAACTGAACCCCAGCTATCGAAGTGGAGTGCACTGAACTTAACCACTAGGCCACCGGGGCAGCCCCACCTAGCATATTATTTTGAAGCAAATCCTATATATTATGTCATTTCATCTGTAAGTACTTTGGTATGTTACTAAGAAATCTTGCTAAAAGCATAACCAAAATACCATTATCTTGTCTAAAAAAATTAACAGTAATTCTCTAGCACCATCAAATAACCAGTGTTCAAATTTCAAATTGTCTGAATCAAAATCTATGCAATGTGATTAATTATGTCTTTTAAGTCTCTTTTAACTTGTAAGTTTTTTCCATCTCTCTCCTACCATTTGCAATTTATAGTTAAAGAAGCAGGGCCGTTTGCCCTATAAAATTACCACAGACTGGATTTTGCTGATTGTATCCCCATGGCATTGTTTAGCGTGTTCGTTTGTTCCTCTGCATTTCCTATAAATTGGTAGGTGGATATATGTCCCAGATTTAGTGCACCCTCAACCACCTGGTACCTAGTCACAAACCAAAAATAACCCCTACCCCTCAAATAAAAGAGGTTCTGAATTTTGTGATAGCTGTCTTAGGGACTATGTGCTTTATTTTATATGTGAGATGTAGAGGCATCTTTAGTTTTTATTTAAATAATTCTATGTAATGCGTGACTGAAAATTAGAATTTTCAGTGACACTGGTTATAGCAAAATGAGACAAATGTGTGTATAGTAAGTAAAAAAGAACTACCAAAAGCAACAGAAAGATTATAAAGATACGGTATCCTGGAGTTATTCATTTTAAGAACACATAGCCCTATTCACTTAAAAACCCCTAATGATATCACTGTTTTTAAAAAGCGGCAATATAATATGTTCTCATAATAATGACATTACTTTATCAGGAAAGGTGAATTATGTTTAATATGGCTTATTTTAAAGAATAACAACAACAACTAGAGAGTCAACAGTTTGGCACTTCAAGGATTGAAGAATTATATATCATAATTGTAAAATATGGTGGTGTGGTAATCTGCAATCCTTGTTAATAATATATGTAATATGTACATATTAATAAGTCATATATAAAAATTACAGAAATTCTACTTTATCAGGAATAACTGGGAAATAAGGTATATTGGTTAATCAAGTACTTAGACTCCTAAAAAGCTTAGATTACTGTATAAGCTATATATAGATCACAACTTCTCTTAAAATAATTGATTTTTGATAAAATGCCCTTTACACTAAAAGGAGAACATGATTTGGTCTTTCGTTGATGATTCAGAAGCTTTTAAGGAACTGTTTATAGCATCAGAATTATTGTTATTAACCTTGATTGTCATTATATTGTTGCTGTGTGGTAGAGTTGATTAATGCAAAGTTCAATACTAATGTTAGTTATCAGAGAATTATCACTGGATTAAGAAAGCCCAAATGGGCTTTGTGACTGTGGTATTCACAAAGTCAAATAAAGAGACTTATAGGAACCAGTATGTGTGGATATATAAGTGCGGCTGCATACATAGATATATGTTTACCTGTGTGCACGTGTACTGTTAAATTTATAATATATATTGTTTAACATATATATTGTTAAACATATATACATATATACCAGCTTGTGACATGTGCAGCCATTACCAGTACAAAGGAAGCTGCAAATTGAAGGAATTTGATCAAAATTTTCCAGGAGGAAATTGGCTCCAAGGCATAATGATTTTGGCTGGAGGAGACAGTGATCCTGGCACAGTGTACTCTCTATTTCCTTGTGAAAGCTCCAAGATTAAAGAATTAGCTACATAGAGGCAGATGCTTGGTAGTTTTCTGGAAGCACAATTATAAGGTTTATGAAAAACAGGAAGATCAACATCTCATGCAGGTTTTTTGAACTGGGAACTGATTTAATGTGGTATTTTGCACCCCTTAGACCTTGTCTGTTGAGCCGTGAGAATTTGATTTTGTTTTTATAACTGTTTTTTTTTTTTTTTCCTACGTTCTCATTTTCAGTGTGCTGTCCTTTGGAAAGAAATTATATCTTAACATGCTTTTCAGATAATATTTTTCAGACTGTTCAAACTTTTATAATTTTATTTATTTATTTATTTTTCCCCCAGAGCCCCAGTAGATAGTTGTATGTCATAGCTGCACATCCTTCTAGTTGCTGTATGTGGGACGCGGCCTCAGCATGGCCGGAGAAGCGGTGCGTTGATGCGCGCCCGGGATCCGATCCCGGGCCGCCAGCAGCAGAGCGCGCGCACTTAACTGCTAAGCCATGGGGCCGGCCCTGGACTGTTCAAACTTTTAGTGATTGATGACTGTGATCAGTCATGTTGCAATATTGTATTTTCAGAATTGCTGTCCACTTTTCTTTTGTCTACTTCTGCTCATAACCACAGATGAGCTCGACTCCCAGAAGCCAGTATCTTTATTGACCCTGGTAAAATTTTAGATCCTTTAATTTATTTAACTTAGTTTATAATTAATTAACTGGTAGCGGTCATTCACTTGACAAATAATTTGAGTGCCCGTGTTAAATAGTCCATGATGTCTAGCACAGCTCTTGAACAAAGATGAATAAGATATTGTCCCTGTTCTCGGTTATAGTCTAATAGAGGGAAGGTAATATGAAGTAACTGTATCACCCAGACAATCAGTCATTCTTTTTTTTTTTTTTTTTTTAAAGATTTTATTTATTCAGCTTTTTCCCCCCAAAGCCCCAGTAGATAGTTGTATGTCATAGGTTCACATCCTTCTAGTTGCTGTACGCGGGACTCGGCCTCGCGTTGGACAGAGAAGTGGTGCCTCCAGGCGCTCCCGGGATCCGAACCCGGGCCGCCAGCATCAGAGCGCGCGCACTTAACCGCTAAGCCACAGAGCCGGCCCCAATCAGTCATTCTTTATGAACATTTGTGGGTGCATTGAACACGAGAACTTTCTTTTTATCTTTAATTTTCAGTGCCTTAAGAACTTTAGCCATTCATTCTGCTGCATTTTGCTTACGTGACACCAATAAACACCTTATGTATCTACCATAAATTAAGGAACCATGGGAGGAACTAAAACATATCTTTAGGAAATGCTCTAAAATCTGACTTCAGGTTTTGCAAACTCAAATGCCAAAAGAAGCCAGCCAAGTAACTCAAATGACTGAAGAAGACAGGTGTAAAACAGTTGTAATCGGTGGGGATTATGACCTACTGAAGTATCTATGCTTTGTCTAAAGATTTTCAAATAAAAAATTTGTGTGGGTCAAGGAAAGCATGTCTGCAGGCTGAGGCTGCCAATTTGCAACCCTTCTGTAATTCCTTAATATTAATGGAAGCATCACAAAAATGTTTGAGAGAAAAGATGGTGATTTAAAATTAAATGCAAATAAATACATCCCATTTAAGAATGATCACACCATTTAGTAAGCTATTTGATGCTTTCTTTCTGAGGCCTAGGTGACATTAAATTGGGAATGATGAGATCCCAGGAGGAACCTGGAAGATATTATAGATCTAGGCAGATGAGGGGATCAAGTTTAGTAGAATCCACCTCTGTAGGAGAAACAGGAATTAGCAAGAATGATGTTGGCTCTCCATCGTTGAATTTTTTTTTTCTGGGTATGGCTAGCCCTAGATTCCAGGTGTTAATTATTGTTAGAAGTGGGTCAGAGGTCTGGAGACACATTCTGTTACTTCCTGGGAAATGTATGGGCTAACTCTAGTGGAAAGCTCTAGTGGATGGAACCTTTAGCTGTCATTTAGACAGTGGCTCTTATGTGAAAGCCTAATGAGTTCATGTGAAATTATTTGGGCCTTTGATCACAATGAGAATATTTGTCAGAAAGATGATCCGATTTTTTGGGTTTCTGCCTTGCTATTGGAAAGCCTGAACATGACTTCAAAAATCACAAAACAGATTCTATAGGGCCAAGAGTAGTTGTCACTCCAGGCCTACTGAATCAGTGTCTCAGAGGGTAGGATCTGAGAATCTGTCTTTTTAAGATGCTTCCAGAGTTATTTTGATGATAGCCAGGATGGGAACTACAGCTGTAGGTAGAAAAGGTTTCATATACTTGCTGGAAGATATCAGGCTTCCTTGGTCAATGAAAATTGTGTATTGACAGCTCTCTACTAAGGGATTTTTTTTTTTAAAGTGGTGTTTATTGATAAAAAGAACTCCATCCTGTTTGATGATAGTGAGTTGATGGCAATAGAAGTTGGTAACTTGAGTTATAGGGGCTTTATTAAGGTTCTTGAGGCATTTCATTGTCGGGGGAATGTCTTCATGATTATTTAACCCTAACTGAGACCCAGGGAAGGCTGTTTGAATGGTAAAGCTTGAAACACATGCTTTTCTTCAGTTGACTGTGAGAGGCATCACAGTTTTAAAGGAACTAGTGAGGAATGGCTTTGGGGGCTGGAGAGGGGTGGTGAGTTTAAGGAAGTGAAAACTGATGAAACTGAATAATCACCATGCATTGCTAAATTGACAAATGGTTCAAAGACAGTCACTGTGGCTGCTTTGTGGGGGCCCATTTTTAGTCTCTCTGAAGAAAGAATGTACACATTTCAAGCTTGGCATGGAGCCAGCATTCATAAGCCTCTACAGTACAGTTTGTATGTGCTGATTATGTTTCATTCAATGGAGGAAAGGTAAAAATATCTCTTGTTTACAGGACCATGAAGCCAGTAAAGACCTCTTCTCTGAGTTCAGTGCTAATGAAGGACTGGGATGCTGCTAGTTGTATACAGCCCCAATACACGTGTCAGTAATCAGAGTGTCCTTATCTGATCTGGAAAGGTTGCTCACTTTTCTCCTTTACATCCTTCAGCAGGGCTATTGGCTTTTTCAGAAGTCTCACTTTATTATCCACTGGTTCAAATATCTTACTGGTGTTTGTGAAGCTCTGGGATGGGGAACATCTCAGATACCTATTTCAGATCCATTTTAACTTAAATTCATTGAATGAGTTGTAATATACAAGGGTAGAGTTTTCTATTGTTCCTTCCTTCTTTCCTTTTTATTTATTTTTTCTTTAAGAGAAATGAGTGTAATCATTGTTGGGTTAGTGGAAATAGATTAATACTCTATGTAGATTTTCCTGCAGATAATGTAAGAATCTACTTAACTTTTTTATCTGGCAGAAAACATAAGGACCTAAACTAAATCTGTATTTTGGATTAAAGGGCTCTTGAGTAGTTCATGTAAGAGTAAGAGTAAGAGTTCATGCACCTCTTCCTCTATCCTTTCTCCTGGAGGAGGTAAAATCGTTATATGGTGTTGTAGTATATCAGCACTCATTTCTTTTTCTTCTTCTTCTTTTCTTCTTTTTTTTTTAAGTGACAGGAAATCTGATTCAAACTGGCTTACACAATAAAGGGAGTTAATTGGCTTACATAATTTAAAAGACCAGAAGTGGGCTTCAGATAAGGCTTGGTCCAGTGGCTGAAATAATGTAATTTAAGGACCTAGTTTCTTTCTATTTCTTTTCTTCTCTGCTCTGCCTTCCACTGGGTTGATTTTATTCTTAGTCTTCATATTTTCCCAGCAGCTCAGACCCTTCCCTTGTGAATACAAAATTATTACTCCAGTTCGGACTTTATATTCTCCTACAATGGAAAGAAAGAATGCTTTTATTTCTCAGAATTTCCAATTGATGTCTTCACTTATCTCCTTGGGTTTGATTGGGTATGTGCCCATAGCTGACTCAACCATTGATGCTAGGTGCATAGGAAGTGTTGATGCGGTTAAGCAGATAGGACCAATGGAGCTTGAAGTGGAAGTTTTTACTCAAAACCCATGCGTGAGAATGGGGAGGGTGGTTTCCCAAAGGAAATTTGAGTTTGTGTTATCAGAAGGAGGGCAATGGATGTTGGACATCAAACAATAGATGTCTACTAAGTGTGAGTTTAGGCCAAGGACATTTTATGGACCTGGGGCTAGGAGGTGGAGTTTTTAGGGGGAGGATAAAGACACTGAAAGCTCTTACTTCCCCATTTGCTGTACTTTGTGGATATCTCTTCCTTTAGTTGATGATCTACTTTGCACTGCTTTTTCTTTCTTGCTCTTATAGCTGCATGTGGCTGGTATAACAGGAAGAGCTTGGTGTAGCCTCCTCGTTAGATGGCATTTCCCCTAACGATTTACTCACAAATTATGTTACTAGACATTGGTGGTTTTAAGACCACTGGCCAGGAAGATCCAAGACTGGAATTTTGACTAAGAGGAAGAGGGTCTGGCAAATACTGCAGGTCTGGAATTAAGTCCAGGGAGCTCAGCTAAGGTGAGGAGAAGCAGTTGTATAGTATAAATCACTGTAGCCCAGGGGCCAAGTCTAGCTGGGAAATCATCTAGGGCAAGAGTCAGATACCAGGTGTCAGAGCCTGCAGGTGTTTCTCTAGTTAAAAATAACAACTTGGTTGAAGCTGTTTGTTCTCTGTCTTGTTCCATACTGCCCATTCCTGTGGGTTTCTTTGTGATTATCATAGTCAGAAAGAAATGAGAATCTATCTTGAGGTCTGGTCCTAGCTGAGGCAGGAAAAGAGTTACTGTCTTGATACAGGAGAAGGGATAGGACTCCTATGAGGTTGTGACTCACCTATGGCTATAAAACACTCATTGCCAGCAAAGGATCACTAAGCTTGAATGATCTTTCACTGTGATTTAAATACTTTGCTCCAAGCTTAAAATCTATAGGCAGAAATTGGGATTCTTAACCTTTTAAGTTTAAAAGACTCCTGAAGACATTTTCTAATGAAAATTAAAACCCTAAAAAAATGTTTGCTTTAACTAAATGATTTCAGTTAATTTCTTGTAAAGAAACACAGAAGCACACATTAACTTAAAATAAGCTCACACTGTTGTTTCTTGTAGTACAGCCAGGAAAACCAGTAACAAGCTGTCTCCTTCAAAATCACATCCCTGGATGATATTCGAGCAACCTGGACAATTTAAATACATCCCCAGGAAAAACAATTTGAATTAAGTTAGAAATCATATTTGCTAATTTCCTTTCTGTCATTGCAATGTTGCCTTTTATTCTCAGTGTCTGAGTAGCATTGATTGAGGTGGTATGTGGCATCAGTGACTCAGGTAAATAGCAATGTTCATTTCAGAGGTACAGCTAATCTGGACCACAAAAGGATTTTTTCTTTTTTGGTAATTGTTGGGGTCTTGGTGAACTGGATGCATGCTCAGCTTAAGGGAATTTAAGTTTAAATTTCTTTAAAACACTTAATTGGCCACACAAAAGGATTTTTAATGTTTAGGATTTATTAATCAAATTTTAGTTTACACCAGCATTTTATCCAAAATTGAGCTTAATAATAATATTACTTATTCATACTTTTTTGAGAAACAGTAGGTCTAAAAACTTGAGCATTTTGGCCCCAGATAGATTTGATTTTGTATTTAAATGATAGCACCTTAAAGTTGTCTGGATAAAGAAGAAATAGAATGGGTTTAGTTATTATTCAATCCAGCACTCTTCAAAGTGCTTGCTTATAGTCAGTGATTTTAGTGTTTCCAGTCTTAGTTTCTTTTATACGTGTTGTGGAAAAGACACCATTCCTCTTCTCTAAGTTGTTATACTGTTAAGAGAAGAAAGGCTAGTAGAGGTTCTGTGGGAGGTACTCTTTCCTTTCTTTTCAACCTTGTTCACTTGTGAGGGGGTTTCCAAGATAGGAAGGAATCTGCTCTCTACTTTCTTCCTCTTAATAAACACAGAAGGCTGGCCCAAGAGATGTGGTTTGAGATTCCTTCCCTCCCCTGCGCCCTCCCACCCTTATTTCCTCCCATCTATCTACCCCCAATTCCAAAGAAAGAAACAGAACTTAGAAATGTGCTGGGTAATCCTAGAGACCTATTTGAAGTGGCAATTCAACATGATGGGGGGCTACGTGCTGTTCACCTTTTAAGAGGAACTGGAAGGTAATCTTACAGCAACTTCTGATGGGCAAGAAGGGATATTACAATTTTTTGAATTTTCTAAGTGGAGCCAAAGGTATAGTTTTAACATACTTTTGTACATTTTAGATTAAAAGCATGCTTACCTGTGAAAGAAACTAAATAAGTAAAGCATACCAATGATTCTGACACCCTAGCACAAAATTGGGATGATAGAGGAATTCTGGTGTGATGTACTAGTAGGGCGTCCCTTGGTAGATATTTGAAGATTCCCCAGAACTCCTCTGTTAATTGAAAATTTTGCTTACCTAACAGCTGTGGGTGAGGCTGCCTACTGAATGGCATTTCAAAAAGATCAGATTTAAGATTCCTTATTTTGCTTTTTCTCTATTATGAGTCTGTCAGTTCTAGCACAGGGAAAGTCATGTGGGAAAGTGATCCTTCAGCTACTCAGGTATTTATGTATTTTGCCCAAGATGTTCTCTTTGTCCTTATCAAGGATATGTAATTGTCATGTTCTATATTGACATTGAATCAGGAGCACATTACCATTAGTAGCCTGAAGATTTTATTGATTGTAAGCCAGGGAATGAACTGCTGTATTTTATCCTGCAAGGCAATAAAAAAGCGCTTTTAGGAAAATCCTAGGTCACAACCTGTTTAAAAAAAAATCCAGATAAGCTGGTTGGTGATTGAGAGGCAAGTCAGAACCTTGGAGAGCTCTAGAGAAAGCTGGATAAAACCACAGCTATGGCTGGCCCCAAGCTAGGTTTTTTTGAGGAGATGCCAATTCTACTTTGCTTATTGTCAAGATATGTATGATTTAAGGAGACAGATCCCTTTTACTCCAAGCACAAGCTGTGTATTTGTGGACTAATTTGGTGACTTGGGTCCGAAGTCTTAAAAACTAGAGAGAATGCTTTTCTTCAGCACATCTTCTTGAGGTCCTCCAGGCCATTTTATGATTCTAGATTCCTCTTAACAGGGCTTCTGGTATCAAGAGGAAGATGGTCACAAATAGGAAGGGCAGAAGGAGCATAAGATTTTACTGAAGTATTCACTATGTATTAGACTAGATTCATTTTTCCAAAAAAGTGTTTTTTCAAATGACATCTTAGCTAAAACTTCAACAAAACAAAAGCAAAAACTAAGTGAAAACAAATGCAGAATGGCAGAGATGATCTGGTTAAGAGGTCTGGAGTGCCTTCTATGTAGACTACTCCTGGCTCCAGCAGTAGCCACTGAACACAGGCTGCAAATCACCACATTTCACCAGAGTACATTCAATTTACTTGTCAGACACAGTTCCTAAGTAGACGTGAGGATTTAACCTAGCTGCTTCTAGGAATACCTTTACTAGCCATATTAATTCCAGAAATGGCCTTATATTGATTGTCTCCTTAGCTATTCATTTGGATGTCAGAGATTTGTATCTCTTTCTAATTAGCTTCAGTGCTTCCCAGAACCTACTGAGTTTTCAAAGACTGTAATTAACAACTTCATATATCATAGCAACAATCTCAAATCTCATACTCAATAGGCTCTGCCTAGAAGGATGAAGAGAATTATTAAAATATTTGGGGCCGGCCCTGTGGCTTGGTGGTTAAGTGCGCGCGCTGCAATGCTGGTGGCCCAGGGTTCGGATCCCGGGTGCGCATTGAGGCACCACTTCTCCGTCCATCCTGAGGCCGAGTCCCACATACAGCAACTAGAAGGATGTGCAGCTATGACATACAACTATCTACTGGGGCTTTGGGGGGAAAAAAATAAAATAAAATAAATAAATAACTTAAAAAAAATAAATAAATAAAAATAAAATATTTGAAAATAAAGCCACCGAGGATTATAAAATGACCCTCTTTATTTTTTTCCCTTATCAATATTTATTTCTGTGAGTACCCTATAAATTGTAGTGGAACTGAATACAACTATGATGTTCTCTCCCCTTCCACACACTCCATTTTGTTCTTAATAGTTGATTCTTCTTAAAAATAAGATCCCAAAACATTAACTATAAGTTAACTGTAACAAAACTATAAGGGATGTGATTGGGAGTGGTTGTCTTTATCATTAGCCATATGCCTATAAACATGTGAAGGGTAGTTATATGAAAGTGGAAGTAGACTTGCTCTGTGTAGCCCCCAAGTTAGTTTCTCTTAATCCAGCTTCCCTCTCACCCACCCCCAAATTGGTGTTATGTTAACTCTACTTTAAGAAGTTAAGGGGCTGGCCCGGTGGCGTAGTGGTTAAGTTTGCAAGCTCCGCTTTGGTGGCCTAGGGTTCGCCAGTTCGGATCCTGGGCGCGGATCTACGCACCGTTCATCAAGCCATGTTGAGGTGGCGTCCCACATAGAGCAACTAGAAGGATGTACAACTATGACATACAACTATCTACTGGGGCTTTGGGGAGAAAAAAGGAAAAAAGGAGGAAGATTGGCAACAGATGTTAACTCAGGGCCAATCTTCCTCAAAAAAAAAAATGTTAAGAAGTTGCTATATTTTAAGAAAGTATGAAAAAAATGTTTAAAATGATTTCATTTAAATTGTTTTAGATGATATATTAGAGGAGTTATGTATATATATCCCTGTCTTAATGTACAGGGTAGACATTCATTTTTTATAATAATTCATCCTCTTACAAATAGGTCAAATAGCAAATTTATTTTTGTTATCTTTTGTATTCTCTAGATGCAGTGACATTTAAAAAATTCATGCTTTCCAGTTACAGTTCTGTTAGAAATGTAAAATGTCATTGGTCATTTCCTAAGACTTCCATTCAGAGGAATGTAACACAAAGGAGTTTTGGTTGAGAGAAGTGTAATGAATTCCTACAACTGTGACCATTACGTTATAGCATATTGCATTAGCTTTCTGGAAATGTTCTGTGAGGCTTGGAATTTAAGAAACAGTTAAGGTTCTAAGTCAGTTCAAGCTTACTTAAAGCATATTTATTTAGGGTTAACTGGTACAAGATTTGTTCTCTGGAAAGCTATGAAACTGGTTATCTTTTATTTGATCAGAAAAGACGGTTATAGTCTGACCTCATAAAAATATGTAAATGGTAAGTTGAATTTCTTAATTCTTAATTTCTTGAGATTGAAAAACAGTTTGAAATGAAATATCTGAAGTATGGTATTCTATTTTTTTAATTTATATTTTTCCATTATGAAAGTATGTGCATGTGTTATGTATATGCATATATATACATATACATACATATGTATAAAAATACAATAGAAAATTTGGGAAATATAGAAAATTAGAAAGAAGGGAAAAAAAACTCTTCTAAATAGCTCCCAACTATAGATTTCAGTTGTTAACTTTTCTTCCAGTACTTTTTTTAATGCATTGATGAGTTTTGCTGTGGAGGGAGATGGGGAGGGGATGGGGATATTCAAAGTTGTAATCATGTTGTATATACAGTTTTATGTCTGTCTTCATGTAATATTTTAATAAAAGTGTTTTCGACGCTGTTACACAGTATTTGTAAACATATTGGCTGCATATTATTCCTTTGAATGGCTATAACAGTTTTTCGACATTTCTTATCATCAGGCATTTAGGTTATTTGCAGTTTCATGATATTATAAATGACTCTATGTACATTTTTATCTATGAAGCATTTTTCCCCCTTATTTTTGTTGTTTTCTTAGATAGATTTTCAGAAATAGGATTTCTAGAGGTGTTGAGAATGAACATTTTTTAAGATTCTTGAAAAAATATATATAAACTGTGTGTACCAATTTGCACTCTCATGTGTAAAAGTGTCCATTAAACTACATCCTCACTAGCATTAGCTATTTGCTTGAAAAAAGAACTTGGCTAATTTAAGATATAAACTTTGTTTCTCATACTTATTGCTGAATTTTCTTCTCTTGTGGGGAATGCTGGATGAGGGGCAGGCCACATCAATGAGTCGTATGAGAGCAAGAAGCTGTTTGTGGGGCTGAGGGCCTGTCTTGGAGTAAAAGTCAAGCTAATGAGTTCAAACTAAGACCTGATTCAAGGGTGGCTAGTTGAACCGTGGGAGCCAGGGTATGGAGCTTCCAAGAGTTGGGGAGAAAGTGCAGAGTGAGCAAAATCAGAGGTGAGCTATAGGAATACCCAAGAAGAGTCAAATGTTGGTGCCTTACACAGTCCCAGTATGGCTTCTTCTGGAGGATAAACGTAGTCTTCTTGGGGAGTTGGGGGATCTGACAGTATACGTTACGAGAGAGACTTAGTTTTGTTCTTTATACTCTTTTATGCTATTGGAAAAAATGCTATTTCTTCTACCACATGTATATATTACTTTTTCATTGACACATTAGTTTATGAAAAAGAAGAAACCAGAAAAGTTACATTTCTTTGATTATTAATAAGGTTGCATACTTTTCATATATTATTAATCAGTTTTGGTTTCCTTTTATTTTATCTGAAAGCCAGAGAGTCATGCAAAATTTTTTAGTATGAAGTTTCAGATAATTGTTTGGTAATATTTCTCATTTATTCCTGTACTTTATCTGTTTATTAATTAAAAATTTTTATTATAAGATGTATTTTTTTTAAAAGATATTTTTATTCCCTTAGAAGATTTTTTCCCTCCATTATTAGGCAAGGCTCATTTGCTAATTTGCTTGTTTTCCTCCTTCATCTCCCCAAAGATAGGAACCTAGTACACTGTTTCCTCACTTTTTTCATTTATTCGTGTCCTTGTGCATGTCCCTCCAAGGCTCATTTGCTAATTTGCTTGTTTTCCTCCTTCATCTCCCCAAAGATAGGAACCTAGTACACTGTTTCCTCACTTTTTTCATTTATTCGTGTCCTTGTGCATGTCTAAATTTGCTTCAGTATGGCTGAGAAGTGATGTTTTCAATAAGTGAGATGTGAATTGGGAGTGAGCTAGGCCTCTGAAAACTTTATCTGTCACTGTTTCTCACATAAAGGCTCAGATAAGGAACTGAGGATTGGTTGGGCTTGTTCAGGTCTGCAGAGGCACTGATTTGGGAGTATAACGTGTGTGGTGGAGTGTGTTGATGAGAGAGAAATGTGGGAAGGTTGAGGGTCACATGAGCAGGCACATCCCTCAAGTCAGGCACCCTGGACAGGAGAGCCAAAGTAGGGAATCCAGAATTACTACCAGATATGAGGTAGGTCATGACCGCAAAGAGGCAGGTGTCACTTCTTTGGTTAGAAACTAATTTTTTTTTCCTGAGGAAGATTTGCCCTGACCTAACATCTGTTGCCAATCTTCTTCTGTTTTGTATGTGAGCCGCTGCCACAGCATGGCCACTGACGAGTGGTGTAGGTCCATGCCCGGGAACCAAACCCGGGCCGCTGAAGTGGAGCATGCCGAACTTAACCAGTAGGCCACCGGGGCTGGCCTCAGAAACTGCTGTTTTGATGAACTGAATGGGGAGGGTTGGCAGATTTACTTTCTACACTGTCACTTGTCCACACTTGAGTATCAGCAGAGTTATTCAACCTCTAATTTACTAGTCTTTAAAAAGAACTGGCATAATACCTTCTCTGAATTGCTTCATAGGTATTTAGTGAGAATGAATAAAGTTTTATAGTAGTAGTTAATTCTTTTGCTTTTGTCGATTTTATTGTATTTTAATCACTTTGTTCTAATGCATTTTTCATTCCTTATTTTTTAAATCTCTTTTCTATGTTAGTATGTTTCCTATACCTACTCTTCATGTTTATCCTCATTTCAGATTTTTTTCTTTTATGCGTAACCAAAAATAAGTAGAATAAGAACTTTGTGAATAGAGAGAAAAATAAGTATTTTTCTCTTTTTTGTAAAGAGGACTGTTAACTTATGCCTGCCCCCCTTCCCTAAAGAAGTACTCAGCGTTTTTGTCTATCTCCTACTCAAGAGAATGGCAAGTTCCAATGTCCTGCATTGGTAGGCCTGTTTTTAAAGTATGTCCTAGTCTTAGGAAGGGACCAAAATCTTGTGTATCTTCTGTGTTCTCCCCTTCTAGGCAAAGTGGTTCAAACCACAAATTATCTAATAAGTAAAAATAGTCATGTAGCAATGGTAGAAGAATTTTTATCTTGATGAGCTTATCTGTACCTCCTTTGATGGAGATGTTTTTCAGCTAAGACATTTCCCAGTGAAGAGTACATTGAATGGCCAAAGAGGTCAAATGCATTTCCTTGTATTGGGAGATTGTATTTTAATGGAAAGGGACTGGTTGCCATGTCTTTACTGTGTATTTAACAATTAGGTTGAATCACTTGAAATGAATTCAAATTGGTAAGTGATGTTTGCCAGCTTATAAGCTTTCATAATTTTTCTTTTTGTGTGTGTGGCTATAGGCTTATAACTTGCCAAACAGCTAAAGAGAAATGGTAGAATTTAAAAAGTATAAATTGAGGCAACTAAAGCTTTTTGCTTTTGTACTGGAACAAGGACTTGAAAGGAATACTTGACCAAGAAGTGGAAGATGGAGTATTTTTCCTATTTATTAATGTTTAATGATAGCCAGCCCTGGTGGTCTAGTGGTTAAGATTCAGTGCTTTCCCCCCTGGGGCCCGGATTTGTTGCCTGGTCAGGGAACCACACCACCCATCTGTTGGTTGTCATATTGTGACAACTGCGTGCTGCTGTGATGCTGAAACCTATGCCAACGGTATTTCAAATACTAGCAGGGTCACCCATGGTGGACATGTTTCAGTGGAGCTTCCAGACTAAACAGGCTAGGAAGAAGGACCACCTTCAGACTAGGTGGAAGGACCACCAAAAGACTAGACGTGGCCACCCACTCCCGAAAAAATTGGCCATGAAAACCCTGTGATTAGCAGTGGGAGCATTGTCGGATATAGTGCCGGAAGATGAGAAGATGGCACAAAAAGACCGGGCAGGGTTCTGCTCTGCTATACAGTGGGTCGCCAGGCATCGAAATCAACTCCACGGCACTAACAACAACAAATGATGCTGAAGCTCTTACTTTTTTCTCTATTCATCAAATCTTTATTTGAACATCTCTTAGGACCTATCTTTCCTATAATTAAAAGAGCATTTAGTGATTTCCCCATTGTCATTTGGTCCCTGTAAATCAACCCACTCAGAGCAAAGTAATTACTATCCTTTTAAAGGATGCATTTCTTTACCTTTTGTTTGTTTTCTTTTTGATAGAAGACTTTTCTGGTGAGATTGGTCATGATATTAATGAATGTGATTTTTGGCTATTATATAAATGAAACTTGTCAACATTTGGAAGATCTGTGTAACTCAGTGAATCAGTATTTTCTGAATCACCAAGCTTGATGGTATAAAATCGTACATGAGTAAATGATACATTTAAAGTGCAGGATACTGATTTTAAAGTATAGTGCAAAACTATAGTAATCCAAACAGCATGGTACTGGCATAAAAACAGACACACAGATCAATGGAACAGACTTGAGAGCCCGGAAATAAACCCACACATTTATGGGCAGCTAATTTTTGACAAAGGAGCCAAGAACATACAATGGAGAAAGGAAATCTCTTTAATAAATGTTGTTGGGGAAAACTGGACAGCCACATGCAAAAGAATGAGAGTAGACCACTGTCCTATAGCATACACAAAAATTAACTCAAAATGGATTAAAGACTTGAATGTAAGACCTCTGAAGCCATAAAAATCCTAGAAGAAAACATAGGCAGTACACTCTTTTAACATCAGTCTTAGCAGCATCTTTTCAAATACAATGTCTACTCAGGCAAGGGAAACAAAAGAAAAGATAAACAAATGGTACTACATCAAACTGAAAAGCTTCTGCATGGCAAAGAAATCATCAACAAAATGAAAAGACAACCTACCAGTTGGGGGAAGATATTTGCAAATCATATATCTGACAAGGGGTTAATATCCAAAATATATAAAGAACTCATACAACTCAACAACAAAAAACAAACAACTTGATTAAAAAACGGGCAGAGGATCTGAACAGACATTTTTCCAAAGAAGATATACAGATGGCCAGCAGGCACATGAAAAGATGTTCAACATTACTAATTATTAGGGAAATGCAAATCAAAACCACAATGAAATATCACCTCGTGCCCATCAGAATGGCTATTATTAAAAAGACAAGAAATAATAAGTGTTGGAGAGGGTGTGAAGAAAAGGGAACCCTAGTACACTGCTCGTGGGAATGTAAAATGGAAAACAGTATGGAGATTTTTCAAAAAATGAAAAGCAGAACTACCATATGATCCAGCTATTCCACTTCTGGGTACGAAACTATGCAGAACACGAAAACACTAATTTGAAAAGATATATGCAACCCTATGTTCATTGTGGCATTATTCACAATAGCTAAGACTTGAAAGCAACCTGAGTGCCCATCAAGGGACGAATGGATAAAGAAGAGGTGGTATATATACACAATGGAATACTACTAAGCCATAAAAAAGGTGAAATCTTGCCATTGTGACAACATGAATGGACCTTGAGGGTATTATGCTAAGCAAAATAAGTCAGAGAAAGCCAAATAACCACATGCTTTCACTTATATGTGGAAGATAAAACAAGAACGACAACAACAGCTACAAACACACACATAGATACAGAGAATAGATTGGTGGTTACCAGAAGGGAAGGGGGTGGGGAGAGGGCAAAAGGGATAAAAGGGCAAATTTGAACAGTGATGGATGGCAACTAGACTTTTGGTGGTGAACACAATGTAGGCTGTACAGAAGTTGACATATAATGATATACACCTGAAATTTATATAATGTTATAAACCAATGTTATCTCAATAAAAACATAAAAAATAAAGTGCAGGATAGATGGATAAATTTTAATGTAAGAGTATGAAATGTTTATCAATATAGTTTCAGATTCCACATTGCAACTATCCTTTAAGAAACTACCACTTACTGAATTTTGGTGTAGTGTCAAAGAAGAATATCCAGAATTATTTGAAAAAGCTATTAATACTCCTCTCTTTTCAAAGTACGTATTTGAGTGAGCCTGGATTATCTTCATATGGTTCAACCAAAAACACATATTGCAACATTGGATATAAAAGCAGCTATGAGAATCCAGCTCTTTTATTAAACCAGACATTAAAGAAATTTGCAAGAATATAAAACAATGCCATGATATAGTAGGTTTGTTATTTTAAAATGAATAAGCATTTAAAAAATTTTTCAGTTTTTATTTTTAATGTAGTCAATTTAACTCATATAATTCATATATACAGAAGCTCTTTGGGGTCCTCAATACTTTTTAAAAGTGTAAGTTTCCTGAGACCAAAATGTGTAAGAACCTCTGGTGTAGTGCTTAAGTGGGCACTTGGAGCCAAATTGCTTAAGTTCAAAACCTGGCTTTGTTGTTTAATAGCTCTATGACCTTGAACAAGATATTGAATTACTTTTTGCCTCAGTTTCCTCATCTATAAAATGGTATAGTAATATAATTTATAAAGTTGTTATAAGGATTACCTTGAATATATGAAAATTTCTTAGAGCTTGTATAGCATTCAGCAAGTTATATAATTATCACCTGTTGAATATTTGTAATGTGTTGGTGTTTTCCTTCATAGATGCTAAATTTCTAGATTTCTAGAAGTTGTGTGTATTTGGGTGTTAACATGGTCTGTTATCGGTAAAGTCCCCTAATATCCTCAATTTCTCTGTTTTTCCTCCAAGTCAGTGGTTCTCAACCTTTGCTGCACATTAGAATCACCTGAAGAGCTTTAATTAAAAAAAAAACACCCCAATACCCAAGACACACCTCAGATTAACCCAGTTAAACCAGAATCTGGAGGTAGGGGGTAGGGCCTAAGCATTAGTATTTCTGAAGTTTTCTAGGTGATTTCATTGTGAAGATTGATAACTACTACTCTGAAGCCTGACCCTCTGCCCTGAGATTCTGTCTTTCCCTCCTCGTTCTCGATTAATTGTAGCTGATTCTCTCTTACACGCGTTATGCTACTATGCCTGGAATTGTTGTAGGTGTTCTCTTTGCTCTTTCTTGCTACCAAGGAAATTGGCATTCCCTTTCCCTAACCTCTCTCATCCCCAGCTTTGAAACTCATGCCAACAGACTGTAGGACCCACCACTCCCTCCTTGTTGTTGTTACCTAGAGACCTTCATTCTTTGAAGATTTTAGCACATGGCTTGTTACTTGCTCAGCGTTATTGCTCATGTCATGATTCTAGGTGATTTAATATTCATATAAATGATCCTTCCAGCACCCTGGCCTCTCAGTCCCTGACTTCCTTTCCTGCAGTGATCTCGTCTTCCACTCTACCTCAGCCAGGCACACTCTTAGCCAGACCTTGTCAGTACCAATTACAGATCACCTCAGTCATCTCGGTTGCAAACATCCCATTCTCTGACCATACCTCCTGTCTTTTCAATTCATTCTTGTTAGTATCTCAACTGCAGCAATTCTTCCAGTTCAGCAGGACCATTAATCCTTCCACCTTTTCACTAACTCTCACTTCCCTTATGAACTTACTTGGCTTTTTCCTGGCTTAAAGTCCATGCTCCATAATTATAATCATTCTTTGTCAAACCCTCTAAGATCTCTTGCCCCTCTTTCTTTACATTGTACCTTTATTAAATCCAAATTCCTCCTACTCCACATTGCACCCAGGCAATGGAATTTATGCTCATTGGTCTCACTTAAAAATCATACCTCTAACTGCAGTGGGGCTTTTAGTGCTATCTGGAATTCCTCCTGCGTGTCCCCAGTCCATTTATTCTTCTAAATGACTCCTCTGAATGACTATTTCACACTTTCTTCTCAAACTTCTAATGTCCCCTCCTTCTTCCTCACTCTCAGCTGATGACCTTCCTTCGTATTTCAAGAAGATATAAGCTCTCAGGAGAGAACCACCACAAGCTCCTATCACCACACAGAATAACCTGCATTCGGACTCATTTAGTTGACCTTTCCTCTTGTTCCTATGGATGGACCCTCTGTGCTCATTTCCAAGACGAACCCTCTTGGTGATCCCATCCCCATCTAGCCATTTGTTATCTTCTCTCCTGGTATTCTGCCCCCCTCTCTCACATCATCATTATTTCCCCCCTCTCTACACGGACATGCCATCAGACTACAAACATCTGAGCAAAACTTTCCCTTGACCCCACATTCCCCGCTAGTTACAGTTTGAGTTGTCTGTACTAGCTATGTGCAATTTCTTTCTACCTATTCTCTCTTAAACCCTCGACAATAAAGCTTTACTTCACCAGAATAGCACCTGTTGAGGACACTGTTAACATGCATGTCACCAGACCCAGCAGTCAATTCTCAGGCTTCTTCTTACTCATCAACATCATTTGACACAGCTGATCACTTGTTTCACCTTGAAGCACTTCCTTCACTAGGCTTCTGGGATGCATGCTGCATTTTTCTCAGTAGCGTTTATCATCACCTGATATATTTCATTGTTTGTTGATTATTTATTTTGGCCCAGTAGAATGTAAGCTCATTGAGAGCAAGGACTTGGCTTGTTCTCATCACTGCCTAGAACAGTGGCTCATATATAATAGGCATGTGATAAGTATTTGTTGAATGAATGAACATGAGCTGAATAACTACTATGTACTTACCAGATTTTCCCCCATTTCCAGCTCCTTTCCTGATCATAAGCCATTTCCTTCTCTTTTTCTCTGAACCTTGCATTTCCTAACTGTATTTTCCCTTATCTCAACTCCATTCCTATCTTTTTCAGGCTGAACCATCACCATTGTGCTTCTATTTCTGAGGGGCTCTAGTGTTTACAGAGCATTTATTTATATCTGGTATTACAGATGCAGATGGTCTGTGGATCTGAGTTGAATGATATTAGCATGTAATGCTGAATTTAGGTGCAGGTAGAAGAAACATTAAAATTATAACAGAATAAGAAACAAATTAAGTCGTCTAGGGCTAAAATTATGGTGTTTTAGGATATTTAGATTTCTTGTTTTGTCATTACTACCCTACTTTACACTTCACTGTTTCTGCCTACTCATGATGGAATTCCTCCTTGATTTTCTGCAAGGATTTTTAGAAGGCAGGAGAAATCACCAAGCTCAAAAGACCCTTCCAACTTCACACCTGAGTTTATCGCTAATTATGAGTAGTCTGTTCCTCTTAAATTTTCATCACTCTTTTCCTCTGTATGGATGTGCTAATGTGATACTGGATTTGTATGTACATTCCTTTTTAACTGGTCTTTTATTTTTGGCTTCTACAGAACCTTGCCTCCTGGAATCCTTCAAATCCTGAGTGTCTGTTACTTGTGGTGAAGGAACTTGTGCAACAATATCACCAGTTTCAATGCAGCCGCCTCCGCGAGAGCTCCCGCCTCATGTTTGAATACCAGACATTACTGGAAGAGCCGCAGTATGGAGAGAACATGGAAATTTATGCTGGGAAAAAAAACAACTGGGTAAGGTTTTTCGAGACTGGGAGAAAATGTCACTTCATCTGTAATAAATTAAAATAATCAATTCAGATATCCATTTATAGTAAACCCTAGCCATTTCCTTAAATAAGCAGGGTTTATGTTGCCTATATCCTTTCTCATAATTTAGAGTTTGAAGAGACCTTAGTGTTTATCTGGTTCATTGTGTTTCTTAAAGGTATCACTTGGGAAGTTCATAAAATTTGGAGCCTCACATCCCCAGCCCCAGATACGCAGAAGTCAGGGGCAGGGCCTGAGGACCTGCCTGTATAAGAAGCCCCTGTGGAGGTTGTGATGCAGGTGGCTCACAGGCCACATTTTGAGACACTGACAAGTTTCCCTTTCCTTTCAGTGCAGAACTTCTCCAATATCACAGTCAGATAAGAGACATTAGTAACTCTGGAGGTAGCTAGCTTATACGGACCCTTTTACAATTCCTTTACATTGTATGATCCTTTTGAAATGTAGGTCAGATCATGTCACTCCTCTGCCCAGAACTTTCATATACTTCTCTTTGTGTCGCTCATGGTATAAGCCAAAGTCCTCCTAGTGGCTTAAAAAAGCTCTACATGATTCCTGTCACCACCATCTTCCATCCATCATTACTTCTCTCACTTCACCTCCTACTTTCCTGTCTACAGATATTTGACCCAGCCACACTAGCTCCTGTGCTGTGCTGCAGACACGCCGGGTACACTCCTGCCCTAGGTTCTTTGTATATAGCTTTCTTTTTGTTGGCATATTTCTCCTAGATATTTGCATGCCTAATACCCTTCCTCCTTAAAGTTTTTACTCATATGTTATCTTCTCAGCAATGCCTGTGTTAACACCCTCAATTTTTTTTAAACAACTGTGTTGAGGTATAATTTACATACCACAAATTTACCTGTTTTAAGTGTACAATTCAATAATTCTTCATACATTTGCCAAGTTGAGCACCTGCCACCACAATCCAATTTTAGAATGGTTCCATCACCCCAGTAAGATCCCTCATGCACATTTACAGTTAATCCTATTCCCACCTCAGCCCCAGGCAACCACTAAACTACTTTCCGTCTGTATAGATTTTTTTTCATATAGTGGAATCATACAATATGTGGTCTTTTGTGACTGGCTTCTTTCACTTAGCATAATATATTTGAGGTTCATCCATGTTGTACCATGTATCAGTATTTCATTTATTTTGGTGGCTGAATAATATTTCATTGTAGAGACATACCATATTTTGTTTATCCATTCACTAATTGATGGACATCTGGGTTGTTTCCACTTTTTGACTATTATGAATAATGCTGCTATAAACATTCATGTACCTTCTTTGTAATACCCCTTTTTAAAATTGTAACTACCACACCCCTACCTTTACCTTGCACTACATTATCTTTTTTGTATCTCTTTTTAACACACCATATAATTAACATGTTGTATTAATTATATATTGCTGCATAAAATAATCATTCCAGAATTTAGTGGCTTAAAACAACAACAGTTATCATAGTTTTAGTTTGTCAGAAATCTGTGTAGACCCTCTGTTTCAGGGTCTCTCACAGGCTGCACTCAAGTTAGTGGCCAGGGCTGTAGTCATCTCAAGGCTCACTGGAGATGGATCCATTCTAAGTTCATTCTCGTGGTTGTTGGTATGATTCAGTTCCTTGTGGGCTACTGAACTGAGGGTCTTAGTTCCGTGCTCACTGTTGGCTGGAGGCTGCCCTCAGTTCCTTGCCTCTTCACGGGGCAGCTCATAGGATGGCAGCTGGCTTCACCAGAGCAAGTAAGCAGGAGAGAGTGAGAGTATCTGAGCAAGACAGAAGTCACAGTCTTATAATCTAATCTTGGAAGTGACAGCTCATTGTTTTTACTGTATTCTGTTTGTTAAGTCCAGTCTACACACAGGGGAAGAAATACATAAGTGTGTGCATACTAGGGATCACTGGGAGCCACTTAGAAGCAGCCTACCACACTTATTTATTATGTTTATTATTTGTCTCTTCCCACTGGAAAGTAAAATTCCGTGAAGGCAGTGATCTGTGTTCTGTTCACTGATATATCATAAATAACCCAGAACAGTGCCTGCCACATTGTTGACATTCTATAAACATTTGTTGAATGAATGAATTAGTAAACTCTAGTCTACTTAAGCACAGAATAAGTTTAGGTTCCCTTCTCTCTCTTAATTCTTTTAGGTTTCACTTAGTCTTCCCTTTCTTAGATTAAATATGCCTCCTCCTCTTTTATTCTTAAGCATTTTCTTAAAGGATATGGTTTCCAAGGTCTTATACATGATCAGTGCCTTTGAATCAGTAGGATTAAATTTATTCTTGTTACAAATCATCTTGTTTGTTCAGTTCAAGGTTTTGTGCTTTTCTTTGTAAATTTATTTTGTTTATTTTATTGTGGTAAAAGACATAAAATTAAATTAAATTTACCATACCATATCTAAGTATACAGTTCAGTAGTGCTAAGTATGTTCACATTGTTGTGCAACAGATCTCTAGAACTTTTCGTCTTGCAAAATTGAGACTCTATACCCATTAAATGCTGATTCCCTTTCCCTCCAGCTCCAGTCCTTGGCAACTACCTTTCTACCAAAAAAAAAACCCTTTTTTTTATTGAGGTAACATTTGTTTATAACATTATGTAAATTTCAGGTGTACATCATTATATTTTGACTTCTGTCTAGACTATATTGTGTTTACCACCAAAAGTCTAGTTGCCATCCATCACTGTACAAATTTGCCCCTTTACCACTGTCACCCTCTCCCCACCCCCCTTCTGCTGTGGTAACCCCCAATCTGTTCTCTGTATTTATATATTTGTTTGTTGTTGTTGTTTTACCTTCCACATGTGAGGGAACTCATATGGTATTTGGCTTTCTCCGTGTGACTTATTTTGTTTAGCATAATACCCTCAAGGTCCATATCCATGTTGTCACAAATGGCAAAATTTCATCTCTTTTTATGGCTGAGTAGTATTCCATTGTGTATATATACCACCTCTTCTTTATCCGTTTGTCCCTTGATGGGCGCTTAGGTTGCTTCTAAGTCTTAGCTATTTGTGAATAATGCTGCAATGAACATAGGGTTGCATGTATCTTTTCGAATTAGTGTTTTTGTGTTCTTTGGATAAATACCCAGAAGTGGAATTTCTGGATAATATGGTAGTTTTATTTTTAATTTTTTGAGAGCTCTGTATACTTTTTTCTGTAGAAAGCCCTAAAGAATCCACCAAAAAACTATTAGAAATAATAAACGAATACAGTAAATTTGGTACAAAGTAAAGCAGGGTGTGAAATCAACATACAAAAGTAAGTCGCGTTTCTATACACTAACAATGAAATAACAGAAAGAGAAATCAAGAATACAATCCCCATCTACAATTACAACAAAAAGAATAAAACACCTAGGAATAAATTTAACCAGGTAGGTGAAAGAAACTGTACACTGAAAACTATAAGACATTGTTGAAAGAAATAGAAGAAGATGCAAAGAAATGGAAAGATATTCCATACTCATGGACTGGTAGAATTAACATAGTTACAATGTCCATACTACCTAAAGCAGTCCATAGATTTTATGCAATCCCTGTCAAAGTCCTAACGATATTTTTCACAGAAATAGAACAAAGAATTCTAAAATTTATATGGAACAACAAAAGACCCCAAATGGCCAAAGCAATCCTGAGAAAAAAGAACAAAGCTGGAGGCATCACACTCCCTGATTGCAAAATATACTACAAAGTGATAGTAATCAAAACAGCATGGTACTGGCAGAAAAACAGACACACAGATCAATGGAACAGACTTGAGAGCCTGGAAATAAACCCACACATTTATGGACAGCTAATTTTTGACAAAGGAGCCAAGAACATACAATGGAGAAAGGAAAGTCTCTTCAACAAACAGTGTTGGAAAAACTGGCCAGCTATGTGCAAAAGAATAAAAGTAGACCATCATTATCTTTACACCATACACAAAAATTAACTCAAAATGGATTAAAGCCTTGAATGTAAGACCTGAAATCATAAACCTCCTAGAAGAAAACATAGGCATTATGCACTTTACTTCAGTCTTAGCGGTATCTTTTTGAATATGTCTCCTCAGGCAAGGGAAACAAAAGAAAAATATAAGCAAATGAGACTACATGAAACTAAAAAGCTTCTGCATGGCAAAAAAACCATCAACAAAATGAAAAGATGACCTACCAATTGGGAGAAGATATTTGCAAAGCATATATCTGATAAATATATATAGAAGTCATACAACTCAACAACAAAAAAACAAACAACCCGATTAAAAAAAGGGCAGAGTATCTGAACAGACGTTTTTCCAAAGAAGATATGCAGATGGCCAGCAGGCACATGAAAAGATGTTCAACATTACTAATTATTAGGGAAATGCAAATCAAAACCACAGTGAGATATCACCTCATGCCTGTCAGAATGGCTATTGTTAAAAAGACAAGAAATAACAAGTATTGGAGAGGATGTGGAGAAAAGGGACCCTTGTACACTGCTGGTGGGAATGTAAAATGGTATAGCCACTGTGGAAAACAGTATAGAGATTTCTCGGCTTTCTGTGTCTATGATTTTGACTTTTTTAGATACTTCATGTAAGTGGAATCATACAGCCTTTCTCCTTTTGTGACTAGCTTATTTTGCTTAGTATAATGTCTTTCAAGTTCATCCACATTGTGGCGTGTGACAGGATTTCCTCCCTTTTTAATGCTGCTTAGTATTCCATTGTATGTATACACCACATTCTGTTTATCCATTTATCTGTCGATGGACATTTGGGTCGCTTCCACCTCTTGGCTATTGTGAATAATGCTGCAGTGTATATGGTTGTGCTAATATCTCTTTGAGATCCTGCTTTGAATTCTTTTGAATATATCCCCAAGAGTGGGATTGCCGGATCACATTGTTAATTCTATTTTTAATTTTTTTTTTTGATGTCGTAATAGTTTATAACATTGTGAGATTCCAGTTGTACATTATTATTTGTCAGTCACCATACAAATGCACCTCTTCACCCCTCGTGCCGACCCCCCTACTCCCTTCCACCTGGTAACCACCAAACTGTTCTCTCTGTCCATGTGTTAGTTTATATTCCACATAGGAGAGAGGTCATACAGTGTTTGTCTTTCTCTGTCTGGCTTATTTCACTTAACATAATACCATTCAGGTCAGTCCATGTTGTTGCAAATGAGAAGATTTTGTCTTTTTTTATGGCTAAGTAGTATTCCATTGTATGTATATACCACATCTTCTTTATCCAATCATCTGTTGATGGACGCTTGGGTTGCTTCCACATCTTGGCTATAGTGAATAATGCTACAATGAACATAGGGGTGCATAAGCCTCTTTGGATTGTTGATTTCAGGTTCTTTGGATAAATACCCAGTAGTGGGATAGCTGGATCATAAGGTATTTCTATTTTTAATTTTTTGAGGTATCTCCATACTGTTTTCCATAGAGGCTGCACCAGTTTGCATTCCCACCAGCAGTGAATGAGGGTTCCCTTTTCTCCACATCCTCTCCAACATTTGTTATTTTTTGTCTTGGTGATTATAGCCATTCTCACGGGTGTAAGGTGATATCTTAGTGTAGTTTTGATTTGCATTTCCCTGATGATTAATGATGTTGAACATCTTTTCATGTGCCTATTGGCCATCTGTATATCTTCCTTGGAAAAATGTCTGTTCATATCCTCTGCCCATTTTTTGATTGGGTTATTTGTTTTTTTGTTGTTCAGATGTGTGAGTTCTTTATATATTATGGAGATTGTTGGATATATGGTTTGCAAATATTTTCTCCCAGCTGGTAGATTGTCTTTTCATTTTGGTCCTGGTTTTGTTTGCCTTGCAGAAGCTCTTTAATCTGATGAAGTCCCACTTGTTTATTTTTTCTTTTGTTTCCCTCATCCAAGTAGACATGGAATTCCAGAAGATCCCTTTATGACTAATGACAAATAGTGTCATGGTCATGCCAAATTGGTCATGCCTACATTTTCTTCCAGGAATTTTGTAGTTTCAGGTCTCACCTTCAGGTCTTTGATCCATTTTGAGTTAATTTTTGTGTATGGCGAAAGCGGATGGTCTACTTTCATTCTTTTGCAAGTGGATGTCCAGTTTTCCCAGCACCATTTATTGAAGAGACTTTCCTTTCTCCATTGTATGTTCTTTGCTCTTTTGTTGAAGATTAGCTGCCCGTAGATGTGAGGTTTTATTTCTGGGGTTTCAATTCTGTTCCATTGATCTGTATGTCTGTTTTTGTACCAGTGCCATGCTGTTTTGATTACTATCACTTTGTACTATGTTTTGAAGTCAGGGATTGTGATGCCTCCAGCTTTGTTCTTTTTTCTCAGGATTGCTTTAGCTATTCTGGGTCTTTTGTTGCCCCTTGTGAATTTTAGGATTCTTTGTTCTATTTCCATGAAGAATGTCATTGGGATTCTGATTGAGATTGCATAAAATCTGTAGATTGCTTTAGGTAGTATGGACATTTTAACTATGTTTATTCTTCCAATCCATGTGCATGGGATATCTTTCCATTTCTTTATGTCATCATCGATTTCTTTCAATAGTGTCTTATAGTTTTCATTGTATAGGTCTTTCACCTCTTTGGTTAAATTTATTTCTAGATATTTTATTCATTTTGTTGCGATTGTAAATGGGATTGCATTCTTGAGTTCTCTTTCTGTTAGTTTGTCATTAGAGTATAGAGATGCAACTGACTTTTGTAAGTTGATTTTGTACCCTGCAACTGTGCTGTAGTTCTTGATTATTTCTAATAGTTTTCTGATGGATTCTTTAGGGTTTTCTATATATAAAATCATGTCCTCTGCAAACAGCAAGAGTTTGACTTCTTCCTTGCGTATTTGGATTCCTTTTATTCCTTTTTCTTGCCTAATTGCTCTGGCCAGAACTTCCAACACTATGTTGAATAACAGTGGCGAGAGTGGACACCCTTGTCTTGGTCCTGTTCTCAGAGGGATGGCTTTCAGTTTTTCCCCATTGAGTATGATGTTGGCTGTGGGTTTGTGATATTTGGCCTTTATCATGTTGAGGTACTTTCCTTCTATACCCATTTTGTTGAGAGTTTTTATTGTAAATGGATGTTGGATCTTGTCAAATGCTTCCTCTGTGCCTATTGAGATGATCGTGGTTTTTATTCCTCATTTTGTTAGTGTGGTATATCACATTGATTGATTTGCAGATGTTGATCCATCTCTGTGTCCAGTATAAGTCCCACTTGATCGTGGGGTATGATCTTTCTAATGTATTGCTGTATTCGGTTTGCCAATATTTTGTTGAGGATTTTTGCATCTATGTTCATCAGCGATATTGGCCTGTAATTTTCCTTCTCAGTATTGTCTTTGGCTTTGGTATCAGGGTGATGTTGGCCTCGTAGAATGTGTTAGCAAGTGTTCCATCTTCCTCTATGTTTTGGAATAGTTTGAGAAGGATAGGTATTAGATCTTCTTTGAATGTTTGGTAAAATTCTCCAGAGAAGCCATCTGGTCCTGGGCTTTTATTTTTCGGGAGGTTTTTGATTACCATTTCAATCTCTCTGCTTGTGATTGGTCTATTCAGGTTCTCTATTTCTTCTTGATTCAGTTTTGCAAGGTTGTATGAGTCCAAGAATTTATCCATTTCTTGTAGATTGTCCAATTTGTTGGTATATAGTTTTTCATAATATTCTCTTATAATCCTTTGTATTTCTGTGGTATCTGTTGTGATTTCTCCTCTTTCATTTCTAATTTTATTTATTTTAGCCTTCTTTCTTTTTCTCTTGGTGAGTTTGGCTAAGGGTTTGTCAATTTTGTTTATGTTCTCAAAGAACTAACTTTTTGTTTCATTGATCCTTTGTACTGTTTTTTTTAGTTTCCATTTCATTTATTTCTGCTCTAATTTTTTCTTATTTTCCTCCTCTTGCTGACTTTGGGCTTTGTTTGTTCTTCTTTTTCTAATTCTGTTAGGTGTAGTTTAAGATTTCTTATTTGGGATTTTTCTTGTTTGTTAAGGTGGGCCTGTGTTGCTATGAATTTCCCTCTCAGGACTGCTTTTGCTGCATCCCATATGAGTTGGTATGGTGTATTTTCATTTTCATTTGTTACCAGATATTCTTTGATTTCTCCTTTAATTTTTTCAGTGATCCATTGGTTGTTCAGTAGTGTGTTGTTTAGTCTGCACATCTTTGTCACTTTCCTAGCTTTTTTCTTGTAGTTGATTTCTAGTTTCATAGCATTATGGTTAGAAAAGATGCTTGTTGTGATTTCAATCTTCTTAAATTTATAGAGGTTTGCCGTGTTTCCCAACATATGGTCTATCCTTGAGAATGTTCTGTGTGTGCTTGAGAAGAATATGTAATCTGTTCTTTTTGGATGGAGTGCTCTATATATATCTGTTAAGTCTGTCTGGTCTAGTTTTTCATGTAAGTCCACTATTTTCTTATTGACTTTCTGTCTGGATGATCTATCCATTGATGTAAGTGGGGTGTTAAGGTCCCCTACTATTATTGTGTTGTTGTTGATATCTCCTTTTAGGTTTGTTAAAAGTTTCTTTATGTACTTTGGTGCTCCTGTGTTGGGTGCATATATATTTATAAGTGTTGTGCCTTCTTAGAGGAATGTCCCTTTTATCATTATGTATTGCCCCTCTTTGTCTCTCATTACCTTTCTTATCTTGAAGTCTACTTTGTCTGATATAAGTATGGCAACACCTGATTTCTTTTGTTTGCCATTAGTAGTTTGGAGTATCATCTTCCATCCCTTTACTCTGAGCCTGTGTTTGTCTTTAGAGCTGAGATGTGTTTCCTGGAGGCAGCAAATTGTTGGGTCTTGCTTTTTAATCCATCCAGCTACTCTGCATCTTTTTTTTTTTTTTTTTTTTTGTGAGATCAGCCCTGTGCTAACATCTGCCAATCCTCCTCTTTTTTTGCCGAGGAAGACTGGCCCTGGGCTAACATCCGTGCCCATCTTCCTCCACTTTATATGGGATGCTGCCACAGCATGGCTTGCCAAGCAGTGTGTCGCTGCGCGCCCGGGATCTGAACCGGTGAACCCCGGGCTGCCGCAGCGGTCCACGCGCACTTAACCACTTGTGTCATTGGGCCGGCCCCTCTGTATCTTTTGATTGAGGCATTCAATACATTTACATTTAGAGTGATTATTGATATATGAGGGCTTAATGCTGCCATTTTATCCCTTGTTTTTCAGTTGTATATTTCCCTTGTTTCTCGTCCCATGTATTTTGGACTGCTAATTCAGTTTGGTAGCTCTCTGTGATGGTTTTCTCGTTATTTATCATTTGTGTCTTGGTTCTGATTTTTTGTTTAGTGGTTACCGTGCAGTTTGTATAAAAGATCTTGTAGAAGAGGTAGTCCATTCCCTAATAGCCTCTTGTTCCCTTAGTCTAAGCAGGTTTCTTCCCTTTCCTCTTTCCCTTCTAAGTTGTTGTTGTCACAACTTATTCCGTTATGTGTTGTGAATTTGTGGTTAAAATGAAGTGATAATATTTATTTTTGATGTTTTCTTTCCCTTTATCTTTTGAGTTATAATTAAGTGTTTGCTAATCTGTTCTGATAGAGAGTTGCAATTTGTGATTTTGTCTGCCTATTTATCTGCTTACTCAAGGCTTTGTAAACCCTTTCTTTCTTTTTTTTTCAGGTCTGAGGGCTTTCTTGATCAAATCTTGTGGGGGCGGGGGTCTTGTGGCAATGAACTCCCTCAGCTTTTGTTTATCTGGGAAAGTTTTTATTTCTCCATCATATCTGAAGGATATTTTCGCTGGATATAGTATTCTTGGCTGAAAATTTTTGTCTTTCAAAATTTTGAATATATCATTCCAGTGTCTCCTAGCCTGTAAGATTTCTGCTGAAAAATCCCCTGAAGCCTGATACGGCTTCCTTTATAGGTTATTCTCTTCTGCCTTGCTGCCCTTAATATTTTTTTCTTTATTGTTGACTTTTGCCAGCTTTACTAATATATGCCTTGGAGAAGGTCTTTTTACACTGATGTAATTAGGAGTCCTCTTGGCTTCTTTTACATGTAATTCCAGCTCTGTCTCCAGGTTTGGAAAGTTCTCAGTTATTATTTCTTTGAACAAGCTCTCTGCTCCTTTTTCCCTTTCTTCTTCCTCTGGAATACTTACAGTCCTTATGTTGCATTTCCTAATTGAGTCAGATATTTCTCAGAGAATTTCTTCATTTCTTTTTAGTCTAAGTTCTCTCTCCTCCTTCATCTGAAGCATTTCTGTGTTCCTATCCTCCAGATTGCTAATTCTGTCCTCCATATTATCAGCCCTGTTGTTTAAGGATTCCAGATTTTTTTTATCTCATCCATTGTGTTTTTTATCTCTAACAATTCTGTTTGATTTTTCTTTATAGTTTCGATCTCTTTTGTCAAGAATTCTCTCTGTTCGGTAATTTGGTTCCTAATTTCATTGAACCGTCTTTCAGAATTCTCTTGTAGCTCATTGAGTTTTCTTATGATGGCTGTCGTGAATTCTTTGTCATTTAGATGATAGATTTCCATGCCTTCAGGATTGATTTCTGGGTGTTTGTCTTTTTCCTTCTGGTCTGGAGTATTAATAAATTTCTTTATACCATTTGATTTAGTGGATTTGTGCCGGTGCATTGTGATAGTTTCTGGGTGCAGGTTCCGCCTGCAAGAGCTGTGTAATGTGAGCCCACTTCCATGATCCCTGTCTGCTGTGCCCGTCCAAGCCTGAGTCAATCCTTGGGATCGCAGTGGCCCTGTGGGGTCTCCCACCAAATGGGAAAGTAGTCACGTCTGGGGCTCAGGGCCACTGCTGTCTGCTACCATAGAGCCCAGGGGTTGTGCTCCCTGCTTCTGGGCCACAGCGGTACTATGGGTGTTCACGGCAGCTGGGAGCTTGTTTGCCCAGACTGGGATCTCAGCTTCCCTTTGCTCCTAGGTCGCACCAGCTGTTGTACTTGATGGGCGGGACTTCCCCTCCGAGACGGAGCCAAAGCCACTCCCTGGAACTGGGTGGGGTTGTGGATTCTCCCATCACGTGAGAGTATGGTCACACGGGGGCTCAGGGCTACTGCCGCCTGCTACCACAGTTCTGCTGAGACATGCTTTCCTCCTTTGGGGCTGCAGCCGTACTGTGGGTGTTCACGGCAGCCAGGAGCTTGTTCGCACAGACTGGGATCTCAGCCACCTTCTCCTCCTAGGTCGCACCAGCTGTTGTGCTTGGTGGGCGGGAGCTCCCCTCTTGGACCCAGCCAACCACTCCCTGGGACTGGGTGGGATTGTGGATTCTCCCACCAGACGAGAGAGTGATCACACGGGGGCTCAGGGCTACTGCTGCCTGTTCCCACAGTCCTGCTGAGACACACTTCCCCTCTTTGGGGCCGCAGCGGTACTGTGGGTGTTCTCAGAAGCCAGAAGCTTGTTCACCTGAGCCGCAGTTCAGCTGCCTTCTGCTCCTAGGTAGCACGAGCCTTTGTGCTTGGCGGGCGGGGCTTCCCCACTGGGTCCAAGCCTGTGCCACTCTCTGTGGGATGCATGGCCTTGAGGGCTCCCCCACTAGATGGGGATGTGATCACACTGGGTGCTCAGGGCTGCCGTCACCTGTTTCCATAGTCGCGCTGAGGTACGCTCCCACCCTCAGGGCCACAGTGGTGCTATGATTGCTCCAGCTGGGAAAGTAGCCGCACATGTGCGCTGGGCTGCCTGGCGTCCAGAGGATGCTCACCCATCTCCACCACCTCCTCGGGGGGTGGGGGTAGTCCATCCACCTTCAGATATACAGCTGCTTGGGTCTCTTAGGCGTCCTGGTGTGCTGTGTGGGTATCCTCCTCTGATCGACGAATGTCCTTTTAGTTGTAGTTTGAAGGGGGAGAGACATAGGGAACAGCTCACTCCACCATGTTGCTGATGTCACTCTATTTTTAATTTTTTGAGGAACCTCCATACTGTTTTCCATAATGGCTGCAGCATTTTACATTTCCACCAACAGTGTGGAGTTCAAGCTTTAAACTATTGATTATTTTGAAACTTTAATCCGTTCACATGGGTAGTAAGGAAAACGTTGTTGAACTTAGTTTATCCTCTAGCCCCAGCATTTCCCTTATTAAATAATCAACTTAGTTGTCCTCTCAAAAAAGAGTGTTAGGTTAATTTGGCATGACTCCTTGGTGAACCTGTGTTGTCTTTAGTGCTGGTAGACTCATTTGAAAACAGGAATCACTGTCAAACTAGTTAGTCTTTAGGCTTTAGAGTTTTTCTTCCCACCCAATTCCCCCTTTTAATATTAAGGCAGCATTTAAATATATCCAATTTTATGGCACCTTTTCTGATCTAAGAAGTTTTGAAATTATATTCATTGGTTCAGCTAATATTTGAATTGTAGTTCATCTCGGTGTAGGGTTTAAATTCATTTAAAGCAGCTAGACAGTTTGAATTTATAGTATTTTAAAACTTTTTATTTGATGTTATTCATTGTCCATTCTTTACTTACAAAACCTACTACTGCTGTACTTTCCCCAGTTTATTCTGAGTAATTTGTAAGCATTAGGGCAATGGTTATGGATTCAGGGGAAGTAAGGAAACTGAGAATCCCATAACAAGGCAAGGTGGACAATTAGAGGTTAAGCTTATAGCAGGCCAAGTGCAGGGAGGGCCTTGTAGAAGTGGGAACTACGACTATAGAAGTAAAAATATAGGCATATGCGTTAGCTACTGGTCAAGAAACAGGATTTACAGGTGAATCTTGAGGGATAAAACACATTCGAGCTTGGCATGTGGGTTCAGGAATATGTTGAAGGACAGCCTGCTGATGGAATCCAAATCCAGACCAAGAATCTGGGCGATAAACACAGGATCCTGGCAGAAAGAAAGTAGCTTGATTTTGAGCCAAGATTTTTTTGAATCTGGGACCGTATTAGTTTCCTATTGCTGCTGTAAAAAATTACTATAAACTTGGTGGCTTACAACAACACAAATTTATTATCTTATAGTTCTGGAGGTCAGAAGTCTGAAATTGGTCTCCCTGGGCTAAAATCAAGGTGTCGGCAAGGCTGTATTCCTTCTGGATCTTCTAGGGGAGACCATTTCAGGATACTGAAGAAACTGGCAAATGTGGTCTCAGAGATATTATCTTTGAGAAATTATAGAGAAGCAGAAAGATTCTAGAAGACTGTAGAAAGTAAAAACATACTATAGATTTTTAAAGAAATTACACTCAGGTCGTTAAGTGGATGATTTGCAAACATTTGAATGAGAATGCAGTAGTCAGTTGGAACAACAGTTGAGTAACCAAGAAATAGTCATGGCAAACTTATTATACCCTTTTAGGGAAGGTGAATATCATAGACTTAGATTATCTCATTTTCAATAAAGCATTCAGTCTTTCTCCTTTAGTATTCTACCAACAGTATGCTCCTTTCTTAGTTGTTTGAATCAATGGAAGAGCTACACCTAAAAGATTGGGTATAATTCTTGTCAGCCATCAGGTGTCTTGTGGAATGTCACAGGGCTTTTCCTCTGACCCTATCTTGTTCACTGTTTTATTAGGAGGCCTTGAAACGCATTCTTTTCAATTTTTCTGATAACAGAGCTTGGAAATATAGTTATTATGAAAGACTACAGACTCAATATTTAAAATTATTTTTATATTTTTTATGTGCTGGAATGCTGTACCAAACCCACAAGATGCAATTTAATTGGACTAAGCCAGTATAGGACGGATATACATTTATGGAAAGTCTACTATGCTAGGTTTTGGGTAAATAAAACAGTATATTAGCCATGGTTTTTGCTCTTGAGGGTGTTAACATTCAGCTGAGAAGACTCAATACATATTTGTAAAAAATGAAATAGCAGTGCTGGATAGATTAAGTCTGAAATGGGATACACAGACTGTATAAGAATGCAGAAGAAGACCCAATCACTGAGGAATGGCGTGACTAAGGATGATGACCGGGAACTGACCTAGGCCCTAAAGGAAGGTGGACATAGCCCTCACTATAGGTAGAGGAGGTCAACGAGTTATGTAGTTGGGGAAAACTTAGGAGTATGGCATATGTGGGGAACAAGAATTGTTAAGCACACATATGACGGGTTTGTTCATCAGTAAATCACATTTTTATGTATTATTGGAGTATTGAAGTGTGAGGACATTTTTATATGAAATAAATTGATGTTTATTAATTAAAACATGAAAATTAATATACTCTCTAAATATAACATTATAAGAATCAACATTCTTCCTGGTCTAAATGTAAATCCATGTATTTCGGTTCTCCTGATCTGACTAGTCCATCTGATAAATACTTTCTATAATGAATCCAAGACTGTGCATAATTATTTAATACCTGGATTACAAAATCCTGTCTTCATTTGAGGGGATGGTGACCACTTGTCTTCACCTTTGTCATTATTGAATTTTTCTTTCTGCCACATATGTTTGCCTTCTTAACCTTCAATTTCTGCTCTATAAGTATGAGGCTCTTAAAAACCTAAGATGCCTCTTCCATTTTACCATTAGCTGGCAAAAGGAAAGTTTTAAAAGCAGTGTAGAAGAGGGAGAGGGCCCTGATCTCCTGTCAGCCTTCAGGCAAGCCTGCTAGTTTGAAATACAGTGTTCCCTCCATACCACTGCAGAGATGCTTCTGTTTTCCGCCGAACTTTTATTTAGAGGATTTCAGTAAGTGCACGTTTGAAAGTAAACATTAAAAAACAACAAAAACTCTTTATTAATTCTTTGCCTTTGTCTTTTTATGAAGTCATTTCTTTTATTGCTTTGCCCGTCTCCTTTAATGAGTAGATAAGAGTTTTGAACATTGTGTTCTTTGTCTTTGCTGGTTTTATAATTTTTAGTGAGCACTAAGTTGTTTTTTTTTTGTTTTTTTTTGTGAGGAGGACCAGCCCTGAGCTAACATCCAATGCCAATCCTCCTCTTTTTTGCTGAGGAAGACTGGCCCTGGGCTAACATCTGTGCCCATCTTCCTCTACTTTATATGGGACGCCGCCACAGCATGGCTTAACAGGCAGTGCGTCGGTGCGTGCCCGGGATCCGAACTGGCGAACCCCAGGCCGCCGCAGCAGAGCGCGCGCACTTAACCACTTGCACCACCAGGCCGGCTCCAGCACTAAGTTTTTTTAATCAGGGAAAAACAGCTGATACATTGGGATGCAAGCTTACATGTTCAGAATGAACAACAGTTACTCTGTGCCTGCATGATCCGAGTTATTTTTTTAAGGTATATTTATTTTTTAAAAGCTTTTTATTTTGAAATAATTCTAGATTCACAGGAAGTTGCAAAATTGTACAGAGAGGTCTTGCATACCTTCACCCAGTTTCCTCCATTGGTTACATTTTGCATAACAACAGTACACTGTGGAAACCAAGAAATTGTCATTGGTACAATGTATGTGTATGCCATTTTATCACGTGTAGTTTCCTGTGACTACCACTGCAATCAAGATAAAAAATTATTCCATCACTGCAAAGATCTCCCTCGTGCTACCTCTTTGAGCAGAGTTATTTTTAAGATTAGAATTTTAATTTTTTTCTTTTTTTTAGAAAACATTTTGCATGTCTAATGCTTTGTTTTTTAAGTTGCTCTTTTTTTTTGTTGTTGAGAAAGATTGGCCCTGTGCTAACATCTGTTGCCAATCTTCTTCTTTTTCTGTTTTTCTCCCCAAACCCCAGGAAATAGTTGTGTATCATAGTTGTAGAGTTGTAGCTCTTCTGTGTGGGATGCCGCCTCAGCATGGCTTGATGAGCAGTGAGTAGGTCCGCGCCCAGGATCCGAACTGGCGAACCCTGGGCTGCCGAAGCGGAACGTGTGAACTTTAAGCACTACGCCACTGGGCCCGCCCCATAGAATTTTAATTTTGATGATGCCACAACATAAGCTACAGGTATTAAAATCATATATATTGTTTTGATACAATATATCAAAATAAAGGTACATTATAAGTTTTTTCAATGGGTAAAGCCTAAGGTCTCATTTTATATTATATATATCAACTGCCCTGTCAGCATTTCGTGCATGGGTCTGTGGTATCTAAGAACCAGTGTTTGTTACAGCAAAGCATAGTAAGCAAATTTATGAGTTCTTCTTTGGCTTTTGTTTTCATTCCTAGAACTCTAAGTTAATCACCTAATATTTTGATCAAAGTCACTTTTCTTTCCTGCTATGAAATGAATGTTTTGAGATGCTCTAAAGCCACGTATTTTCACATGCTTTATGTATTAAAATCACCAGTTGGTGATCTGTGAGATGCAAGTTTTTTAACAATGTATTTTTTCCCTTTTTGTGGATATTTTCATAATAGTGATATACTTATATAATGGAGAATGTGAAGCAATTTCCTTTTTTTATTGTATTTGACCCCAAGTCCCAGTAAGATTTAAGCTCTGGCAACATCTAAAAATATTGTGCAGTAAAGAAAGAAGCTATTTCATGATAACTCCTCATTTGAGTTAATAATTTATACTTCTGTCATGTCATCTTGCTATGATACTACATTTGAAGGGAAAGTATATGGCATTGTTAAAAGATAAACTAGGCATATTAAAATTTTTAAGAGTTTATTTGAGCAAACATTGATTCGAAGAGGTTAGGAGCATTCTACCAGCAGGAGCTGGGGCAAGGTGTTTTCTCTAGACACAGAAGCAAAGCAAGGAACTTATTTAATTGGCTATAGCTTCAATGGTTGCATTTTATTTGGGAAAGCCTAGTTGTCTGCTTGTGATTGGTTGTTTTTCTTAACCTTGAGGCATTTGCAGGAATTGACTGGCTTAGGTTTCAGTTTGCTTAAGTCAGCTACCAGGACATTAGAGCCATCTCAGTCTAATGGCCTCCAGTGCGTGGTAGAGTGTAAGCACCTCTAGGGCAGAGGCCAGTTGGAAATGTGTTGGAGAGTGATCTGGGAGGTAGGAGCTTCGGATTCTAATTCTGTCATTAGTTGTGTGTGTATGACATAGGTTTTCCATGTGTCACTTTTCCTGGAAATAACTATTGTCACCCCAACCTTGACACAAAGATCAAATTATATCTTGTGTGTGGGAAGCAAACAGAATTAAGCAAACATGGAGTTCTATAATACAAAGTATTATTATTATTATTATTATTATTAGCCTTCTTTTGTAGGTTCTTGAAGTAAATTATCACAATAAGTGCTCAATAAATTCTAGTTCAGTGATTGTTCCTGTATTATCTCCAAAAAATGCTGTTAATCATAAGTACCATATGTGGATGAGTAGAAGTTGATATCACCAAGGTGCAGATAAAGTATGGAAAGCAAGGTAAAAGGGAAAGTTTGTTTTAAGAATGAGAGTGTGAGATAAGAAAGAGCTTATTTTCCAGGAGCAGTTTTGATGGAGTTCTGAGGATGGGAGAACAGACTGCAGGGTAACAGGTACGGAAGTGGAGAAGCCAAAGTAAAGACAGTAGGTTTACAGTATTTGGAGAAGGAAAAAACATATTATCTGGAAGAGGCAGTGGAGTTCCGTGATCATTCCCACTAACCTGGTGACATTTATCAACCTTCCTGTCAGGAGTGTTCCAGCTTCATGGTATATGGTAACTTAAGCAGGTCTTCAAGGTATTTATGAAAGGGAGTATCTAACTTAATGTGGGAATTAGTATTCATGGAAAAATGTCTAGAACTGTGCTGTCTAATACAGGAGCCGCTAACCATACATACATGGCTATTGAGTGCTTGAAATATGGTTAGTCTGAATTGAGATTTATGCAAATGTAAAATACATACCAGAGTTCAAAGAATTAGTACAAAAAAATGATCTCACTAATAATTTTTACATTGATTACATGTGGAAATGATAATTTGGATATATTGGGAGATTTTATTAAAATTGATTTCACTTGTTTCTCGTTATCTTTTTAAATGTGGCTATTGGAAAATGTTAAATAATCTGAAATTACATATGTCTATGTGGCTCACATTTCTGTGTTGCCTTATCTTTCTCTTATACAGCACTGGTCTAGAATGGTGGGAGAGGAGGGCAAGAGCGCTAAGAGAGGGATCAAAATATCTGGATGGTCTGGAAGTGGACGACCTTTTCACCACTGGCCATGAAGATGGAGCAGGTGTTCTGGTGATGCCAGTCAGCCATATGTAGCAGGGGACACATGGGGTGTCTCTCATAATCCCCCTTCAGTTTATGTTACGGAGTTATGCCCTAATGGCATTTGACTTGTAGACAGGGATAAACTTGTGGTTGCTCCTTTGAAAAGGGAGTAGTATGGTGGTCAGCTGTGTAACAGCACACATCTAGGAGCTGACCAGATTTGTTTGTTTATTTGTGTTTTTAACCACATGGAACTATTATGAGTTGAACGTTATTTAAAATAAATGAACCCATGACAAGGGCTCACATTTTTATTGTTTTTGTAATAGAATTTGTTATATTGAATTTTGGCCCGTATATAAGTGGGAGTACTTAGGATCTTGCTCACAATAGTTCACATCTCAGGTTTTTACTTTATTCATAAAAAGTAGTGTGTGTGTGTACCTAAATTACTTTACCTCAAGACATTAAAGGTAAAGATGATAGCTTTTTCAATCTTACTGACATTTAAAAGGCATTTTATTATTGTTTTTTAAATAATAGAGGTCTCAGTAGAAAAATCAAGTTTCCTTTAGCAGCAGGATGCATCAAGTAGAAAAGACCTTGTTTTACGGAAGCATATGAAACACAAAGGAAATCCTTTCCATTGCCTTTGGTTACACCTCACAGAGTAGTGTGTGAGAAGGACTGGAATTATGCCACCTACTTGTATTTGTGAGGCCACTTGTTTGTTCTGCAATCGTGGGTGCTTTGCCCCATTTCCTAGATGGCCATTTAGATGTAGGGAGCATCCTTTGCACCATTTTCTCAGCATGGGGGGAATCTACAAGTGTCTTCAAAGGACCAGCTGACTCGAGTTTTTAAAGCCCTCTCTCCATGTAGTAAAGGAAAAAAATGAAGAATCCTGTGTTTGAAGTGGTCTATAAGAAAATTCCTCAGATTTTTTTTATGGCTTTTGGGAAATGTACAAATAACTCAAAGCCCCCACCTTCCAAGAGTTTCCTAGTTTTTCAATGAATTTATGGTACCACTAACTTTTTTACTGTAAAGAACTGTGGAAATAGCATTGATTAGATCAAGAGGCACATAAGCCAACCAGAATTCTTGCCTGGGAATTTGGGGTTAGTACTGAGAGAGTATGATTGGTCTCCTTATGAGTAACTGGTCTGTAACATGTAAATCTAGGAGCTTTTTTTCTCACATTATCTAGTCAAAAGAATTATAAAGTGATAAATAGAGAGAAAGTAAGATGAAGTACAGAAAGAGTAGAGATAGAAACAAAGAGAAAATTCTAAGGGTAGTAGAGTCCCTTGAACTGAGGCCAGGCTGCATTTTCAATCTTAGATTCCATGAGATACCTCATATCCTTTTAATTATCTTTTATTTGTTTAAGTTTAAATTAGAATTCTGTCACCTGAAACTAAGAGTCCTAACTGAATTACTTCCAAAGCATCATGTGAATATCTCTGTCAAAGCATCACATTCTAATATTTTGTTTGTCTAGTCAAAATAGACTTTAAGCTTCATGAGGACAGAGACTCTATTTTGTTGGTCTTAAGATCTCCATTACCTAGTCTGGTACTTGGCAGAATAGGTGCTCAGTAGATGTTTGTTGAATGAATGAATGAATGAATGCATGAATTATGAGCATCTCATTATAATGCTTTTAATTTTAATATGCTTTTTTTAAAATTTTTGAATGGGTAATTTATTCATATCATTCAAAAATCAAAATCTATTAAAAGATGTGTAATGAAAACTCTCCCTGTCATCATTGTCTCGTGTCCACCCAAATCATTCCACCCACCTTTCTCCCACTGCATGTAAGCACCGGTATAGCTTTTTTCTAGTATAGCTTTTCAGAATTTCTTTATGTACATATAAGCAAATATAAATATATATATTTCCCCCTTTTATGCAAATGGTAGAATATATTATATACTCTGTTTTTCACCTGCTTTTGACTTAATATAGCTCAGAGTTTTTTTCCATATAAGCACATAGAAAATTCTCATATTCTTTTTTTAATAATTGTATATTATTACATTGTATAATTGAACCATAATTTATTTGATCTGAACTCTATTGTTGGACATTAAGTTGTTTTAAATCTTTTGCTTCATTACAAGTAATACTGTAATAAATAATCTTATGCATGGTATATAAAAATACATTTTATATGTATTCAAGTATGTCTTTAAGATAAATAACTAGAAGTGGAATTGTTGGATCAATGATTATATATGTTTATAATTTTATCACCAAAATGCCCTCTATAAAGTATATACCAGTTTATTAACCCAGCAGCAATATATGAGAGTGGTTGTTTCTCCACAGTATTGTCAACAGTGTATTAACACTTATAGATTTCTGTCAGGTTTCACTTTGCTTAATGGCCAGGTAGCTGCTGTTGGACTAACCCTTCCACAAATATCAGCCATAAACTCTGGAAAAATATAAAGCCATGTGCCTGAAGGTACTGGAGAGTGATCTAAAGCCAGGCAGGTACTGGATGGGGGTTGATACTTGGAAGAAGGGAAAGCAGAGCTTCAAGGACCTATGGGACAAAATCAAAACATCTAATGAACATGAAAGTAGAGTCCTAGAAGGAGAGGAGAGGGGAACGAGAGCAGGACAATATTCGATGAAATAATGCCCAGCTATTTCCAAATATGGGGAGAAACATAAATTTACAGATTCAAAATCTCAACAAATCCCAACCAAGACAAATGCAGGGAAAAAACATTGTAGTCAAAATACTGAAAACCAGACATAAAGAGAAAATCTTAAGTGACCACAGAAAAATGGCACTCTTTATGTAGTTGAACAGTTGTTTGAGTTACCACTGACTTATCAAAAACAATGGAGTTGAGAAGACAGTGCAGTGATATCTTTAAAGTGCTGATAGAATTCTGCCAGTCTGTTTGGTGAAAAATGATATTCAGTTTAGTTTTAATTTGTATTCCTTTTGTTATGAATGAGGTTAAGCATTTTTTCATATGTTTGAGTTATTTGTATTTCTTTTCTGTATATCCTTTGCCCGTTGAGCATCTTTCTTTTCATTAAGGACATTAGCTCTTTGTGATAGAGTTGCAAATACATTTTCCTCAGTTCGTCCATTGTCTTTTGACTTTGCTGATGCTGGTTTTTTGCCATCCAGAAGATTTTTATGTTGAGGTAGTCAAGTTTATCTATCTTTTCCTTTATGACTTCTGAATCTGGAGTCATATTAGACAGGCATTCTCTGTTGCAAAGCTATGAAGATACTCATCGATGTTTTCATCTTCATGGTTTCAGTTTTTACGCTGAAATCCTTAATCCACTTGAACTTTATCCTGATATATGATGTGAAATAGGGATTTAAATTTTCTTTTTTCCTAGATGGCTACCCAGTTGTCCCACACCGTCAATCGTACATTAAATGTATTTGGGCTTATTTCTGGACTTACTTTGTGTTCCATTAGTCTGTCTGTTGATTTAACACCAGTACACCCTTCTGTAATTATTGTATCTTTATATTATGTTTACTGTCTGGTGTAGCTATCTCCCTCTCATTGCTTTTCTTCTTCAGAGTTTTCCTAGCTGGTATTAATTGTTTATTTTTCCGTAAAGTCTTTTGACTCAGCTTTTTAAAGTTTCCCTCAAAGTAGTGAGCCCACAAACCTAGACAGGTTGGGAGAGCATCCTGAAATATGCTGTCAATACATTCTGCCCTTTCTTTGATGGCATTTTTCACAGGTTGTAATTTGTAGGAGTATTATTTTGATTGCTGTCTCTCTCACTCACTAGACTGTAAGCTCCAGGAGAGCAGGGGTCATGTCTCTTTTACTCATTATATTTGCAGTGCCTAGTATAGGACCTGAGACATTTTAGGCTCTTAATCCATAGTAATGAATGAATGAATACATCTTGAACCTGTCTTGAGCCTTGAAGTTGAGCTCTGACTCTTTATTTGTCTCTCAATGACTATAGGCAAGTTTCCTGACTGTTCTAAGCCTCAGTTTTCTCATTTCTGAAATAGGTATAAATGGGTTATATATACTGAACAGAGTTTTGGGAATAATTAAATAATATATCTTAGAAAATATTTTTGTAAGGTATGAGATGTTGTAAAATTCTAATTAGACTAACTTTGGCTTCCCTTTTCACATGTAGTAGATAAGTATGCATTTGCCAAGGAACAATCTTCAGACTTGGACTATTGGTTGTAAGAGTCCATTTGAAGAATCACCCTTACCAGACTGTCACCCAGCTAAAGTTATAGTCATTCTTGAGTGTTTCTTAGCTTTTAGCTATCTAAGTGGTAAGAGCAATCAAGGATCAAACAAGATGAAACCTTGTTTGTTGACAAGGGAACAGTAAAATTTCCCTTTACAGAACAACCTGGGTTTGGATTCCATTCTGCACGAGATGTCTACCTGTCACTTCCAAAAGGAGAAGAGAATTATGACACAGCTGCTGTTATCAGAAGAAAAGCTTAGACCTAATAAATTGCCAAAACTCAGAGGCTTGTTAGTTTAAGTTACTACTTGCCAATGTAGTATAACTTGAAAAAAGGAAGGATGCACATATTTATTGCTAATGCTGGGGAAATTGCCATTAAGGCAGTTGAGAGAACGGCTGACATTTTAACAGTCATAGGTCAGATAATTTTCTACATCTGTCCAAGAGAAGATTTGACCAAGGATTGACAAAAAAATCAAATTATTCTGTTCACTTGGCTGCATCTAAATGTCTCATTTTCAGCTTACAGGAAAGATTGCTATGGAAGCAATCTTTGACGTTACAACAGAGTGACCGTAAATTGCTTTGAATAACTGTTGGAACTTCAAATATAAAATTATAGGAAAAGTCATTGTCTGAGATGGAACTCGTAAAGGATTTTTCACTTGTGTTTTGCTCCTCATATAATGTTTATAGCTCAAATTTTACATTAAGATATATTCTTTTTTTTTTTTTTTGTGAGGAAGATCAGCCCTGAGCTCACATCCATGCTAATCCTCCTTTTTTTTTGCTGAGGAAGACTGGCTCTGAGCTAACATCTATTGCCAGTCCTCCTCCTTTTTTTTTCCCCCAAAGCCCCAGTAGATAGTTGTATGTCATAGTTGCACATCCTTCTAGTTGCTGTATGTGGGACGCGGCCTCAGCATGGCCTGAGAAGCAGTGGGTCGGTGCATGCCCAGGATCTGAACCCGGGCCGCCAGTAGCAGAGCACGCTCACTCAACTGCTAAGCCATGCGGCCGGCCGTTAAGATATATCCTAAATCATCATTTACTCAGTTTCGCAGGGGAAGATTAGCTTACAGGTCACAAGGAAAATCAATGGCAGAACTGAAAACTGAATTCTTGAGTCTTAGTTTCCAATATTTCCAATGCTGTTAGAAACAAGTGCTAAGTTTTCTTTATTCTCTCAATGGCAAAATAAAGAATGTATAGTAGGCTTGAAAGTTGGAGATCATAAAGCACTTGTTTGTGGTTTCCAGTGGGCCAAATTCCTTTCACAATCTTAAGTTTCTTTTATTATGAATTTGGTTGTGTAAAGCAGCCTGTTGCTGATAAACAGAAATTTGTATTAGTCCTGGGATCAACATGTCTTTTCTTGTGAATTTAGTTGTGTAAATCAGTCTGTTGCCAATAAACACAAATTTATATTAGTTCTAGGATCAACAGTTTGAGAAGGGATAAAATAAGGATTGTCTGAGCATTTTTAAAAGAATGTTGGTCTAAAATAGCTGGTAGAATAAAAATATGTTGTACAAACTAAAATAGGGCAAAAGAGCTAAAATGCAGTGCATGGACTAAAATAACTAACAGTTCAGATGAGTCCAAGTGCTAAATATGTAATTATCTTTCCTATTACCTTATATGTACAAGAGTACTTTTAATTTTTTAAATCCCACGTTTCACTCCTTTTGTTGTTGTTTTCAAAAAAATATGTAGGGGCCATTGAGTCTAACAAAGTAAAAGTTTTGCGATTGCCATTTCAACCTACAGATTGACATTTTATACTAGTAAATAGAAGTGGCTATTTATTGATTGGTAGGTGGTTTGCTGCTATAAATTGAAACTGAAGAAGAAATGAATAGAGTTTGATTTTTGATCGTCTGTCTAACCAGCTCCCTTCCCCAACCTCTTCTAATCCCGTGGTACTCTTTAAAGACCTGTCCCAACATTCCCAGGAATAATTTAACAAATGTTCCACATAGATGTAGTAGCCATTTTAGTGTTCACTAATTTTATGAATGATTATTGCACATCCTACAGGGGTTTAGAAATTGCTCACACTATGGAGAAGAGAGTTTGGGTGACCTTTGATCAGTGTTAGTGCTTAGGTTAGGACTAATTAGTTTGCTCCAGTAACACTGACATGCTTGCTCCTTCTTGAACATCCGGGCATTCTCCTGTATCAACCCTTTTTACACTTGCTGTTCTCTTTTCCTGGGATGTTTTTCCTCCAAATTCCACCTGGTTTGCTTTCTCACCTCTTTCACATCTCTGCTCAATTGTTACCTTGTCAGATTTCTCTATAAAGGAGCTAAATCCCTACTGTTTGAGAGTTTTGAGCAAAGGAGGATCATAACCTGACTAATGTGGTGAAAGGATTGCTGTGCCTGCAGTGATGGGAATAAACTGCAGGTGAAGAAGGGCTGAAGCAGTTAGGGGTGATTGCAATTATCCAGGCTAGAGATAATAATGGCTCAGATGAGGTGGTTGTGGAGGTGGTGAGAAGTGGTTGGACTGAGGATATATTTGAAGGTACAGTCAGCAGGATTTGCTGCCTTGTGGAATGAGAGAAAAAGATAGGAGTCAAGGATGATTCTGAGGTTTTTGGACTGAGAGACTGAAAGAATGGAATTTCCATTTACTTAGATGAGGAATAAATATCAAAGGAGTACAAAATCAGAATTTTGGTTTTAGTCGTAGTAGTTGGATAAATGAAACTTGAGTTAGGAAAAGGTCTGGGATGGAGATAAAACACTGGGGAATCATCAGCATATAAATGGTATTTAAAGTCACAAGCCTGGATGAGATCACCTGGGGAGTGTGGATAAAGGAAAGAAGTCTTGGGGTTAAGCCTGGGTAGACTCTTTTGTTCAGAGGTTGTGGAGCCCAGAGGGACGGCCAATGAAGTAGAGAAGAACCAAGAGAGTGGGATCCTGGAAACCAAGTGAAGAATGTTCCAGGAAATAAGTGATCAGCTATGTCAAGACGCTACTGATAGAACAAGTGATAAGATGAGGACTGAGACTTGACCATTGGATTTGCCAGTGGGTTGGTCACTGGTGACCTTGATAAGCTGTTTTGGTAGAGTGGTGGGGAAGAAAGGCTGACGGAGAGGGTTCAAGAGAAAATAATAAAAGACGAAATGTAGACCTCAAATACAGACTAATTCTTTACAGGAGATTTTTTTTTTTTTTTTTTGCAAAGTATAACAGAGACATGAGATGGGGCCTGAAGAGGGATATGAAGTCAAAAAAGACTTTTTAAATGATGTTGGCATGCTGATGGGAGTGAGTGAGTAAAGAGGAAAAAATTAATTATATAGGAGAAAGAGAATGGGGACAGTTGTTGGGAACATGTATTCCGTGATAGGTGTTCCCTCCTCCATAGCACTGTACACAGCACTAAAGGAAGACTTTTCTGTTCTTCTTCCCATAATCCCAAGCTCCCACTGGGTTAGATGCCCCTCTTATAAGCACCCATATAACTCTATACTGTTACATGTTGTCCCTACACTTACCCCTTTCAAAGTATGACCCCTTGTACTTAGGTCCAAAGAATCACACTTAACAGGGTATATTAGTTCTAGAGTCCTTGAGGAGCTTAACATAACACCAAAACTATACCTTTCTAGTAATCTTGGACTATAATGGAAGGTAAGAATTTTATTGTGATCTTTCACAAACCTCTTCCCACCCACCTTGATGAGTTTTTGTAGATTCTTAGGTGGCTCTTAAACTATTCTCTCAAATGTTGAGTTTTGAGCAGCCTGCACGTATTGGCGTTCCATACTGAGTACAGCTGTTCAGCCCTAAAGATTAGTTCTGTTTCTCACCGTGGCCTTCCTGGTGGCACAGTGGCTTCTGTGACTCCATCTGGCTTGCCTCAACTTTGATTCTGTCCATTCAGTTCTCTCATTTCTGCCTTTTCTGTCACAGGGTTAGGCTTGTGATGAAGAAGTGCTCTGTCCTGAGCCAGGGGTCAATGTAAATTAAAAGATGTTGTAAGCAGTAAAACAAACAGCAAACAACTATGCAGATGGTACTTATCATTTTTATCTTTTGAGCTCAAGGTTTATATTTCTGTTTGCATTTTCAAAGTTTTAGGTCAGAGTTTTAAAATTAGGGCCAGGATCTTGAAGCCAGTTGCTAGGGTGTTTGTAGGAAGGAGTAGTGACTGTTGTGGAATCTCCTGTAAGAGGTGTGCATATGTGCTTATGTGTGTTCATCCACCCATCCATAAAAAATATTTGTAAATGCTTGCTATGTTTAAAGATGTGTTTTAGGGAATTTGAAGTGCCCGTTTTTTAAAGAGGGGAAAGCAGTGGAGATATTGGGAGCTCTTTGGTGGTCACAATATGAAAAGGATAGAGATCCACTCTTTAGAGTAGTTCTAGGTCGTCCCCAGAGTTCTGTATTCGGACATGAAGTGAAACCCAATATGTCAAAATCCTAAGCTGAGCTGCAGGCTTCCAATAAGAGAGGTTGGAAGACCGGGGACCCCACTAGCTCAGCACCCGTCTTTGTTGCCTTTGCGCAGGTTCCTTGGAACCCCTAGGTGTCTGCATAGCCCAGTTGGAAAACCCCTCCTCTAGACTATGACAGATTTTTTTTTTTGCAGGGAAGGATTTGCCCTGAGCTAACATCTGTTGCTTCCTCTTTATTTTTTTTCTCCCCAAAACCTCAGTGCATGGTTGTATATCATAGTTGTAAGTCCTTCTAGTTCTTCTACGTCAGCCGCCACAACAGCATGGCAACTGACAGACAGGTGGTGTGGTTCCACGACCGGGAAACAAACCCGGGCCACTGAGGTGGAGAGCGGGGAACTTAACCACTAGACCATCAGGACTGGCCCGACAAAGGTTTTTTGTGTGTGTGTGTGTGTGTGAGGAAGATTAGCCCTGAGCTAACATCTGTTGCCAATCCTCCTCTTTTTGCTGAGGAAGATTGTCCCTGGGCTAACATCTGTGCCCATCTTCCTCTACTTTATATGGGACACCGCCACAGCATGGTTTGACAGGTGATGCATCGGTCTCTGCCCGGGATCCAAACCTGTGAACCCAGGCCACTGAAGCGGAGAGCATGAACTTAACCACTACACCCCTGGGCCAGCCCTAAAGTTTTTCTTTTTTTTTTTTTTGTGAGGAGATCAGCCCTGTGCTAACATCTGCCTATCTTCCTCTTTTTTTTGCTGAGGAAGACTGGCCCTGAGCTAACATCCATGCCCATCTTCCTCCACTTTACATGAGACGCTGCCACAGCATGGCTTGCCAAGCAGTGCATTGGTGCACACCTGGGATCCCAACTGGCAAACCCCGGACCGCTGCAGTGGAGCGCGTGCACTTAACCACTTGCGCCACAGGACCGGCCCCTAAAGGTTTTTTTTCTTAAATGTGATTCCTTAGCCTTTCTTATCATAAAAATGTGGAGGGAAACTTTTTAATTTTACATGAATTTTCTCTTTTGAAAAAATGGAAACTATTATTTGTAGCTTAGTTAAATGTTTTAAATCACCAAGCCTCTGTACATTTTTCCTGTAGAGACTAGTTCATAGAATTACTGAAAAATGTTAGTTGATGATAATGATGTTAACAGATTGTCAGCAGGTTAAAATCTTATTTGGGATACCCACTGATATACTGCTCTATGTGAGTAGAAGTTTGACCTTTATGTGTACTTCCAGACATGCTATGAAGGATGGTGATATATGTCATTAGCCTGTGGGTTATAAATATTAGCAAAGTGGTCTGAATGCTTTAGTAAAAACAAATGAATTGAAGGGGCAAGTCTGTCTCTATTGTTTAGATTTAAAAAAATCATACATTCATGTATTCTTTTTATACTTTAAAGAGATAAAAAGGTTATACTACTACATAATTTTATTGCACATTTAAAATGAAGATTTTTAAAATTCTAATTGTGCTTTTTAGTAACTAATAATTTACTGCTTCTTTTTGATCCTTCCTTACTTTCCAACCGTCTTTTCTTGCTTCGTGTTAGGAGACCAAGATTGAAGATGCCTGCATTTTGAACAGGTTGAACTTGTGGCCTTGGCTGTAATTGTCACTTCACAATCGATTTTTGATTTTAATCTTATTATTTTACCTTTCTTTCTACAGACTGGTGAATTTTCAGCTCGTTTCCTTTTGAAGTTGCCAGTGGATTTCAGCAATATTCCCACATACCTTCTCAAGGTAAAAATATATGATTATCAGTATGAGAATATAAATGAGCTTTTTAAGTAATTATTTAGCTTTGAATATTTGTATGACTAGTTTGCCAGCCTTTTGTTCATATGATAAATTCTGTTAAAAATATTTATTGCATGAAGTCCATTGAGTTACTTTGTTACCTAAAAGCTAAAATAGTAGCCCAAAAAGTAATTTCAAAATGAGTTTTCCTTATAAGATAAAATTAGTTTAAGTAAATTAAACTTTGGGGAAAAAAAGTCACGTTTAGTTAATAATTTTATTGGGATGGAAAACTCTCATAGAAATTGTCTAATATACATTCTGTCTTTATAAGTAGGATTGCATGTTAACTATACTGTGCTAAAGGGCATTTCATTTTCTTTTCTTTTTTTTTCTTTTTTGAGGAAGATTGGCTGTGCGCTAACATCTGTTGCCAATCTTCCTCTTTTTCCCTTTTTCTCCCCAAAGCCCCAGTGCATAGTTGTGTATCATAGTTGTAGAGTTGTAGCTCTTCTATATGGGACACCGCCTGAGCATGGCCTGATGAGTGGTGTGTCAGTCCGCGCCCAGGATCTGAACCACCAAACCTCGGGTTGCCGAAGTAGAATATGCGAACTTAACCATTATGCCACTGGGTCGGCCCGTCATTTTCTTTATTTATGCCAGCACTTGATCTCAGGCACCTTCAAAGTTGTGCTGTCCTGGAGAGACCCAGAATTGAGTTAGGCCAGTGTATATGACATCCTTTAAAATGAGCTGCAGGCAAGATGTGGCTTGGGGAGCAGCTAATTTGCAAATGCTTTGCAAAGAAGAGGTGGTACACAAGTGACTAGGCTATGGTTAGTGTGAAAGAAACTAAGTGGACCACGGAGCAAGTTCTGAACAGGAAGCCTTAAGACAAAGGCCTACGTTCATCATAAATGAGGATTTTCATTGTGATTTAAGATTTAACTGGCTGCTCTTAGCCCCATATTTCAACCAGTAGTTATATAGCTTTACTCTAGTGTAAGAAAAATTTCTGCCTTCTTAATATGATGTTGTTTAAAGAATTAATGGTATTTATAGCAGTCTAGAGAGAAGACAGAATCCTTGTACAAGTTTTCTGCATATTGTAGTAGTCAATAAATAATATTAGATATTAATCTTGATAATGATTGGAAGTATGGTCTGGTGGAATATAAACCATAGACTATAGAGAAGATTAGGGAATGCTTTTCTGTTTTTTAAATGTTTTACCCAAGGGGAAAAATTATTTTATTTTCCCCTAAGTAAAACATGGGATTTTTGTGTTTCATTAAACTTTCATTTTGTTTCTTTTTCTTTCTTTTTTTTTTTTTTGTGAGGAAGATCAGCCCTGAGCTAACATCCATGCTAATTCTCCTCTCTTTTTGTTGAGGAAGGCCGGCTCTGTGTTAACATCTATTGCCAATCCTCCTCCTTTTTTCCCCCAAAGACCCAGTAGATAGTTGTATGTCATAGTTGCACATCCTTCTAGTTGCTGTATGTGGGATGCGGCCTCAGCATGGCCGGAAAAGCGGTGTGTCGGTGGGCACCTGGGATGCGAACCCTAGGCCGCCAGTAGCAGAGCGCATGCACTTAACCACTAAGCCACGGGCCCGGCCCTCATTTTTAGTTTCTAATTGACTAGTTTTCCATGTTGAATCCAAGGGTTGTGAAGTCCAAGTGAGAATGGAAGTCGACAATTTATATTAGTTTCTCTTTTTGTGAAAAATATACATATTAGATCTGTGATTACCAAGCATGGGTTTTAGCAATTACTGTGCTCTGTTAGAATATCAAGCAGTCTCCTTGGAAACTCTTAGATGACAGACTCATTGACCTCCATATATTCCAGTCGAAACTATTTCAGCTCATTTAAAGCCAAATTCAATAGTATATGAAAATACATTATTCATAAAATCGCTTAAATCCATAATTTACAATTATAATATCTTTGTTTTGATTTGTTGGGCCTTATCAGTTTGATTGGCTGTCCTGTTTATTTGAACTTGATGTTGTCTCTGCTCATGTTCTTGAGGGTCAAAGGAAAAAAAATGCTTCTTGGATCATGATCTATCTAATTTTTTTCTCTTAAATCAAATTTTCATATTTTCTATTCTAAGAGTTCTAACTTTATATTATTATGCCCTTACTTTCCTTGCCAGTCAGATAGGAGAAAGATACCTATTTGGCAAAATTGGAAAGCTTTCCACCCTCCCCTCCCCAAGGTACTTTGAAATGAATTTTCTCCTATAGATGAAATGCCTACATTGCAGCACTAATGTCTTTGTGGATCTTTAGTTCATGTGACTGCAACAACAAGGACAAAAAAGAGAATAAAACAACAAAAAAAGAGAAACTCTTATATAACACAAAACAACAGCAAAACAAGCAAACAAACAAAAAACCCCAAAAGCAAAAAACCTGCATACCAGAAGTAATCCAGAATGCCTAGGGAGGGTTTTAAGGTCTAAGTTCCTAAAGTTCTTGAATCATAACCTCGGAACATTTGGCTATATTCTTAAAACAAAGTTCGCATTAGGAGCTGCTTTATATATCATTTACATTTGGATGTTTCTAATCTAATTACCAGGCTTGTATCTGATGGTCTAAGTCTCAAACTCCTCAAATTCCTAAGGTTAGGATAGTCTTCACCAGCGTCAATTTAGTTTTACCTCACCATCCCAAAGAAATGAAAGGTAAAATAGAACTTGTAAATATTGAGGAAGCATGAAATTTGACTATATACCCTACTGATTTGCTGCAGTGAAATTTCATTACAATCTGATGAAGCCATTGTCCACTCATAAGTTTATATTTCCAAGTGTACCTATTTTATCCACTAATAGAATTCTTTGACGGTAGAATGAAAACTCCATTAAATATTCAGTGATATGATCTTGCTTAATATTGTACTCTAAGCATATATGGTTCTTACATGGGATAGAGTGACTTTATTCTGAATATAAGTCTTGACTTCAGCGTCTGAATTTTATTCTTGGTTGAGGTAAGTCACAGGGTTAGATAAATCATTTACATAAAAACCCAGTCAGTAAAAAAATACTTCTGTATTAGTTAGGATTCTTTATTTGTAGGTGTTAGAAATCCAGCACAAACTAGTATAAACGGGACATGTGGTATGAATCCTTTGCTTCCATAGTCTATGTAGCAGGAAGCAGGTCCCACATTGGGTAGTCTACAGGCAGGCATAGAACAAGTTTCCCATGTCTGTCTCACTTGGGCCCAGGTGTGCACCCCTGAACTTCTCCACTGGTATGTTAATGGAGAGAAACCGTAGTCCCCAGCATAAGGGGGGATTGGTGAAATGATGAAAGTGTAAGTATCACTGCAGTTACTAAACCAAAGAAAGATTGTTTTATACTTGTATATTTTCTCTTAAGGAAGAGCTAGTCATTAGAAGAAGAGCAGCTAGTCATGCTGCTCTTAATTTTTTTTAGGATGTGGTGAAAATTAACTTATGTATATTCCTGTCTTTATTCTTGTTCTGAGAATTATTGAACTCAATTATTATGATGCTAGAAAGCATTGGGTTTTTTTTGGAAAACCATACTCCATAGTGAGATAACTAAGGAAGAGTTCTCATTGTCTACTAAAATTTTTATCATATGAACAAGAAATACTCAGAAACTAAGAATACAGTGTTTTGGGGAGGAGACAAGCTTACTTGTAAACATGATATGTGTTTGAATTAGCCTTTTAAAATAATGAGCCAGTTTTATTCAGAATATAGTGAAGTTAAAATCCTGTAGTTAGGACCCCCTTTAGCAGCATCATACAGAAATATCTAGGAAAATTACTAGATCTCACTGAACTAGAAGGCTAAATAGTAATTATTCCCTGCTGATAGTGGATGTGACAAAAATAACCTTTCAAAAAAAATCAATATAACTTTGTTTGGTAAGACCATAATAGTTTATATAGTTGTCTCAGTCAGTTCAGGCTGCTGTAACAAAAACACCCTAGACTGGGTGGCTTAAACAACAGATATTTATTTCTCATATTTCTGGAGGCTGGGAATTCCAAAATCAAACCACCAGCAGATCCGTTGTCTGGTGAGGGCCTGCTTCTTGGCTTGTAGACAGCCATCTTTTCACTGTATCCTCACATGGCCAAGAGAGAGATCTCTCTCTGGTGTCTCTTCTTATAAGGCCACTAATCCTGTTCATGAGTGCTCTACGCACATGACCTGATTACCTTGCAAAGGCCCCTCCTCCAAATACCATCACATTGGGGATTAAGCCTCCACATATGAATTTTGGGGAGGCACTGAGCATTCAGTCCACAGCAATAGTCTAAATAGTTGGTGGAGTGTCTCTAAACTAGGTACCATTGAGTCTTAGCCCAGCCCAGAAGCAAGATGGTAACCAATTTACTATGACTGAAGTACTTGGACTTCTAGGTTCTACATTAATCTTATTCGGATCTTGTAACATCACATAATGAGCTCATTCATCCTGATGGATTGCTTGCTGTAGTTTAGTCCCACTGTGGTATCTGAATCATGATGCTATATGGAAATGAATTGAGGGTGAGAAAGCTAAAATAGGCCATCTATGTCAGGATATGAGGTTCTTGTTCTTCTCATCTTTGTTTGGAAGCCACTGTAGCTGTACTGATCAGTCAAGGCACACTCAGCACCAGGATAGTGGAACAGAGGTCAGTGTGTCAAACATAGGCAGAAAGCAGGAATTAAGGTCAGGTTATCAAGACAGGTTCAGGGGCCTAGGACAGACAGAGAGACTTAGGGAGATATCCAGATTGGAATCGTATGTGGTCTAAGAAGGTCATTAACATGGAGGAGAGCATCCAAGGGTCCTTGTGTGCTGAGGTTATCCTGTGTAGGTGCTGCCTCCTCAGCCTGACATTGGCTAGCAGGTTCACCTGCTTAGTCAGTCTGCTTTCTCATCAAACCTAGGTTAGCAAATGCAGATACTCACAGGGCCAGGCAGGTACCGAAAAGGAGTGAATCTGGCTTCATATAATACAGTAGGAAAGGATGAGAACTGTAGTGAACTAGCAAGTGTGTGCTTCGTCTAAGGCAGCAGGTGTTACTCAGCTACAGAGTTGTTTCCATGTGAGAGTATGGGCCTCGCGTTGCCAGATATACAGATGTTATTAAAAGGAGCCCAGAATCTCAGGTTTTTTTTCTTTTTTTTTTAATATGGAAAAATATCTGCTTTTTAAGTGATGGCAATGGATAAATATTTTTTAAAAACACTGCAGGCCAAACAGAATACCTCTGTCTGTTGGCCATGGCAGTCTTATAGCCAGGTGGGCTGCAGAAAGGTGTTCTGAAGAGCATCTCAGGTAGATAAGGTACAACTCCCCGTAGCACAGGGTGGTCATTGATTGCTGGAATATGACAGCAGTAAATGGATTGACACCACATCTCACCTTCAGTTGTGGAGACACTGATTCTGAACTAGGGAACCATTCCATATTAGTCAGAGTTCTCCAGAGAAACAGAACCAGTAGGATATATATATAAGAGAAATTTATTATAAGATTTGGTTCACATGGTTATGGAGGGCGAGAAGTCCCACAATGTGCCTTCTGCAAGCCAGAGAACCAGGAAAGCTGGTGGTATAATTCAGTCCAAGTCCAAAGGCCTGAGAACCAGGGGAGGTGAGGAGCAGTGGTGTAAGTCATGAAGTCTGAAGGCTGGAGAACCAGGAGTTCTGATGTTCAAGGACAGGAGAAGATGGACGTCTCAGCTCAAAGAGAGAGAGGGAGAGAGAATGCACCCTTTCTCAGCCTTTTTGTTGTATTTGGGCCCTTGAGGAGTGGATGATGCCCACCCCCATTGGTGAGGGTGGATCTTCTTTATTCAATCTGTTGATTCAAATCTCTTCCTGAAACACCCTCACAGACACAGCCAGAAATAATGTTTTACCAGCTATCTGGGCATCCCTTAGCCCTGTCAAGTTGACACATAAAATTAATCATCACCCATTTTGTTTATAAGGCTGCTGAATTTGTGACTGGAGCCAGTAACTGAACAATAACAAATGTATAATTTAATAGAGAGAGCAATTTAGGCCTAGATTTTTAGGTTTTCTAGGGCATAGAAAGTATATTTTAAAATTATCTCCTAAGATGTATATTCTTGTGTTTTTGTTATGATGTATGATACACCAGAATTCTATTGGAAATTTATTGGATATTTTTATACCCTGATTGCTGTTATATTAAGTGATAGAGATCCATCTGAAGTGGCTTGGTTCCCTGGGATTGTTTTAGGAGCCTATGGAAGGTAAATTTGGGGAGATTGCATCTATTCTGCATAGTCTTATTTAGGGAAACTTGTAAAAGTGGGCAAAAAGTTCCAAGGGCCCCAGGGGTTTCATTTAACTCTGAATGATCTCAGTTACCTTTAAGTCACTGGTTCTCAACCTGGGCTGCACTGATCCCTGGCCCTACCTCAGGTCCATCAAATTGGAGTTCTTGGAGGTAAGGCCCAAGTATCCTTATATTTTAAAAGTTCCCCAGGTAATTCTAATGTTCAGCCAGGATTAAGAACTAGTGCTCTAAGTAAAAGCTATGGATTTCTACTTTGGCTTAATAAACTCAGATGTAAATGGATTTATTGGCACAATGATGGCATGACTGTAGCCCTCTTGCCTCAGCCTCATTCATCAATGGGTACTGGCAGTGACAAGCTTTGAAGGGTGAGAGTGAGGGAAGAGAACTAACTTGTATTGAATAAATGCTGTCTGGAGGAACTGGGCTAGGTGCTTTATATACATTATCTTATTTAGTATTCTCAACAACTCTGCAAGGTAATTTTTTCCCCACCGTTTTTTTTAAGTAGATAAGGACTCTGGAGGCTCAACTATATAAGTGGCCCAGGTAGCAGTTTGTGGAACTGGAATTTGTATACAGATCTCCCTGGCTCCAAAGCCGGTGGTCTTTCCAACATACCACACTGTAGCAAGAAATACTCTGTATTGCTAGATTATTTTAACTTTAGTAGTCAAAATGGGAAGCTAAGCCTCCTTAGATCTGTCTTGAAGTAGAGAGAATAAATGAGTTTGAGAACAAACCTTAAATTGAGAGCTGCAGTAGTCTGTGTTCCAATATAAATCTGTCTGGAGTGGTTTTCAGAGGTGAGATGTAGATGTGCTCTCTGAAACCCTGAAATGGGTAGAACAAAGGAGGAATATGTTGGATGTGACTGAATCGGGAAAGTGGGAGATGCAGTGCACAGGGATAACAGGGACAGCACAAAGAAGAGAGAAAGTGGTCAGGAAGAAGAGGTGGTAACTGGTGAAAATGGAAAAGAGAGGTGAAAGAACAAGACGTGGGGAGCCGAAGGTGACCTTTCGTGATTTTTAATTCTACGTTAAGATGACTGGAAGTATGAAACTACACTGATCTGTGGTGATGCTGAAACTCCCTCCCACGGTAGGAAAGTTTGATTGTATTAATACAGGAAATCATCTTGTTTTAACTAAAGTGAGGAGGTCAGGCAGGCTTGGAAATGGAAATGCCTCTAGAGAAGTTAGAGGCTGAGGAGGAAAAGATGGGATCCAGGCTCTTCTCTTTCCTTGATTTACACTATAGAGTGGTATTAAGGGGGATCTTAGTATGACCCAGTGGATGACAAAAGGAGAACCTTGAACTGGGGTAGCGCCTGTACCCCCTGCCCAGTATTCTCAGCTGCTTATAACAACTGCAACAGAGTGCCCAGAACAGGCGTGGCTTGGTTCTTGAGTGTAGTACCGTGCAGAACCCCGAAGTATTGATTTTGACTTAAAGTCACACTGGAATCTGTAGCGGATTAGACAAGCAAAAAAAGAAATTCAAGGATAATCATTCTCCCCAAATACCTTATAATATAGTCGATTAAATATTGTTAACAAACGTTAATTAAAAAATAGTTCAGCACTAATTTGTATGCTGCATGTACAGTAGGCCTTTAAAAATGTAAAGATTGTTGTGGATTAGAATGATTAGAGAAACCTATGTGACCAAGATTAGGCATAAACTAGACCTCTAAAGGGGCATAACTTTTAAAGACTGGAAAGAGAAGAGGGACAGCTAAGTTGTTGATGATCTAGTCATTAGTGGTGGGACTTCCTGGGCATATTTGATTTAGGGAGCAGGTAGAAGGTCGACAGGAGCCCAGAGTTGTATAAACCAAAGGTTTTAAAATGTTAATGAAGAAGGGAATGATCAAATGCCATTGAATGAACAAGGATAGACCCAAGAAAAGACACTTGATTTGGCTAGGGTCCTAGGGATATTGAGACTAGAGAGAACTAGAGACCAGTATAGTGGTCAGGATAGAGACCAGATTATTGGTGTTAATGAGGATATGAATGAATAGGAAATATACTCAGTGGATATTTCACAGAATGAGTTGTAGAAATGGGATGGAAACTTGAAAAATTGAAACGATCAAGTGAAATTGTTAAGAAGAAACAACTGGGGGCTGGCTCTGTGGCATAGTGGTTAAGTTTGGCACGCTCCACTTCAATGGCCCAGGTTTGTGGGCTCAGATACTGGGTGCAGACCTACACCACTTGTCAGCCATGCTGTGGCAGCAACCCACATACAAAATAGAGGAAGACTGGCACAGATGTTAGCTCAGGGCTAATCTTCCTCAGGCTAAACAAGAGGAAGATTGGCAACAGATGTTAGCTCAGGGCGAATCTTCTTCAGCTAAAAAACAAAAAAAACAAAACACCTGAAATGATCGCATACTGGCCAAAATAATCATAGAGAAGGCTTCTTAAGGAATAGTTTTAATTCGTGATATCCTTGAATATGATATTCTTACTGATATTTCTCTCTTTGAAAAGTTTAAAGGAAATGTTGCTGGGGAAGACCCATTTCAAATGGTGCTATCATTCTTTCATATAGTTAGGGAAAATAGGTAATGGCATGAATGTCAAAAAAGTGTGTGTATGACAGTCACATTTTGTGACTTGTCATCAAAGATAGAATTTTAGTAAATCTTCAATTTTGAAATTTCTCATTCTTCTCACCTTCCCTTAGGAGCATGGGAGGATTTTGCATTCTTTGCACCCAGAAGAAGAGAATTAGGCTAATTAATCTCCCTAGAATTTTTTCTTTTTGGCTGAATTCTTGCATTGTCCTTTATTATTGGAGTTGTTTGAAGGTCCATTTAGTTTTACATATTTACTAGGAAGGAAACTGATAATTTCCCCCAAATATTCTCTTTATTTAAAATCTAGCAAGCTTGTTAGGGTGATATGTATTGATTATAGTTGTTTCTCAGTAAGCATAAAATAGCAAACATTAAAAAGCCCTCTGATCCAAATAAATGACTATGTATTCAAAGGCTAACCTCACAAAGATTTTTCTCTAAACCACAGATTAAATGATGTCTCAGAATTTGAGACCTTATAGTTTAGGGAATTTTTTGGATCCAATAAAGTCACACTTAATAAGCAGCCTTTAGAAATAAAGACTGTTAACTCACTCTTGTGAAATCTGGTTTTAAAGCAAAACAGTTGTCTGTTGCTTGAGAGACCATAAAGAATTCACAGAGAACCTTCATCTTATCTTAAAGGAAATAGTTTCTGGGTAATCAAATAGGAGTGGGCATATTTTTGTAAAAGTAGGAATGTGTACCTGGAAGAAAGTGCCATAAAGGAGGGTGCTGTTTATTCCTGTAATAAGTCTGATTTGTCGCTGCTAAATTTGAGCCAAAATTTCTATTCAAGACTTAATCACGAAGAAAGTAGTGAGATGGCCTGAAAACTTCTTCTGTAGGGAACTTCCCTGTCTTCATTCATTAAGTAGGGGCCCCACGACTGCTTTCAGTTCATTATCGTCTCACCTCCCTTCTCTAGAGAGAGAATCAGAACTTAGAGAAAAATACCCTCTAGAGCAGGGCCCCAAACGTCTTCTCTAAAGGGCAAGATAGTGAAATTTTAGACTTGTGGGCCATATGGTCTCTGTCACAACTGCTCAACGGTGCTGTCATAGCATGAAAGCAGTACAGACAGTATGTAAATGAACGAGTGTGGCTGGGTTCCACTAAAACTTTATTTTCATAAACAGGCATTGGGCTGGATCTGGCCTGTGGGCAGTTGTTTGCCCATCCCTTTTCTCGATCATGGGGGGGAATATTTCTTCACAGAGGCACCTGGGGCATCATAGAAAGATAAGTAAAGGGATTTGGTTCAACGAGTGTGTGTTTTTTTTAATACTGTGCTTTCTTAGTTTATATTTTACCGGCACCTTCAACTTGGTTGAAATCTCCCTCCCTCTTTTCTTCCTTTCTTTCCTTATTTTCTTCCTTCCTTTATTCCACCTTCTTTCTTATTTTTAAATAATCTGTTAGTAATGTATAATTTGCTAAATTCTCTTCTAAGTCTCAGTTTCTCTAACCGTTAAAATGTGGTCAGGTACCACAACACCTGATTGTTGGGAATATTAATGAGATAATGGATATGATGGTACTTAATATACCTCTGAGCTTGGAGTAGATGCAGACTAGAAATGGTTTTGATCTTATTTAGTCATTTAATTTGTATTTCAAAGTATTGAATTTATTATGGACTAGGAAGAAAGTATTTCATTGAAATTAAGATAGAGTTATATTTACTACTTCTGTTTTCCTCTTTTCTGATTTCCCCCATCTAGAATTCAAAACTCAAATTTTCACTTGCCCCAAATTTCCAGATATAATTTATGGTAATTCTGACAATAGTATAGTTTCCTCCTAAAATTGAAGAACAGTAACAGGTAGCTTCTGTGAACTTTCTCCTTTTGATTTTCCTTTATTGTTTGATTTTGCTTTAATTTTTTATGGTTTACTTGTGTTTTTGTCTTCCAAATTATAATTTTAGAATGTAGCTGTATCTCAAATGGTTATCAATTGACCTCCTTTGCTACCCTGACTCCATATGTAGTGGTGGTCCTTCAAGTACAGTCTGTTCTGCTACAGAGCATGCTTTGGTAATGTGAATTAGTTCATATATGATTGGCAAATAGTGGAAGCATGTCAGTATAATGCAGAAGTTGCCATGGTTTATAGTTGATTTTTACCAGAACATTAATATTTTGACCGCTAAATAACAGCAGCTGAATGCACAGTACACTGATACAGATGAACATAGCGAGCCATGGAAGTATGTTATAATTGCACACAGTGTCCATTCATTCCATATCCTTCCACGTGGCTCAGTTTTGCCATTCACTCTGTATTTAAGTATTTATTACATGGACATTATTTCTACATTTATTAAGTATTTATTCCTATCTTTGTGGAAAAGAAACAAACACAAGATGATGAACTGGAGCTACCCCTCTCTGGCATCATTACATTTTGTCTAACACCTGTGTCTCTGCTGTAGCTTCAGATGATGATGTCCCTCTACTCTTTCCATAACTCAGCGGTTTGAATCTTTCCTTGTAGCCCCCTTCATTAAGTTACTTTTACCTTTCTTAAAAATTCTATATTTACTATAATAATTAGTAGGAATATAGCATGTCATTTTAAGTATGTTAGTATTTTTACCAGAATTACTTTGTTTTTTGTTAACGCTCTGGTTACAGAGTTGTACAGGCAACTGTAAGGTAAGGTCTGGCCTTACCATATTTTTCTCATAAGCCTCTTATTCTTAATGTGTAATTTACTAGAATACAGGTTTTTTTCTTTTTTAAAGGAATGCGTATATCACATTATAACAAAAACACTTTAGAACAACCAGAGATTTTCTTCTTTTATAGGCTAAGCATCCTTAGTCCTTTACACTTTCAATATATGTCATAAGTTTTTAAATCTTGATCCTCATGCTTTTCTTCAGGAAGTTTTCTAGATTGCGAGCATCTTCTTAAATGGTGGTGCCCAGAAATAAGCACAAAACTTCAGATAGGATTGATCAGGTCAGTGTTCATTAGAACTCTGAACTTCACCATTAATTAGTGCTTATTGAGCTTGTTAAAAACCAAACCTCCTTCTCTTACTAACTCTATGTTATGCAGGTGGTTTTTTAAGGCAAAGTATAGACTAATCCCTTCATTTGTCTTTTTGAATTTGCCCTATTTTTTCAGCCTGTTTATGGAGGAGGTATTGCCAGCTATGATCCAAAAAGGAAAGTATGGATTGGAACCAAGTAGCACAGTGACAGTAACAGGAATTACGGGATGTGATCATTGCAATTGACCATTTTTTATCTGTAGTTGCTTTCTCTATGGTGACTTTTTCTCTACCTGCATCATAAAGGCACCAACTGGCACCTAACAGGGGTAGTGTCAATTTATGTCTGTCATCTGTTATCATTAAACCATTTTCATCAATCAGCAGACCTACAACTCAAGAGTAAAATCTAGTTGAGGCATGAGATGACTACATAACAACAGTAGTGCAAATCATAATAATTAAAGAGGAACTACAAAGTTCTTTAGTGGGTTGGTGAGAGATTATATCTGGTTGGAAAAATCTTTATGAAGGAGGTCACATTTGGGACAGGCCCTGAAAGACTGTTAATATTGATAGAGGGCCGGCTCCGTGGCTTAGCGGTTAAGTGCGCGCGCTCTGATGCTGGCGGCCCGGGTTCGGATCCCGGGAGCGCCCCGAGGCACCACTTCTCCGTCCAACGTGAGGCCGAGTCCCACGTACAGCAACTAGAAGGATGTGAACCTATGACATACAGCTATCTACTGGGGCTTTGGGGGGAAAAAACTGAATAAATAAAATCTTTAAAAAAAAAAAAAATATTGATAGAGAGAAACCAGAGAGAATGAATGAACGTGATTTCAGGTGGCAAAATAGCACGTTTGGAGAACAGTAGAACAGTCAGGTTTGGCTAAATCATAGAACATGTGCACGGAGTAGTGGGAGATAAGAAAGGAAAGGCATTTTAAAAATAAAATGATATAAGTAGAGCCTTAAATATTCAACTAAGGAGTTTAATGATTGTTTTGAGTAGTACTATGATTGGAATTGTTTTTAGGAAGAGAAATCTGCCAGGAAACAATATATAAAATGATCGAGGAGGAGGAGGCGGGAAATGAGACCGATGGTCAGGATTCAAGGATGTAAAACTGAATATTAAGGCTCCAGGTGACCCATGTTTCATACTTGCTGAAGTTTTCACACACGTAGCTGAGGTGCTCGCTCAGCTAGTTCAATGATCACCCTGGGAAAATGAGGGAGAGGTAAGGGTGCAGTCAGAACCTTCTAGTCAGTACCCAAAGTGTATCTGTTTCAATTCATGATGAGATAAGTACAGAATTGAGAGTCTTTAGAAACATTTAAAGCAGTTTGACAGAATAATCATATGTCTGTTGACTGTAATGATAAAAATATTGGGTTTGCATTTTGATGTTTAAAAATTGTTTTCTTTTTCTAATAACTCATTTTTAATGTATTTTATGAAGCCGTCAATCTGTGAAGGATTAGGGAAAACAAAACAAAACAAAACAAACAATAACTGCTCCTTCACTGTAGATAGTTGGAGAAGTGCTGTTCTGGCCCACACTGTGCCTTCTGTGGTCCCCGGCTGCCATTGCTTGCCCTATCCTGAGACACGACAGTCTTTTAAGTATCTGCGGGGTTTTTCAGTTTTGTTGTTTTTGTTGAGCTGGGTTTTGTATTTACTGTTACCCAGTGTTCCCCTCCCCTTTTTTTCTTTATAAATATACCCCCAGGATTCGGAGTAGGAGAAGGAATGTGCAGCCCTCGATTAGAATGGCATTTAATATAGAATTGGAAAAGAGTTCTTTTGTTTCATAAAATATTTTAAAACAAAATTTTTTTTTATTGATGTTTTAATGGTTTCTAACATTGTGAAATTTTGGGTTGTACATTTTTGTTTGTCCATCACCACATATATGACTCCCTTCACCCCTTGTGCCCACCCCCCACCCCCACTGCCCTGGTAACCACAGTCCAGTTTTCTCTGTCCATGTGTTGGTTTTAAAACCAATTTTAACAGCACATTTATATTTTGATCTAGTTTCATGACAAAATAATGTCACAATGATATCCACTCTCTTTCTACCATTTTTCTGAAGATCCATTTTCTTTCTTGAATCTATTTACTGCAGCTTTGTTTATGTTATGACCATGTAGTTGGAAGGAGTGACACCCAGAAAAAAGGTTGGTGTCATTCTTTGTTCCAGGGTTGCTTATAAAAAGTTTTGGCTCTCTTGAAGCAGGATGAAGACAATGACTTAGGTTTTTCACGCTTTGTGCTAACTCTAGAAAGTAGTCTATAAAGCCCTAAATGTCTATTCAATATGTGGATACTTCATGAAAGTACTGTTTAGCATAAAATCTTGGATTATTGATGGTGATGGTATTCTTGTCTCTATTCCATAGACCAGCACTTCACAAAGTGTGCTCTTGGGACTCCTGGTATCCCCAAGACCATTTCAGAGGTTCCGCAAAGTAAAAACTATTTTCAAAATACAGTAGTCCCTCCTTATCTGCAGTTTTGCTTTCCATGATTTCAGTTATCCATGGTCAACCACAGTCCAAAAATATTAAATGGAAAATTCCACAAATAAACAGTTAATAGGTTTTAAATTGTGCGCCATTCTGAGTAGCGTGATGAAATCTCATGCCCTCCTGCTCCGTCCTGCCCAGGATGCTATGTCACAACACCTACATCATTTACCTCAGTTCATCTCATCACATAGACATTGTATCATCCCACATCATCACAATACAAAGAAGGGTGGGTAGAGTACAATGAGATATTTTGAGAGAGAGAGAGAGACCACATTCATGTAACTTTTATTACAGTATATTGTTTTAATTGTTATATTTTATTATTAGTGATTGTTGTTAATATCTTACTGAGCCTAATTTATAAATTAAACTTTATCATGGTATGTATGTATAGGAAAAAACATAATATGTATAGGGTTTGGTACTATCTGTGGTTTCAGGCATCCATTAGGGGTCTTGGAACATATCCCCCACAGATAAGGGGGTACAACTGTAAGATTTAAGAATTTAGTTACTTCATGAATGAATAGTGGAGTTTTCCAGAGTCTGTGTGATATGTTAGCATGTCATCATCATTCTGACGGCCAATGGCATGTTTGCTTGTGTGTTCTTTTATTTTAAAAATTTCTCAGTTTTTACCAAAGCACGTTTAAGAAGAAATAGATAATTTGAATAGTCTTATGTCTATCATAGTTAGATAGTTAAGTACCTCCCCATAAAGAAAACTTCAGGCACAGATTACTTCACTGGTAAGTTTTGCCAATCATTTAAGGGAGAAATAATACACAAATTCTACACACATTCTTTTGGAAAATTGAAGAGGAGGAATGCTTCCTGAGTGATTCTATGAGGACAGCATTACCTGATAACAAAAACCAGACAAAGATATTGTAAGGAAAGAAAACTACAAATGAATCTCTCTCATGAATATAGATGTAAAATTCAAAGTGCAATTTTAACAAATTCAATACAGTAATATATAAAAGGGATGATACATCATGACCAAGTAGAGTTTATTCCAGGGATGCAAGGTAGGCTGAATATTAAAAAATCAATTATGTGCTTTGCCATATTAACAAACATATTAACAAACTAAAAGACCATATTATCATCTTAAAAGACACAGAAAAAACATTTGACAAAACCTAATATGCATTCCCGATAAAAACTCTCAGCAAACTAGGAAAAGAAAGGGACTTCCTCAACTTGATAAAGTGCATCTATCAAAATCCTATAGCTCATATCATACTTAATGGTGAAAGACCAAAACACTTTTACCCTAAGGTTAATAGCAAGGCAAAGATGTTTCTCTTATCAATTCTATTCAATACTGGAGGTTTTAGCCAGTGCCATAAAGAATAAAAGGCACTCAGAGTAGAAAGGAAGAAACAAAACTGTCTTTATTCACAGATGATATGATTATTTATGTAGACAAGCCTAAGAATCTACAAAAAAGCTTCTATAACTAAGTGAATTTTGTAATGTTGCAGGATACAAGATCAGTATATAAAATCAATTGTATTTCTATATATTAACAAATAATCCAAAATTGAAATTTTAAAAATGTCATTTACAATAGCATCAAAAATATGAAATATTTAAGGATAGATTTAGAAAAAATATGAAAAACCTGTATACTAAAAACTACAAAACATTGCTAAGGAAAACTAAAGAAGACCTAGACTAATAGATATACCATGTTCATATGTGAGAAGACTCAACATTGTAAGATATTAGTTCTTCCCAAATGGATATATAGATCTGACTAAATCCTAGCAGGTCAAAACCCTGACGGCTTTTTTGTAGAGGTTGACAATCTGATTCTAAAATTGATTTTGAAATACCAAGGGCCTAGAACAGCGAAAGAAATTTTGAAAAAGAACAAGATTTATTATAAAGCTACAATAATTAAAACAGTGTGGTAATGGTCTTAAAAAGAGAAATAGATCAGTATACTTTAAAGGAACAGAATAAAAGTATCCAGGAATTGGCCCCCACATACATAGACAACTGATTTTTGACAAATGTGGAAAGACAGTTCAGAAGAGAAAGTATGATCTTATAATGCTAGAACCAAAAAAAAAAAACAAGGAACTCCAATTCATACCTTTCAGCCATACAACATTTAACTCAAAACGGATCAACTTAAATGTAAAACCTAAAACTACAAAATTCCTAGAAGACATATGGTAAAACTGCAATAAGGCTATTATTTATTTATTTATTTTTAATCTCCGTTTTAAGGTTGTATACACTAAATGTCACCATAGCTAGCCCTCGTGGTCTAGTGGTTAGGGTTCGGTGCTCTCCTTGCTCTGACTCGGGTTCGTTTCCCAGTTAGGGAACCACACTACCCATCTGTCTGTTGTCATACGGTGGCAGCTGCGTGTTGCTGTGATGCTGAAAGCTATGCCACCAGTATTTCAAATACCAGCAGGGTCACCCATGGTGGACAGTTTTCTGCAGAGCTTCCAGACTAAACAGAAGAAGGACCTGGCCACCCACTTCTGAAAAAATTGGCCATGAAAACCCTATGAATAGCAGTGGAGTATTGTCTGATATAGTGCTGGAAGGTGAGAGGATGGTGCAAAAAGACTGGGCAGGGTTCCGCTCTACTGTACACAGGATCGCTAGGAGTTGGAATCAACTGGATGGCACTAACAAAAATATCAACATAGGTAACACACATAAACAAGAGCTCTTTCAGGTTCTTAATACTTGTGAAAAAGGGGTCCTGAAACCAGAATGTTTGAGAGACACTGCTGTAGACTTTATAGCTTGTTGTATTTCCTAGTGGATTCATAGTAAAATTTGAACATGTTCAGGATTGTAACGTGCTTAATAAAACTTCTCCTGCATTATCAGTCGTGATAATTGGATTAAAAAACTATTATCTGGGGCTGGCCCAGCTGCGTAGTGGTTAGGTTCGCGTGCTCCACTTTGGCGGCCCGGGATACAGGGGTTCGATTCCCGGGCATGGACTGACACACTGCTCATTAAGCCATGCTGTGGTGGCGTCCCATATACAAAGTAGAGGAAGATTGTCACAGATGTTAGCCCAGGGCCAATCTTACTCACCCCAAAAAAAGGTAATATCAGCTCATACCAATGTAGAGTAAATCTGAGATCTTCACAAATTTCTCTTTAAAATCAATTCTATTCATAAGCTGCCAGCATCTAGGTTTAGTAAAAGTATCATCGGTTTAGGTACATTTGATGAAAACGCAAGTGTAGAAATCCAAAGTGCCTCTCCCTTCGGATTTCTATGTCTGCCATTCCATGTTATGACTCACAGCCACCTATTTATTCAAAGAATATGTGGTTTAATGTCACAGCTAGCATTTAGAGAGGGATTTTGGTCAGAATCTTGCCACTTATAGAGAGGACAGTGCTGCATATGTTTATATTTAATCCTCACAGCCACCCTGGAAGGTGGCACAGTGGATATCGGTTGTTTTTATCTACCTAGCATCTCTCTTCCTCTTCTTCTTGTAATGGTATTCCATGTCCCTTTTCTTTTCCCTACACTATCCCTGTGATTCTGGTAGGGCTGTACATTACAGTTCTTCTACTGCCTGTAAGGGATTAGTCCAAGGGCTGGATATATCATCCAAGCTGGCCCAGTCAGAGTCTTTCCTAGAACATTTGAAAATTGAAGTAGGAAGAGGAAAACTTCTTTGCTATGATGTTTATAAGCAAATGAATTGAGTCCAGGACTGCAGGCAGCCGTGTTCCTCACCATGTGGAAAAAGCCTCTAGATTAGCACTGCCCAGGAGAGAGATAATACAAGCCATAAATGTGAGCCACATGTGTAATTTCTAGTAGCCACGTTAAAAGAACTAAGAAGAAACAGGTGAAATTAGTTTTAATAATATGTTTTATTTAACCCATTGTGTTCAAAATATTACTTTAATATGTAATCAAAATTAAAATTATTAATGACATATTTTATGTATATGTTTTGTACTAAGTCTTTGAAATATTTTACTCTTTACCACCTCTCAATTCAGACTAGTCATATTCCAAAAGCTCAGTAGCCACATTTGGTTAATGTTTACGATAGTGCAGCTCTCCACAGTGGGAGTGAAGAAAGCCAACGTGGAAAAAAGAAGTAAAGATGAGAGAGAGATGTAGAGAGAAAGAGTACTGTCAGTGGTGAGGTTTTTGGTTTCAGTCCTTGAGCTTTGGGGAGCTGTCTTGACTTTAACTTCCATAACCAGCTGTCCTTTGGAGTCTTTGAGTTTCTCCTGTAGTTTTCCAATAAATAATCTTTTTTGCTTAAGTGAATATGATTTGGGTTTCTGTCATTTATAATCAGAAAAATCTTGACTCATACAGAAGGACCTTATTATCTCCATTTTTTTTGGAAGGGGAAACTTAAACTGAGATAAGTTAAATGGTTTACCTGGGGTTATCTCAACTGCGTATGGCAGGGCACAGGTTTCAGTCCAGGTTTGTCTCAAAAGCACATGCTCTTTCCATCGCAAGAGGTTGTCATGGAAGCTAGTTGTAGAGCAGGCCCTGTTCTCTGCATAAAGGGATGGAACTTTATTCTTACACATTCGATGCCCAACATAGTTTTTTATAGCCTCTGATATAATGGAATTATGAAAATACTTCTTTTTTTGACAGGAATTTTTTGGTGGGAACGCATAGTAGTACTGTCAACACATTCCATCTCAACCCCTTTCTAAAAAGTGACTTCAGCGAGTCACTTGGCAGAGTGGAACCTACTTCAGTCCTGCATATCCTGTGGTTGCACACAAGCTGCCTTGTAGACTGGTAGAGTAATGCAACCTTGTTTCATTCAAAATATATTGTAGCCTGTCCAGGAAACTTTATTAGCACCTCTAAACTGAATTACGTCATTAAAGAGTAAGACTTATGAGCCCTGTTACGGCTGTGTAAGATCTGTTTTCCTCCCTGAATGAAGTTAAGCAAGTTCTCATAATAATTTTAGAATGATTCAGTTTTTTGTAGTTGCCATAACTGATGTTGCAAAAAACTGGAAATCAACATGAGGCGATTCTTTTCTGTTTTTCAGAATCATCCTTTTGAATGATTACAATACTCTACGGTTCAGTTGAGAGCTGATCCATTTTAGAAAATTGTCATAAACCTATATGCTGAGAATTAATATGAATGAGGCTGAAGTTTTATGCTGGAACACCCAGGCAGTCTATAATCGCAGTAAAAAATTTGTACTTCATGCCACATAGCTACAAGTTCAACTTAATTTATTTAATTCATTAGCACACTATCAGATGTTTCATTATTAGACAATAACATAACAATTCAAGGCAGTTTAACTTTAGTGCATAGTGTAACATAAAGCTACCCCAAATTAAAATCTATAAAGCAAGAGTCCTGTCTTGTTTACAGGTTTGAGGTCTGAACCTGCCAACACCATCACATCTCTCATTTAAAAATTCCATCCATACTTCTTTTATGCCATGTATTAAAAAAAATAATAATAATAGATTCACATTGAGAGTCTTCCCATTCACGATCCTGTTGTACTGCGCTTGCTTCTGACCCACAGTTACTACAGCTGGCAGCCAATTCTTAGTGCCATAGTAACTCTGCTCGTGAGATCCTGGCCATAGCAGGTGTCACCCCTTGGATCTGGTTCTCTTTTTAATCTCCTCTCTACTTTCTAAGCCTAAAGTGGTCTGATTCTTTTCTTTCTTAGATGTAGGATGTAGGATGTAGGAAAGGAAACTATATATACACATACACACCCAGTTTGGAGGGGCTTCTGGAGTAGCTGGCAAAGTTCTATTTCTTGACATGAGTGGTTCTTTCAAGGGTGTTTGTCTTTTAGCAATTCACTAAGCTATAGACATTTTTTGAGTAAGTTTCTGTATTTGTATTTTACAATGAAAAAGGTAAAATAATAAAAATAAAAACAATATATTGAACGTAGAAAGTTGTAAGGAATTATATTTTCTCTCCATTTGCTCTGCCTAGTCTTGTCTTTTGCTAAGAAACTTTCTCTGTGTTAGGAATTTGGGAGTGACTTAGCTGGGAGGTAGCAACTCAGAGTTTCTCATGTGAGTGCTGTTAGGATGTTGGCAGTGACTGTGGTCATCTGAAGGTTTAACTGGGGCTGTACGATACACTTCCAAGATGGCTCACTCACATGGCTGTTGGCGGAAGGGCTTAATTCCTCATCACATGGGCCTCTCTGTAGGCTGCTTGAGTGTGCTCACAACATGGCACCTGACTTCCTCCAGAGCAAGCAATCCGGGAGAGTGAGTAAGGAGGAAACTGCAGTGCCTTTTATGACCTAGTGTCTGAAGTCGCACACTTCGTTAGAGGTGGCTTAAGTCCAGCCCACATTTAAGGGAAAGAGAATTAGCCTCTACCTCTTGAGGGTAGAAGTAGCAAAGAATTTGTGGACATATTTTAAAACCACCACAGGGAGTAAGTAGGTAAATAGGTAGAGAGATGGAAAGGTAGATAAATAGTAGGATCTAAAAGCTCATGAGCATTGTATTATCCTTTTATCCCTCTACTTACTTACATCAACCTTACATCTCAGTCATACTAAAAAATTAGCCTGAACATTTCTACTCTTTCTTGCTTTTGTGTCTCCCTCAATCTGGAATATTCTACATTACACTTTCTACCTATTGAAATCTTACCCATCAGATGTGGCTTTATTTCACTGTCACCTCCAGGAGGAATGAAAATTTGAGGAAAGGCTTAGAGGTGGATGAGTTTAAATTCTGTTCAAGGAAAAACAAGATTGTTGAGTGTGGAATGCCAGATTAAAGGGTTTGAACTTCATTTAGTACATGCTAAAAAGTTGTTTAAGGTTTTAAAACAGAAGCAAAAGGTATAGTCAAAGTGGTGCCTTAAGATTTTACTGGGGATGGCACAGGGAGGCAAGGAGCATAGTTAAAGGAGACTGCAGTTTATTTACCTCATTAGCACACTATCAAGGACTGTTTCCTTGAACAGTCTAGAAGTGAAGTGACACACTGGTAGCAGTACAAATAGGAGGGAAGGGCTGATATTTATGAGTTTTAAGCTCCTTATGGCAGAATTAGTCTAATTCAGCTTTGTTATTTCCCTGCATTCTAGCACAGTTCCCTGAACACAGTATATATTCAGGAAGACTTTGCTTTTAAAGAAAAAAATATATGTGTGTGTGTATAGTATATATAAAATGATTTAATGGTAATGTAGATGAGTTCTTATATTATTCAAGTGAACTTTACTTTTTCTATTGATTTTTAAAAAAGAAACATTATGACTTACAAATATAGCAGTTAAAATCTTATATCTAAAGAAAACATAAAGGGAAATATAGTTCTAGAACTCATTCTGTTTTTACTCAGTACATATATTTTACTTGGTAGGATGAGACTAGCCTAATAAAGAATAGAAGCTGACTTCTGATTATGTAATAGCTGCAATTATTTTTATGGCTATTGCATTCCAATCTTCTTATGTAGTATTTACAATGTATATGTGTAACAAGGGCACAGAATACAAGTTCTAACAACCTTAACTGTAAATCAGAATCAAGTCACGCAATGTAACATTTGTGAACTTGCTTGGCTGATGCGGACAACTAAGAATGCATAAAATACGAAATTTACAACTCTGTGGTAGATTTGGGATTTTAAGTTGTAAAATTTAATTACCCCCACACCTCATAATTAATTCTTCCAGGAAATTTAGATGTTGGTTTAATTGTGAAGATGGGGGAAAACTCAAACGTTACATTCTGGAAAAGAAAATGTTTTAAATATTGTATGAATGTGATGAGAACTTAAGCAGATTATGGCTACAGAAAATTATGATTCAGCCTGAAAACATAACCTATGGAAAATCATCAACTGTGCAGAATGAGCTCTTCCAGATGACAGATCTTACTAAGAAAACCTGCCAATAAAAGAGAGAATGCTAGAAGAAAAAGAATCTCATTGACTTTCAACATATGGCCCCAACACTGACATCTTATAGTTTTTAGTGAATAGCAACCCAAAAAACTGGGTTGATAAAAATGAAAAAAAATGAATGCGTGAATTTAAAAAATTCTGCTCTAAGTTTTCTTTCATTTTTATTTCAGAGGATGTTTTTAATGGAATAAGTGTGTGTCTGTGTATGAGAGTGATGAAGGGGTATATCTTAATTATATTTTCACCTTTCAGGATAATAGAGACTCCTAGCAAACTGAAAATAAAGATAAATATCCATGTAAATTTGTACATTAGTGAGAAAATTTCCATCATCATCTCTTATCCTCATTATTGGTTCTCTCAGCTATGTACCCCAAGCATTTGTTCTTTTCTTCCTCTCTCTTCTCTCCAGGGATCTATTTTTTATCTCTTTCTTTTATTCAGCCTTTCAACTACTAATTACATAGAAATGGGCCGCTGGAGATTATCTGGTTTACTTCGTTGGTGTTAGGCAAATTATATAATATGTTTGAATGTTCCGTGATTATTATCTCATGTATTCATTTTCCCTTTCTTTCAATAAATATTGAGTACCTACTGTGTGCCAACCACTGTGCTAGAGACACCTGTAGTTTATAGGCTGAATCCTGTCTGATGTATTTCCAGATGTCTTTGGAATATAATGGATCGAAGAGTTACAGCAAGTTAAGTTTATAGGTCAATCTACTTCTATTATTTCCTTCCCTGAAATGGAACTGATTCAGATAGGCAGTCCCTCTAGAGAGCTCTTGGTTTCACCTAAATTCCATTAAGATTGCCCCACCACCATGGGAGTTGTGGTGCTAAATTTAGAGCAGGATTGGCCCAGCAGGAAAGTTAACTGCAAAGTACCTGCAAAGCAGTGGATAAATGCAAACATACAAAAATGCCAATATTTCAGCCCGGCTGCTTACTAGTTGTGTGCCTTGGTTTCTTCATTAAAAAAAAAAAATGAGGATATAACTACCTGCTTCCAAGAGAGGTTGTGAAGATTAAAAGGTTTAAAACATTTAACTGGTTAGTTCAGTGACTACCACAGAGCACTCTATAAATGTTAGCTATTATCATTCCTGTTACTATGATTGTTATAAAAATTCTTAAAATAACAAGACAAATATTTACTAATTACTATGATTTACACAATACATCCAAGCCTAAATGTTACGTGTCAAATGACAAAACTAAAATAATTTAGTAAAGAGTTTGATGTCCTTTATTCAAGGGAGAACAATCCATGGATTGAGGGAGTATAGTGCCTCACGAGCCAAGCAAGCCATGGAGCGCTCTTCATGAGCCATTTACGGCAAGAGCGAGTTCTATAGAGGTTAGAGGAGGCACCGCAGAAACAGGGCACAGTTGGCTAGGAGCTTGGGCATTTCCTTGTAAGGCCAGCAGGTCCTGTTTTCTAGGATCAGGTGAGCTAGCTAAAGCTGAGTGGGAGGATTGTGATTGGTGTATGTTAGATTTCCTTGACAGATGTTTCCTTTAAGTGCAGGCTGATTTAGGTTTAGATTTGTGACATGGGCCGTGCCACTGGGGCAGCCTCCATTTTGTGGGTCCCTATAAATGAATTACATGGAATAAACTTAAAAGAGTTAGACCTACTTTAAGGCACAGTTTCAAATAGCTTCATTAAACCTAACTATAATCAAATTTTTCACTCTAGTTTTCTTTATTGCTTTAAGAAGATCTTTTAATTGGCACAAAGCTTTCTAGTGTCTGTTTCTGCCTGCTCTGGGGTACTATGAAAGCTTTCCCCTTTGTTAGCTAACCTGCCAACTTTTTATCTCTGAGCGCTCCTATGCTAATGCACCATGCATGTCCCTTTTTCTATGGAGAAAAGCTACTTTGTCATCTCCTACTTCCAATGGCCATACCTTGGTTCTCTTCAGAAATCCCCAGGGGAGTGTTTATTTTGATCACTAAAAAAGAAAATAAAACATTAGATCACATAGGAAGCATCATCTTGACTGTCCTATCCCCAGTTCCAGAAAACACTTGCTTACTACTGCAGTCTCCTCTACCCTCCTTAACAATCTTAGATTGTCAACAACTTGGCTTTGCACTGAAAAAGATATTTTTTTAAAGAGATTATGCATTCCTCTCTTTATATGGACATTTAAAACCATCAGAACAAAACAGTGTTTCATATGTAAACTTTATTGAACTTTACCTTCAAGTTAAGTTACATTGAAGATTTGTGCACTTTAGTTTTTCTAAGTTGTACCTTAAAAAAAAAAGGAAAGGTGTTAAATAACAGTTAAGCCCTGGGCGAGAACTCAAGTTTGTGTTCAGATTGCCTTGATCTACAACGACACACCCACTGCTTACTATGTAACCTTGGCAAGTTACTCAAATCCACTAAGCCTCAGTTTCCTTAATTATAAAATGAGAATAGTAATATCTGTCCCAAATGTCACCTTGTTGGAGAGTTCTGCCTTGACTCCATGTGTCCTATCCCAAAAGTAACCGCTTCCTCTCTCTAAAAGTAACCACTACCCTGAGTTTTAGAAAGAAACCCTTGAGATCCTTTATGATTTCATCACCCAGGTGTGTCCCTCAATTATAGTTGAGTTTTACCTATTGTTTTGAATTTGATATGTCTTTTAAATCTCTTTTCATCTATAGGTTCCTCCTTTATTCCTTTTTTCTCCCCCTTACAATTGTTTCTGAAAAACCCAGGTCATTTACTTGTAGAGTTTCCCATAGTCTAGATTTTGCCGATTGCAGACTCATTGTGCAGTTCAATATGTTCTTATGTATTTCCTGCAGATTGGCTGCTGAATCGAAAGGCTTAATCAGATCTGGGTTCACTGCCTTTGGCAAGACTATAGGTGGTGGTATGTTCTTTTATCAAGAGTCATATAAATGTCTGGTTGTCACTCTTTTTGTGTTGTTAGCAGCCATTGGTGCTGAATGCTTACATCCATTAATTCATTGGGGGTTGCAATATGGTGATACTATAATTTTATCATTCTCTTTTTATTTATTAGGTGGGACAATTTTATAAGGAGATGCTTTCTCTTATCTGCTATTTGGTTATGCAGTGGTACAGTTCGTATAGGAAAGGCAGGGTAAATGCTTGATTCTTTCCTATTATTTGCTCAGTTTTCAAGATAATGAATTGGTCTGTCACCCTTAGAAGTTGACTAATTAATTTTTTATATATTCAAATTCATTTTGAACTCATGACTTTAAATATATTTGATGGGTTGAAATTCAAATTGTCTCATCTTTGGCCAGCGGTAACCTTTTCACATTGGTTCCTGAGTCCTTTTGACATGACCCCAGTAATCTTTGATGTCTGTAATGACAAGATGTTTGAAACTCAGCTTATATATTTCCTGACCCAGATCGAAGCCAACCATTTTTCTAAGAAACCCTGGTTTCTTTTAATGGGAAATATTTCACTATCATAGTCTAGACTCTTGGGATGCTCATTGCTATTGGGTTATTATAGTTTCTAGGCCTTTTTATGGTACTGAGCTAGGAAATATATATTCAACATGTTTAAGAAACTTTTGTTATGAAAAATTTTGAACATATACAAAGGTAGAGAGAATACTGTACTACACCATCATGTAATCCATTACCTAGTTTCAATGATTATAAACACAAGACTAATCTATTTTAACTGTCCTTCTTTCCTATCCCTCAAATTGAAGCAAATCCCATACATCATGTACTTTTATTTATAAATACTTTAGTTCGTGTTCAGTTTTTAATGCCATCCTCTGTCTTTCCTTCTCTCCACCTCTGAAATGGAGTCCTCTGTTGTAGACCTGGCTCTGCCACTTAGCAGGCAGGACTTAAACTCTCTAATCCTCCATCTTCTCATCTCTTGAATGAGGGGCTGTTCTAGATGATCTCCAAGGTTTCTTACACTCTTACCATTTTTCTTTTTTAAAATAGAAATCTGTTTACTTTTTTATTATAAATACATACTCATTGTAAAAACTGTGAAGAGTATAAATGTATGTAAAATAGAAAGGGAAAGATCCCTGAAATACTGCCTCCTAGAAGTGACCATTATTAATAATATGATATCTGTCAATTCAGACTCTCTTGGTTATTTTCTTAATTGGCTTCTTCCGATTAACCATGTATTGTGGACCAACCTCATCCTTTAAAAAAAAAAGATGGTGTAGAATTTAGGATTCCATTAAATAAATGTGTCATAATTTAAGTAATGTCCTAGTGCTATAGATATTAAGATTGCTTTAATTTTTTTTCCAGAAGAGGGGGAGGGACTCTTACTGCTGCAGTGAAAATCTGAACACACAGGCATGTATCTAATTGCTAATTTATTATTATTTTTTGGTTGTGTGAGGAAGATTAGCCCTGAGCTAACATCTGTTCAGCCCTGAGCTAACATCCATTGCCAATCCTCCTCTTTTTGCGAAGCAAGATTGGCCCTGGGCTAACATCCATACCCATCTTCCTCTACTTTATATGGGACGCCACCACAGCTTGGCTTGACAAGCCGTGTATAGATCCGCACCCGGGATCCAAACCTGCGAACCCTGGGCCGCCGAAGCGGAGCACACCAACTTAACCGCTACGCCACCGGGCTGGCCCCTATCTAATTGCTAATTTAGAATAAAGTCTTGCAAGTGGTATTGCTGGGTCAAGTAATATACTATATATATATATATATATACACACACACACACACACACACACACACACAGAAAGAGAGATCTATATATAATATATAAAATAATATATAAATTTTTTCTTCCAGAAAATTGTATCAATTTACACTTCCTCCAGTTTTTGTGATTGGTACTCTAAGGCTTGGTTACACTTGGGGGCAAAATGCTGGGACCATTAGGAGTTAGGGTTGTGGACAATTTGTAAAGAGTAGACATGGATTTATTTGTGACAGATTGCCATTCAGAGTTTTTCAACCCCACCACTACTGCCATTTTTGTGAGATAATTCTTTTTTGTGAGGAGCTGTCCTGTGCATTGTAGGATGTTTAGTAGCATCCTTGGCCTCCACCCAACAGGAGGACAGAATTTTCCTCCTGTCCCCCGGTTGTGACAACCAAAATTATCTCCAGACATTACCAAATGTCCCCCAGAGGGCAAAATTGCCCCAGGTTGAAAACCACTGAATTGTTTCCCCCTATTTTTGTTTCTATAATGCAAATCTGTTTGTTATATTTAACTCATAGTCTCTGCATACCGATTTATGTAATGATTAGATTCCTATAAAGTAGTTAAGAAGTATTTTCTGTTACATGTTATAGTAATCGAGGGGAAAAACAGTCTGGGTTCACTTCCTTTGGTAAAACTATAGGCGTTCTTGCTTTATTCCTTTAACAACAAGGAAAATTTGTGGGAAATGGAATATGTTGAAAACTCGTTTATAAAACACAGTATTTTTTGTTGAATTTTGATCACTCTCAACCTAACATTCTTCAAACTTGGCAGCGTTGCCCTGCTTTGTTTTGCCCGTGCTTTCTCTGTGTGAAGCTGGCTGCCATGTTAGTGTCTTCCCTTTGTCTTCTTGAGTGCATCTGAGGACCCCCAGCTTACTCCAGTAGTAATGGTCCTTTGCTGCTTCTTTATCTGACCATGATTTCACTTAATAGTTTAATACCCTCCCCCCTTACCCCCCTAAATCACAAATGAATTCAAAGAGCATAATCTTGGAATTTTATTTCAGGTAGGAAATTGTATATGTGGTGTTTCCATTGGCGTTGAAGCTGGTGAAGTTGATAGAGACCAGATCTTGAATGTTGTAGAGAGCAGACTGCATTTTGTCAGTTTTACTTTTCAAATTTGTTTGAAGTGGTATGTAAGGAAGTAAGAATCATTCGTTACCACAGCTTTGCTTTTGTGACAGGAGCCGGAACAACAAAGTCCTTCTCTGACCCTGATTTCTTCTCTAGGGCTCTAGCCTCTGCTTCAACTCAGTTCTTACCTAAGATTTAGGATTGCAAATGCATGTTCTAATGAATATCCAGTTACAAACTCTGGAGGTGCTTTGCTTGAAGTGGGTGAAATGCCGTTCCTCCAATAGCGTGTTATTACCAAATGGTCAAGCCCACTCAATCTTGACCTTCAGATTCTTCCTTGCACTCAAAGAAAACTTCATTGTCAGACGTTTCCTTTCTCTTTGTTTATTTATGTGTAAACTCAAATCCAGAACTTGTTGTTGTTGTTGTAGTTCAGGTTACCATCTCTTAGGGCAGTACTGAGTTCTCTCTAATCTCTATTCTAATATCAGATGCCACTGATATCATTTATATTTCTTCATTCAACAGATATAGAATGCCTTAATTCTGGGAGCAGGGGCCAGGACAATGCTTATGGAGCGAATTCAAATTTAGCCCTTTGTAGATTTGTGTGTGTGTTTATGAATTAAACAGGATTTTTACTTAGTTGGTAAATCTTCAGTAGATTTATTTCCCTTTCTGTGGACTTTTGCATTCTCTTTTTTCTTTCCTGCCCTCTGTGGTATTAGTAGAGGTGAGGGAAGATGAAAATTGTAGAGTACTTAATGGAGGGAATGGTCACCCAAGCAGACAAGGACCAGTGGAAGGTACCTGTTCACCACACAGAGAGTCTCCATCGATTTGGATGAATTTGGAATTTCAAGCTCTTATTTGAGATGTAAAGTTTCCTTGAGAATAATAAACTTTATTTATACTTTTGGTGTACATTTAACTAAATAGATATTTGAGACCATGCTTCTGCCAGGATTTTTTAGGAATGGGAGGTTTGATATAGACTAGGTAAAAGGAGGGCAGTTTTTGAAGAAGCTCCCTTTGGACTTGCCTCAGGTAGTCACAGATTTTCCCAGTTCATGGACCTTGGGACCACATCTGCAATGAACCCTGAAGACTTTCCATACCACTAAGTTAAGAAGCCAGCTGTTGTCTTTGCCTGCCTCTATTTTTAATACAAAAGTGCACCTGATGCAACTAATACAAGTTCTAACAAGGAAGCCTTTTTCTTGATCGCAGTTAAAACTGTTGGAGTCCAACAGAGTATCCTAAGACACACAGTTGTCTGGATTGGACCACCCCTCTGTTTAAAAGCTGAGAGGGCTGCTTTTTTTTTTTTTAATGCAGATTAACTTGACCTTCAGGCTCCTAACAGGTTAGTGACGGAGCTGTACAACTGTGGGGCCCAACCCCAATAGTAAACAGTGGCTCCCTAGTACATAATGGCATTCCCTTCTAGGCAAGGAAAATTTGTACTTAGTTAAGAAAGGATGAAAGTAAGGTTAAATTTGAAAGAGTATTATACTTCCAATTACCATTTCAAATTATAGCTACTATAAAAACAAAGACTGTGTGTGTGTGTTTATGTGTGCATGCACACATGGGCACAGGGTATCTTTTTAGGGGCCAGCTTTTGTTTACTATACAAGTCTTTGTGTCCTATAGTTTTTGACAGATATAGAAAATAATTTTAACTGATTGTTCAAGTGCAATATACAGTGTTTGCTACTTGTGCTTCAGAAGTCACTGCAGTCAGCAGCTAACTCAAATTGAATGTTCTTTAGCATTTATGATTTCTGTAACTATAATAGAGTCATTATTTTCATTTCAGTTGAATAAGACTCTACTTCAATATTGTCTCATGTATTTTTCTTCATTTATTGCATAAATTTTATATTGTATAAATTGTATAACATTATTAGATTTATTTAATTTTTTTTGAAGTAGGAAATTTCAGGCCTGTGTTTGTAAAATTTTAGATTAAAAATGTTTGTGGACATAACTCCTGTTTCAGTAATTTAACATAGAGTTTATTTGAGATCATGTAAATCCTAGATGACCACTTAACATTTTTAATAAAGAATTTTATATCTTAATTTTTTTTCTTACTTTGTATGAAGGTATTTCTGTGCCGTGAGCTCTTTAAAGGTGGACCAGTGCCCTATTCATCTTTGTATCATCAATACCAATTTAGGTGATCAGCAGTGTTTATCAACTTGACATATTCTTTCATTAATTGGAAATTGGCAGTGGAAATAAATGACTTAGCAAATCTATAAATATTCTCTCAAATGGTATCATCTTTCATTTTAAGAGGCTGGGCAGACCTTTCAGCCTTTAGGTTTTGGAGACAAACACTAAAATTATCCAGAGCTTTGCCTACTTACTGACGATAGAATTAAATGTAATTAATGGGCGTGGAGAGACTGGTTAGTTATAAAAGTACATAAATGTTTGTAACAACAAAGCACAACCTTCTGTATATGAATATCTTCTTTCAGCATATATAAGTAAAGTTTTTGCTTTTTAAGGTCTAAAATTTTAAGAGAAGACTGCTGCTCCTTGTTCCAATATGTTTTATGAATTTAAAATATTTTTATAGAGTGTATAAGATGCTATTAAAATTATAGTAACTTTTGGCTTTTATTCTGTGGTATAATTATCCTTGATTATAGACTTTAGAAGAGGTAGTATATGGAAGAGCTGTTTATCTCACAAAAAAATTCACATAAGATTCTAGAACTTACATTCTAAGAACAAGGGCTGTTCTTTTTGAGGTAATTTAAAGCTAAATAAATGTTATTTCAGAGAAAGATTTTTTTTTTTTTTTAAGAACAACTGTCTTTGGTTTTGAAGAACAAATATTCTTCAGCATAGTTTGTCGTGAACACCCAGAATATCTGGCAATACCTTATTTGATCATATTGCTTCAATTCCTTTCTTACCCTCCCTCCCACTCCCTCAACCCCACCCAAAAGAAAATACTCAGGAAATATAACAAAGGCACCATATCATGTTATCAGACTTCCTTTCTTTAGGTCCCTAGAGTGCCAGTATCTTGGGAAGGTAGGACAATGTTAAATGTAATTTTCATGTTATTATGTCAAGAAAATTAAATATTAGCAGGGAGGAATCAAGGATGACCACTAGGTTTCTGGCTTGAGTAACTGGGTAATGGTGGTGCTGTTTACCTAGATAGGGAGGATAGGGACTGAAGAGGGGTACAAGTTCGGGGTGGGGTGAGCAGGTTGAGGGGTTGATCAAGAATTCCAGTTTGGATATGTTAATTTGGAGCTGCCTAGTAGACATCTATGTGGAGATGTCCAGTAGATAGGATATGTAAGTCTGGAGTTCAGAAGAGATGTTGAGGTAGAAATATAAACTTGGAAATGTTTAGCATGAAGATGTTACTTATATTCATTAGAATGTCTTAGGTCACCTGAGGAGAAAGTGTAGAAAGCAAAGAGCCCCAAGTTCTGAGGAATATTTAGAGGTCATCTTGAGGAGAAGCAGTCAATAAAGGAGACTGACAAGGGTAGTTGTTGAAATGGTAGAAAAACTAGAAGAGAGAAGCATTGCAGAAGCTAAGAGAGGAGATGTTCCAGAAGAGAACCTGGTCAACTGTGTCTCACGCTGCAGAGCATTGAAGGAGAGGACAGCAATGTTAAAAGTATGGTGGCTAGCTTGCTTGTTTGTCATTCATTTATTAGTTATTCATTAAGCAAGTGGTTCTCAACTTATATCTTACAGTTATTCATATTTGCAGCAGGAACCAATTTTTTTCCTCTTATTTTTATGTTAGTTGAATATACAAATTAACATATACTCTCAGATAAATTGGGGAATATTGATCTCAACTTCCCTAGCAGCTTACTTTCTAAGTAAGAGAAATTTGCAGAGAGGAAAAAAATGACAATAAAACTATTTCTCAAATGTGCCAAAGTAGTCTCAAAACAGAAATTTTAGGATGGTGGTGAATTGGGAAGGGTGACAGGGAAGGGGATGTAAGGGGGTAGGGAATACACAGGCACTTCTTTTGTATTTACTGTGTTTCTTTATCTGCATGGTGGGTAGATTGGTATTTATTATCTGTCTGGACTATTTCATTAAAGAAAAAAAAACCTCTTACCCATATCTCTAGAGGGAGTCTTCAGAATTTGATGACTCCAGTGACAGAGTTTCTTCATGTTCTTTTTGTTGCAGTACAAGTAGAAGGAGGTAAAATAAAAGCTCTTTGCTTCCTTTATTAGGAAATGTAGCTTACTAAAGAAATGTTTTGTAATTAATTATTGAATTGCAGTATTATTTTATTTATGTACACTTTATTCTGTATAGTAAATAAGTATATCATTTCACTGTTGATAAAGTATGATCATTGTATAGTTTTTAAATAAAATTTTGGGCTCTGGGCTCTTGGTCAGGTATCTTTCCTTCATAATTCTTTTCATGGGAAATTCAGAGTCTAATTACATTATTTGGATTTACAGTGCTTATTAAGGAATATGATTCTCTGTAAATGTAAGCGCTACCTTTAATTTGAAGTAAGGGTGGGTGGATTTAATTTTGTTGATTGAAACAATGTCAAAGACATTAAAAAGTAAACTGTTTACATTTTTGTTCTCAAATGGACCCTTTTTGAAGAAGGCAGAATTATCCTAATGTTTTATCGATAGATGCATAGACAGTAAAAGTTATTTTATACTATTTTACAAGTATGTTACCTAAAATTAATCATGAATCTAGGCTCATAGTTAACTTTACACTATAGCTATATTTCTACAGACTTAATGTACATTTATTTTACATAGTGAATTCTTAAAAAGACACTACAGGAGGTCATTATTTAAGAAACCCTTCAGCCAATCCTTTTATAAAATGAATAACTTTTTGTAAGTTCAAATTTATAGATTAGATTTTTCAAAGTAGTTAACATTAGGTACCCTTTATCATATTTGTCCTTAATTAATGGCATGATTCTGGGGAAGTTAGGAAACCTCTCTGAGTTTCAGCCTTTATCTATGATTCCAGAATTAGACTAGATAATCTCTGAGGTTCAGCCTTAAAATTCTGTGATGCTCATTTTAAAAATAATTGTACCATACTGCATTTAAAAAAATTATTAAGGACTTGTGTATCCTTAAATGAAAGCAGTATTACAGCATTGGGGAAAAAAAAGAGTGGGTTTGATCTCAGTAACGTAGATTGTCTGTTAGGAGACTGCTTGGATGAGGCAGAAGAATCCATAGACCACCTGCTTCAACCTAAGGGGAGAAAAAGGCCCCAGAAATAATGGGGGAGATGGTACTGCTTTAGATGAGCTATTCGTCAGCCGATAGCTTTTTTTTTATTGTGGTAAAATACACACAGCAGAAAATTTATCATCTTAACCATTTTTAGGTATACAGTTCAGTGCTTTAAATACAGTCACATTGTTGTGCAACTATCATCACTATCCATCTTCATAACTCTTTTTACCTTGTAAAACTGAAACTCTATACCCCTTAAACAATAACTTCCCATTCTCCCCTCCTCCCAGCCCCTGGAAACCACCATTATGCTTTCACTCTGTACGATTTTGACTACTCTAAGTACCTCATATAAGTGGAATTATACAGTATTTGTCTTTTTGTGACTAGCCTATTTCACTTAGCATAATGTCCTCAAGGTTCATCAATGTTGTAGCTTTTTGCAGAATTTCCTTCCTTTTTAAGGCTGAATAATATTCCGTTGTATGTGTATACCACATTTTGCTTATCCAGTCATCCGTTGATGGACACTTGGGTTGTTTCCACGTTTTAGCTGTTGTGAATAATGCTGCTATGAGCATAGGTGTACAAGTATCTCTTCAAGACCCTGCTTTCAATTCTTGTGGATATATACTCAGAAGTGGAATTGCTGGATCGTGTGGTAATTCTATTTTTAATTTTTTGAGGAACCATCATACTGATTTCCACAGCAGCTTTATCATTTTACATTCCCACCAATAGTGCACAAGGGCTCTACTTTCTCTACATCCTCGCCAACACTTGCTGTTTTCTCTTTTTTGATAGTAGCCATCCTAATGGGTGTGAGGTGGTATCTCACTGTTTGGATTTGCATTTCTCTAATGATTAGTGATGTTGAGCATCTTTTCATGTGCTTATTGGCCATTCATATATCTTCTTTGGAGAAATGTCTGTTCAAGTCTTTTGTCTATTTTTGAATTGGGTTGTTTATTTTTTGTTGTTGAGTTTTAGGTGTTCTCTGTGTGTTCTGGACGTTAATCACTTTTTAGATGTATGATTTGTAAATATTTTCTCCCATTCTGTGGGTTGCCTTTTTACTCAGTTGACACTGTCTTTTGTTGCACAAAATTTTAAAATTTTCATGAAATCTAGTTTATCTATTTTTTCTTTTGTTACTTGTGTCTTTGGTATCATATCCAAGAAATCATTGCCAAAACGTTGTGAAACTTTTGTCCTGTGTTTTCTTCTAAGAGTTTTACTGTTTTAGGTCTTACATTTAGGTTCTTGATCCATTTTGAGTTAATTTTTGTATATGGTGTTAGATAAGGGTCCATTTTCATTCTTTTGCATGTAGATATCCAGTTTTCCTAGCACTTTTTGTGGTGCTGGTTGTTGAGTAACTGAACAAAACAAGTAATCATGTTATGAGAGACCAATCTATGCCCTTAGGTTTTCAGTGCCCTATAGACCACATTGTTCAAAGCATGGTTCAAATAGAAATAAAATTGCTTTTAAAACCATGTAAAATTACCTTGGCATTCTCATTTTAAGTAGCCCTCTACAAGCATATTAATTTCATTGAACTCCCTATTTGATTAACTAGTGACCTGATTTAATGAACATTTTTCAGGATATGTCTTCCCTGGAGATATATTAAGCTTAGATTATGAAAGGCATCTTTTCCTCTTCAAACAGTGTTAAGTTAGGAAAGTGTTGTGGTAATATTGTGAGTACAATTGTCTAAGAACATTAAGAACCTTAGTCTGGATCTTTTGTAACCATAAAAGGCAATGTGTCATGCTTTCCTGTTTTGCATGGATGAGAAGGGAGTAAAAAACACCAAAAGAATTTTTATTGCATAGAAATATTTCCTTCCTAGCAGTGTGTGAAGCAATAATGAGCCTAAAAAACAATCTTATATAGTAGTGGGAGAGGAAGGCAGAGAAATGAGGTGCAGTCACACAGACTCGAGGGCTGGTCACAAAGCTCGTGATTCCAGCCAGGGTCCCTTCTACATATCTACACAGTGGGGCAAAGAGCCTTTATGTGCTTCTTCTCAAAGAAGACAGGCCGGACAAGTAGAAGCTCCCTCTCTTCTGAAAGAGGAACTTGTCAAAGTCTGTGGTGCAGATAAGTGGTGAAGACAGGCTAGAGCTACACTTCCCTAATTGCCAGTCTGTGGCTAAGACCAGAGAAGTGTTCATTGTGTTGAGATGTTTTCTATGAGGCAAATTACTAAATTCAGAAAATGTTGCTTTTAGTGTACCCAGAGGTAACTTAAACATTGCAGGCCACCACTACTAAATAAGATTGATGCACCTGAAATGTGGATTTGAGAACAGCCTAAAGTGGTTATCACACTTCAACACATCTTAAGAGCCCATGTTTTCCACCAGCTTAGTTTACATTGGGCCCTCTCACATTTTTAATGCTATGCTACTCCCACTTCTTTTCCTACTGTTTTCCTCGTTTCATCCCTAAAGGAATTTAGGTTGCTGAACAGAAATGACCATGAATCTCTTTTTAAGCCAAATTAGAAGAGACCCAGAGTTTCTTTAGTTTGTTTCAGACTCATTACCTTTCAGTAGACCAAACCTGCTTCATTCTCTGGATGTGGAAATGATACAGCTACTGAAAAGGCACAGGAATATGTTTTATCAAAAGCTCTTCTACTGGTGTTTTTACATACAGGGTTTATTTTTTAAACAATTTTATACTGTGTATGAGAATTAAGGTAATAGTACATAATATGTTTTGTGCTTTTTGGTAATGAGTTAATAGTAACAAAGTGGAGACAGCTTAGAGTTATTTTCTTCCGAGGTGACGAGAAGAGTATTGAGACCAAACAATAACAGCTGCCTAAGATTTCATAGTGTGACTGTGGCATATTCCTGTGGGGGGAAAATACCAAAGCCATTCACTCTGATATCAGTAATTTGAAAGCGAAGAGCAGTTGTTCTTCAGCATAATGCATTTTCCAGTGTTAGGTTATAAGTGTTGCATTCCTGGGAAGACATTACAGTGCATTCTCAGTACAATGCAAATAAATATGTGGTGTTAGTTCTCTGATGTGGTTGAGAATTGGTATTGCACAGCTTTAAAAGAAATGTTTTAAAGATAAAAGAATGAAGAACAGAAATATAAGAAGAGGGAATACTTTATACCATCTGAGTTCTATTAGTGGTTAGGAATAGCAAGGGCTGTTAAGTCACCCCTGGGTTCCAGTCCCAGCTTTATCACTGACTCTGACCTTGGGCAAGTTATTTAACTTATTTATGCCTTGTATCCTCTTCTCTAAAATGTGTGTAATACTTCTCTCATAGTCTAGTGGTAAGGATGAAATGAAATAATGCATGTCCACTTCATAAAGTGTCTAGCATATAAGTCCTCAGAAGATGATAATAGTTGAGGTATTTGATAGTTGTGATTTTTTGTGGTTCCTTAGTTCAAAGGCTTTCAGAGTATGTTACTAATATACTCTAAGCATGATTAATCCAGTCAATATTACAGTGACTAGAAATGTTCTTTCATCTGGAGACGTACTCCCTTTCTTAAGTCATTTTTCTGCTCCTTTATATAGCTTTCCCTCTTGTCCTAAGTGAAAATTGATTCTTCTCTCTTCTGTGGAGGCCTTTTCCCACTTCTCCTGATTTGTTGAAAAAGTATTAAAATGTAATCATTTGTCCACTTACACCACTCTCTTCAAGTAATCATGCTCATTCTGTCCACCCTAGGACTCATTACCACCTTTCTAGATGACCTCAGTACCGGGGTCATGTCTTTTCTCCATCCTCTGCCATCCTCCTTACCAGTTTCATCATGTGAGATGATGATCCATTCATTATTCTTCAGCCTGCTAGACTCCTTCTACCTCTATCTCTACTCTCCACCTCCCTTTTTTGCTGTGCCTTTTACTTCATCATCACTGCCCTGCTTCTAAGATCTCAGTACTCTCCTTCTCTGTTTGCAAAGTCCTGAACTGCTGTCTCTTCCATCTGCATGTGTGGAACTGGATCTTTGCCTTGAGCCGTTCACTCCTAGACATTGCTGATTCCCTGCCCAGACTTATCCCAAAGACCTGCAAGTTCAGTACCACCTCCATGGCCCTCCCAACCACGTGCTTGGTCCACTGCGTTAGTCACTGCATGCTTTTCCCCTTTTTGCAGTCTGACGGTAGTACATTTTAGAAGACATTCTCCGAACCATACTGATTTGGTCCACTACAAATTTGTGATTCTAATTTTATTTTAGGCCCTTATTATGGCTTTAACAGTAATTTCTTATCAATTCTTTAGCACATTTTCTTCAGTGACTAATATTTTCTATTCTCCCAATGTTTCCAGTCCTAACTATCCCACCCTTCCTCTTGAGAGATGATCTTGCCTCTTACTTTACTGAGATTGATGTTTTTTGCTGCTGTGCATGTACTCTCATGGTCCCTGGGAGATGGATGAACAAAATGTTACATGGCAGCATTGTGTCTCTGAGATCCAACTGAGCCTTTAAGTAGCCAGGTATCTAACTCTCACTTTTGTCCCAGCTTTAGAAAGTAGCCATCTTTGAAATAGATGTTTCTTCACTTGTACGTATATAGTCGGTCATTCAGTGATCGGTATTTATTGAGTACAGTGTCCTGTGTTAGGTAGGTAGTAAGGAAAATTAGAAAGAGTAAAACACATAGCCCCCCTCCCTTTCTCTGAATTGATAATGAGGGAGACATACCTACATAATTTAAGTAAAACTTCATTATCATGCACTTGGTTCTAACCATGACTTTGGTTACCTTAGAGGTGTCCTGCCCTTTCTTGTGGTCCAGGGTGGAGCAAGATGCCATTTGATGGGTAGCATGGCTGTCTTTTCCTTCTGACTCCAGGACTGTGATAGCTGTTATCATACATGTGAGTGATAGAGACACAGTAGCAAGCATACAGAATTTTTACACTTGTGCTCAAGACTTGGAGAGAGTTTAAAGGCAGAAAAGTAGTAGGAACTACCAAATTGATTAGAATAATAGGCATAGAAAGCCCTCTGTAGGGTGTGTTAAGAGGGAAATTAGAGCCGGGCTTGGGAGAGGTGTCATTTGATGAGGTAGTGTGCAAAGGACATCTCAGGGATGTGAGTGGCAATCTTGGCTGGAACAGCCTGAGAGCAGGCCTCAACTCTGATGAGAAGTGAATGCAGACAGGGCATTTCTGTAGAGGAAAATGTAAGTGTAAACCATTGTAGAAGCTTATAGATAGAATTTGCCCATCAATGTTTTTGTGTTGAATTGTTATCGAAAGTAGAACTTGGATGAGATCTATATCTCAAGCAATCCCTTTCCTGCTTTCTAGAGTTACAGGTCTTGAGGGAGCCAAGGGGTATGTGGAAGGAAAGATGTTTATCATGCAAGTGCTCAGGGTGTCTTCATTTTGGGTAGTTTCCTGAAGAGACAGTGTTGATGCCTTATACATGTGCTATCAGCATTTTAATCTGTTGCTGGAGAGAGTAATCCTAAAGATTTGATCCACTGGAGGAATCCAGGGAGCCAAGTTGTGGACTCTGACAGGTCTGGGACAGTATTTTAGGGACCATGGTCCATAGTCCATGAAAACGTGGCCTGAGAAGCGCTTCCTTCTCATAGTCTGTTAGGAAACCATGATAAAGAGAGAAACCTAAGGTAACCTTAAGTGTCCCAATTTTTGACACTTTCCCAGTCCTCTGTAATTTATTTAAAAGGACAGAATGTGTATTCAGTCACCCTCAGTGTCATTTTACTTAGTGTAGTATTTGAAGCAAATGAAACTAATTTCTTCATTTTTATTTAAAAAAATTAAAAGAATATTGCTCTTACAGAATGAAGGGTAATAGTACTAGAAACAGTAAAAGGAAAGTATTGCCAATCCATTTTTACAAGAAACAATGCTTTTCAATCTTTCTACTTTGTGCATTTCCTAACTTGAATAGTGCTTTTAAATGTCATGTATAGTCAGGCATAACATAGGGAATGTTTTAAATACCAAATTTCAGTTTGAGATGAATAGAACATTACTTGTATTGTGTTAACAAATACATAAATATAGATTGTTTTAAGGTGCATATTAAGCTTTATTGGGCAAAGAGATAAATATTTTGTCTCTGTTAATGTTTAACTCAAGTAACAGTAAATCTTTTAAGTCCACCAAAACATGAAGTCATTGCACAATGTGTGGTACGTTATAAATGTATTCCTCAGAAGTGATTTATGCATCTGACTTTTATGGCACTGAATTTCAAAACCTCATAAAGAAGTCATTTTAGAGAAATGTCGTGCTGACCTGTGTTAAGGGAGAGGTAAAATTTGCGTATGTGATCAACTTCATACCAACTTGACTTTCAAAGTTACAGTTATAATATAGTTGAAACGTTACATATTGCAGATACTTAATAAATGTTCGTTAAATGAATGAATATTTAACATATTCCTTGAGTTATGTATTAATGATCCCTCTAAAATTCAAGATTTTTAACCCCAATGATTGAACTTTTATTTCTTTCTATCATGTTATTGATCCTTCCTACTGGGCTACCCAAAGAGAACCTTAGTGTTTCTAGGACATTGCCTCAGGATCATCACAAACTACTTGTATTTAAAAATTCATATCATAACATCTTTAATATATGGCAGTTTTAATATTTTGGCATCTCCTACACATTGACTTATCAGGGAAGATTATGTCTTTATTTTACTTTAAATGAAGTACTGTTTTCAGAGATGATTTCCTTAAATCCATCTGCGCTGAAAAATGTAATTAATCTGACATTTTGTAAAGGTTTCATTGAATTATATTCTTGTCTTTTGCTGTACAAGGATAAGTACATATACATTTTCAACTAAGATTAGCTTTAGGATGTGTTAAGGAAAAAAGATAACAGTACATATTTTACGATCACTATATTTTAATTAGTCAATTTTCAAATGAGCTTGTCCATCTGTAAATTTTAGATAGGATATGCCCAAGTGCAGAAAAAAATATGATTTAGAGCTTAGACAAACAGAAGAAAGAATTTTGAATATATCTGTGTAAAACTCATATCCACCTATTTTTCCTGTGATTTGGTTAACTACTGTAAAACTTCACTTAGAAATAACAATATAAGAACTTATTTAAGGTGTACTTTTCTCTTCAAATTAGTAATTTCAAAAAGATTCTTGTGATAAGCACAAAAATGCTCCTATAAGTCCCTAATAAATACATCTTCTTTGATTCCAACTTAGTTTCTTGAATTGTTTCTAATGGCTTCATGTATCTTCAAAATATCTGTAGGTCAACTCTTAATCACCTACTTTCTAAATTAGGAAAAATCAAACGTTTACCTTGACTTGGTTTTCCTCTACTCTGCCACCATACTTAAGTGGCCTTCTTATATGTTTTTTGTTTTGAGATTGCAAAATTAATTTTAATATCAATTTAAGCAAATCTTAATTAGCAGGGAAGCAACCCTGCTGTTAAAAAAAAAACCTATTTGTATAATTCGTTATTGTTTATCTGTCTGTTCATTTTTTTCTTCTTTAGTGTGGATAAATAGAAGGTGACTATGTAGATGGTGTGGTCCCTTTCAATATGGAGACTCTAGTCTTTCAGTTCTAGGAAATTATTTTATATTTTTCCTTTGGAAATTTACTCCATTCCATTTTCTTTGTTCTCTTTCCCTAGAACTCTAGTTTGTTGGATGTTGGACTTCTGAATTTGATTTTTTTTTTTTTCTTTTGTGTTCTTCTGTCTCCCCTGGTTCTCTTTGCTTTTTATTCTGCTTTCTGGAAGATTTCTTTGACTTTATCTTTAATTTTTCCATAGAATTTTAGATTTTTGCTGTTATATTTTTAGGATATTCTGGGTTTTTTTTTTTTTTTAATTTTTCTCTGAGTTCCTTTTTTTTTCTTTTTTTTTTTTTTGAGCCAACATCTGTACCAATCTTCCTCTATTTTGTGTGTGGATTGCCACTACAGCATGGCTGATGAGTGGTGTAGGTCTGTGCCCAGATTTGCTGGGAACTCAACCACTAGGCCATGGGACAGCCCCTCCTTTTTTGTGTTGGAGGCTTTCTTCAAAAGCCTAGTGATTCTTTTATATTTGAGAGTGGGATACTAATAGTTGGAATAGAAGCTCTGCGTGGGGGAGGGGAGGGAGGGAGAGAGGGAGCTGGAAAGGAGAGGAGGGGTTGTGTGTTTGTGGGTGTGTAGGGAGTGCTTGTTAATTGAGGGCTTAACTCTGGGAAGATCAGACAGTGAGTTGTCTTTTTCGTTAGGATATCCTCAAATGCCAGTATGAGTAGGTCTTTTCTGGGAGAATTTTTAATTTCTCCAGAGAATAAGTTTTTTGGTATCTTGCCTGGGGATGGAGGTGGGGTGTAAGATCATATAGGCCTGGCTGTTGACGTTCTAGGAGTGTATTTCTAGTTTCAGCTCCATGATGTAAAGAGCTGAAACAACATAAGTCACATCCTTACCACAAGAAAAAAGCAGGACAGGCAAACTTTCATGAACCCATCAAAGAACTAAGGTCACAGAACAAATGGCCATCACAAAATCTGGCAAGAGAAAGGGGCTTTCAGTGAGATGCAGGACGTAAGCATTTGCTTATCAGAGGCGGAAGTCGCTGGATGCTTGCAGGAAGATAAAACTCAGAATTTTAGTGAATTGCTGGGAGCCAAAGCTGTTGAAAACATGAATTTTCTGGGGCTCGCAGTCATAGAAGGGGCTCTCACTCTTTTGCAAACTTATACAGACTTTGAATCAATATCCTTCTTTTCAGCCCTGCCTCTGACCGCAGCTTCCACAGAATCTAGTCCCTCTGTCTTGCCCTTTGGGGCTTTCTCAATGTGAAGAAGCAAATAGGAGTTTACTTCTCATCAGTATTGCCTTCTGCAGTTTCATCTGTCTTCTTAACTGGAAGTCTCCGTCACAAAATATTGTTAACTGAAAATAACCTGTTACAAAAAAATAATATACAGTATAAATCTCTCTCTCTAAGAAAAAGTACGACTTACATACATACAAGTCATAGATTGTTGATGATGTTTCTCTTCTATTTGTATTTTCTAATTTTTCTATGATATTACAAATAAAAAATGTTTAATAGAATTCTCCGGAAACAGAAATATGTACCTGTGATTATTCACTACTACTAAAAGAGTCTCTGTTTTGTTTCTTTCCTTCCAGCTTGTTCTCATCTAGATGTTTAGGATAATAAATGGCTAGTATTCTACTGAAACTTGCCATTTGGGTGCATAAGGTGGTGACTGCAATAGATCTTTATAGCAGGACCCCAGGGATTGCCTTAAAGCTCACTGTTAGAGTCCCCTGCCTAACCCCAGGGCTTTAAGTTGAACTGCTCTGGAGCTGCAGGTGTGGCTGAAGGTGGTCCTTGGGCTTCTGCAATTATTCCATTCTCTCAGGTGAGGAGACTTTTGTAGGGCAGAGTGGTGGTTATTTAATTCCCAGGAAATTCTGCTCCATGCCAGTGGTGCTCAACCTTAGCTACACCTGGGGAGCTTTAGAAACTCCCAATGCTTAGGACACCTCCCCGACCAATTAAATTAGAATCTCTGGGAGGGGACCCAGGCATCTATAGTTTTTTTTTTTTTTTTTTTTAAAGATTTTATTTATTCAGTTTTTTCCCCCCAAAGCCCCAGTAGATAGTTGTATGTCATAGGTTCACATCCTTCTAGTTGCTGTACGTGGGACTCGGCCTCACGTTGGACGGAGAAGTGGTGCCTCGGGGCGTTCCCGGGATCCGAACCCGGACCACCAGCATCAGAGCGCGCACACTTAACCGCTAAGCCACGGAGCCGGCCCGCATCTATAGTTTTTAAAACTCTTCAGATGATTGTAGTGTACAGCTAACATTGCAAGTCACTACTCCAAAGGACAAGTTAAATGTTCTTATTCCTAAATAACCCTCTGAATCTTCACGGCCAACCTGGAAAAATAATCGCTATCATCTCAATATGCATCTTGTGGGATTCTGTAGCCACTTCATAACCTTTGACTAACAGGCCATGCTCATGTGTGTGTGTGTTTAATGAGTTAGCATTATTTTATAGAAAGATGTAGGGATTCAAAGGTGCCCTCAGATGACTTGACAGAGCCACAGATATTACACATTAGACAGGGTTTTTCTGTTTCCAGTGTTCAGATAATCTTGGAATAATTTTTACCTGTCCTTGTTAATAGGAATTACACTTATAACTTCTTAACTCCTAATACTTGAGTAAAAGGTAGTAATCAAGAGATGGCCAAATGACAGAGTGCCTGTATCTGACACAAAGAGCTTAGGTCCTTGAGAAAGTAAATTACCTCTTGTAGTTTCTATTCTAGCCATTATTTTTATGTCCTTATTTTTTTTCCTGTAGGTATCACCTATCAGAATACTTAATTTTGGACTTGAAATAGATAGGTATGCTTCTAGCTCAGGGTCACTCCAAGGGGATTATACTTCTTTAAGATCTCTATTCTTTAAGACAGATTTGTCTTCTGGTTTACCTCTGGACATATTCATGTGTAAATTATATGTATAGCCAACGAAAGGGCCCGTGGCAGAATAGAGTGATTTTGTTACCTGGAATTAGAGGACAAGGTTTAAAGCCCAAATTTGCCATTTACTGTTAGTGTAAGCAAGTTACCTTGAGCAAGTTACTTAGCTTTCTGAACCCGTTTTCTCACCAAGAAAATTGAGATAGTGGTATTTATCTTTCTATTTTCCTGGGTTTTGGAAGAATCAAATGAGACGTGTAAAACATATTCTTAACTGCCAAGTGCTATATAAATAACAGATATCATTGTTTTTTCATCTACCATGATGATAGTGTTATTTTCCTCATTCCTGAACCTTAATAATATATTTTCCCCTTGCTATACCACCTTTATAAATTTAATTTTTTAATTTCAGATTTTATGTAAAGATAGGAAAGTCAGTTTGTTTTCTCATTAGCTCTAATTACCATCAGAACTCTTGTTTACCAGCCCTAAAACAATTAAAATAGAGCCTGTGTCAGTTAGGACCCTGCTTTGATTAAAACCAGTGTGAAAAAAATACTAGCTCCTTCAATAGAGTCTTTTTTTTTTTTTATTAATGTCTTAATAGTTTGTAACGTTGTGAAATTTTGGTTGTACATTTTTGTTGTCAATCACCATATACATGTCTCCCTTCACCCCTTGTGCCCACCCCCCACCCCCTTTGCCACTGGTAATCATAATACAGTTCTCTCTGACTGTGTGTTGGTTTATATTCCACATATGAGTGAAATCATGTGGTGTTTGTCTTTCTCTTTCTGGCTCATTTCACTTAATGTAATACCCTCCAGGTCCATCCATGTTGTTGCAAATGGGACAATTTTGTCTTTTTTTATGGCTGAGTAGTATTCCATTGTGTATATATACCACATTTTCTTGATCCAGTCATCAGTGGAGGGACTCTTGGGTTGCTTCCACTTCTTGGCTATAGTGGATAATGCTGCAATGAACATAGGGGTGCATAAGCCTCTTTGGATTGTTGATTTCAGGTTCGTTGGATAGATTCCCAGTAGTGGGATAGCTGGATCATAGGGTATTTCTATTTTTAATCTTCTGAGGAATCTCCATACCATTTTCCATAGAGGCTGCACCAGTTTGCATTCCCACCAGCTATGTACGAGGGTTCCTGTTTCTCCACATCCTCTCCAACATTTGTTGTTTTTTGTCTTGGTGATTATAGCCATTCTAACGGGCATGAGGTGATATCTTAGTGTTGTTTTGATTTGCATTTCCCTGATGATTAGTGATGTTGAACATCTTTTCATGTGCCTATTGGCCATCTGTATATCTTCTTTGGGGAAGTGTCTGTTCATTTCCTCTGCCCGTTTTTTGACCGGGTTGTTTGTTTTTTTGTTGTTCAGTTGTGTGAGTTCTTTATATATTATGGAGATTAACCCCTTGTCAGATATATGTTTTGCAAATATTTTCTCCCAGCTGGTGGGTTGTCTGTTCATTTTGATCCTGGTTCATTTGTCTTGTAGAAGCTCTTTAATCTGATGAAGTCTCACTTGTTTATTTTTTCTTTAGTTTTCCTAGTCTGACTAGGCATGGCATCTGAAAAGATTCCTTTATGACCAATGTCAAATAGTGTGTTGCCTATATTTTCTTCTATGAGTTTTATAGTTTCAGGTCTCACCTTCAGGTCTTTGATCCATTTTGAGTTAATTTTTGTGAATGGTGACAGCAGATGGTCCACTTTCATTCTTTTGCACGTGGCTGTCCAGTTTTCCCAACACCATTTATTGAAGAGACTTTCCTTTCTCCATTGTATGTTCTTGGCTCCTTTGTCGAAAATTAGCTGTCTGTATATGTGTGGTTTTATTTCTGGGCTTTCAGTTCTGTTCCACTGATCTGTGTGTTTTTGTACCAGTACCATGCTGTTTTGATTACTATTGCTTTGTAGTACGTTTTGAAGTCAGGGATTGTGATGCCGCCAGCTTTGTTCTTTTTTCTTAGGATTGCTTTAGCTATTCGGGATCTTTTGTTGCCCCATATGAATTTTAGTATTCTTTTTTCTATTTCTGTGAAGAATGTCATTGGGATTCTTATTGGCATTGCATTGAATCTGTAGATTGCTTTAGGTAATACAGACATTTTAACTGTTTATTCTTCCAATCCATATGTATGGGATATCTTTCCATTTCTTTATGTCATTATTGATTTCTTTCAATAATGTCTTATAGTTTTCATTGTATAGGTCTTTCACTTCCTTGGTAAGATTTATTCCTAGATATTTTATTCTTTTTGATGCAATTGTAAATCTTATTATCATTTTGAGCTCTCTTTCTGTTAGTTTGTTATTAGCATACAGAAATGCAACTGATTTTTGTAGGTTGATTTTGTACCCTGCAACATTGCTGTACTTGTTGATTATTTCTAATAGTTTTCCAATGGATTCTTTAGGGTTTGCTATTTATAAAATCCTGTCGTCTGCAAATAGTGAGAGTTTCACTTCTTCGTTGCCTATTTGGATTCCTTTTATTCCTTTTTCTTGCCTAATTGCTCTGGCCAAAACCTCCAGAACTATGTTGAATAAGACTGGCGAGAGTGGGCAGCCTTGTCTCATTCCCATTCTCAGAGGAATGGCTTTCAGACTTTCCCCGTTGAGGATGATGTTGGCTGTGGGTTTGTCATAAATAGCCTTTATTATGTTGAGGAACTTTCCTTCTATATCCATTTTGTTGAGAGTTTTTATCATAAATGGATGTTGTATCTTGTCAAATGCCTTCTCTGCATCTATTGAGATGACAATGTGGTTTTTAGCCTCGTTTTGTTGATAGGGTGTATCACGTTGATTGATTTGTAGATGTTGAGCCATCCCTGTGTCCCTGGTATAAATCCCAATTGATCATGGTGTATGATCTTTTTAATGTATTGCTGTATTTGGTTTGCCAGTATTTTGTTGAGGAGTTTTGCATTTATGTTCATCAGTGATGTTGGCCTGTAATTTTCCTTTTTTCTATTGTCTTTGTCTGGCTTTGGTATCAGGGTGATGTTGGCCTCATAGAATGAGTTAGGAAGTGTTCCATCTTCCTCTATTTTTTGGAATAGTTTGAGAAGGATGGGTGTTAGGTCTTCTTTGAATGTTTGGTAAAATTCACTGGAGAAGCTATCTGGTACTGGACTTTTATTTTTTGGGAGGTTTTTGATTACTATTTCAATCTCTTTACTTGTGATTGTTCTATTCAGATTCTCTATTTCATCTTGGTTCCTTTTTGGGTGGTTGATGAGTCTAAGAATTTATCCATTTCTTCTAGATTGTCCAATTTGTTGGCATATACTTTCTCATATTATTTTCTTATAATTCTTTGTATTTCTGTGATATCCGTTGAAATTTCTCCTCTTTCATTTCTAATTTTATTTATTTGAGCCTTTTCTCTTTTTTCTTGGTAAGTCTGGCTAAGGGTTTGTCAATTTTGTTTATCTTCTCAAAGAACCAACTCTTTGTTTCATTAATCCTTTCTACTGTTTTTTTGGTCTTAATTTCATTGATTTCTGCTCTAATTTTTATTATTTCTCTCCTTCTGCTGACTTTGGGCTTTGTTTGTTCTTCTTTTTCTAGTTCTGTTAGGTATAATTTAAGGTTGCTTATTTGGGATTTTTCTTGTTTGTTGAGGTGGGCCTGTATTGCTATGAATTTCTCTCTCAGGACTGCTTTTGCTGCATCCCGTATGAGTTGGTATGGCATGTATTCATTTTCGTTTGGTTCCAGATATTTTTTTATTTCTCCTTTAATTTCATCAGTGATCCATTGGTTGTTCAGTAGCATGTTGTTTAATCTCCACATCTTTGTCACTTTCCCAGTTTTTTTCTTGTGGCTGATTTCCAGTTTCATAGCATTATGGTCTGAAAAGATACTTGTTATGATTTCAATCTTCTTGAATTTATTGAGGCTTGCCTTGTTTCCCAACATATGGTCTATCCTTGAGAATGTTCCATGCGCACTTGAGAAGAACAGTGTAGTCAGCTGTTTTTGGATGTAGTCCTCTGTATATGTCTACTAGGTTCATCTCGTCCAGTTTTTCATTTAAGTCCACTGTTTCTTTATTGTTTTTTTTGTCTGGATGATCTATCCATTGATGTAAGTGGGGTATTAAGATCCCCTACTATTATTGTGTTGTTGTTAATATCTCCTTTTAGCTTAGTTAATAGTTGCTTTATGTAGTATGGTGCTCCTATGTTGGGTGCATATATATTTATAATTTATATGTCTTCTTGGTGGAGTGTCCCTTTTATCATTATATATTGCCATTCTTTGTCTCTCTTAAGCTGTTTTATCTTGAAGTCTACTTTGTCTGATATGAGTATGGCAACACCTGCTTTCTTTTGTTTGCCATTAGGTTGGAGTATTGTCTTCCATCCTTTCACTCTGAGCCTGTGTTTGTCTTTAGAGCTGAGATGTGTTTCCTGGAGGCAGCATATTGTTGGTTCTTGCTTTTTAATCCATCCTGCTACTCTGTGTCTTTTGATTGGAGAGTTCAATCTGTTTACATTTAGTGTAATTATTGATATATGAGGGCTTAATGTTGCTGTTTTTTCACTTATTTTCCAGTTCTTTTGCATTTCCTTTGTTTCTTGTCCCATGTATTTCAGCCTGCCAGTTCAGTTTGGTTGTTCTGTCTTATGACTCTTTTAGTTTTCCCTTTATTTATCCTATGTGATTTTGTTCTGATTATTTGTTTAGTGGTTACCTTGAGTTTTGTATAAAAAATCTTGTGTATGAGATAGTCCGTTATCTGATGACCTCTTATTCCCTTTTACCAAGTCAATTCGATCTCTTTTCTCCTCCCCTTCCTTATTCTGGTCACAAGTTATTCTATCTTGTGTTGTGGGTGTGTGTTTAAAGTGATGAGGTCCTATTTATTTTTGGTGATTTCCTTCCTTTGATCTTTGATTTTGGTATTTAAGTGGTTGCTATCCTATTCCAGTGAAGATCTACTATTTTTCTGATTTTGTCTACCTAGTTTTCTCCTTGCTTCAAGCTTTGTATTCTCTTTCTCTTCTTTTTTCAGGCCTGAGGGCCTTCTTGAGCATTTCTTGTAGTGGGGGTCTCATGGCCATGAACTCCCTTAGCTTTTGTTTATCTGGGAAACTTATTATTTCTCCATCATATTTGAAGGATATTTTTGCTGGATTCTTGGCTGAAAGTTTTTGTCTTTCAGTGTTTTGAATATATCATTCCAGTCTCTCCTAGCCTGTAAAGTTTCTGTTGAGAAATCTGCTGAGAGCCTGATGGGAGTTCTTTGTACGTTATTCTTTGTTTTTATCTAGCTGCCCTTAATATTGTTTCTTTGTCATGGACCTTTGCCAGTTTTACTGCTATATGCCTTGGAGTGGGCCTTTGCCTGTTGACATATTTAGGCGACCTATTGGCTTCACTTACTGGTATTTCCTGGTCCTTCTCCAGGTTTGGGAAGTTCTCAGCTATTATTTCCTTGAATAGGCTCTCTGTTCCTCTTTCCCTCTCTCCTCCCTCGGGAATGCTTATAATTCTTATGTTACATTTCCTATTTGTGTCGGATATTTCTTGGAGACTTTCTTCATTTCTTTTTAATCTTAGTTCTCTCTCCTCCTCCATCTGGAGCATATCTGTATTCCTATCCTCTAATGCTAATTCTTTCCTCCATATTTTCAGCTCTGTTCTTTAAAGATTCCATATTCTCCTTTATCTCTTCCATTGTGTACTTATTTCTATCAATACTGATTGGTTTTTCTTTATGATTTCAATCTTTTTTGTGAAGAAACTCCTTATCTTGTTGAATTGTTTATCTGTGTTTTCTTGTATTTCATTGAGTTTTTTTGTGATAGCTATTTTGAATTCTCTGTCGTTTAGGTTATGGATTTCTGCGCCTTCGGGGTTGATTTCTGGGTGCTTGTCATTTGCCTTCTGGTCTTGGGATTTTAATATACTTTTGCATCGTGGTTGCTATATTGGCTTTGTTTTTCCTCATCCTGGAAATATCTGGTTGCAGTTTCCACCTGCTGTCACTGTGTGGGGGTCAAGGGCTGTGTAATCTGAGCCCCCCGCGGTCCGCCGCGGCTGTTCTGCTGCCACAGGCTGACCTCACTCTGCTCCGCCTCAGCTGTTCTGCTGCTGTGGGCCACCCGGGCTCCGCAGTGGCTACTCCACTGCCGCAGCCACCCGTGCTCTGCTCCACCTAGCTGTTCCGCTGCCGCGGCCGCCCGCGCTCCACCCCGGCTACTCCACCACCACTGCGGGCTACCTGCACTCTGCCCCGGCTGCTCCGCTGCATTCCACCGGGTCTGCTCAGACGGGTCAGCTGAGCTGCAGTGTTGGGCATGCGGGGGGCGAGGAGCTCTCTCCCTTGCCCGCTGGGTCTCTGGGTGGGTGGGGCTTCTCACTCGTCCCTCGTTATCCACCCTCCTGGGGTGCTCAGATGTTGATGGCACCCCTGCAGCAGTTCTGACTCCTCTGTGTGGAGTTTCTCACTGGCTGAGGGGTCCTGAAGAGCTATGGTTTCCCTACAGAGGGCCACCCCTCCCCTCTCTCTGGGAGCCGCATGACCCGAATTACCTATCTGATGGGGCGGGAGAGGATTTCTCCTTACCTCTCCCCACTTCCTCCAGGGGCCCCAGCACATCCACTCTCAGATGTGTGGCAGTGTGGGTCTTTCTGATGTCTCTCTGTGCAGTGTGAGTGTCCAATAGAGAGTCTTTTAACCAAATGGGTACATGAGATACTTAGGTATTACTGGTTCAGGGTTTCACAGTATTTTCTGTTGAACTTGCATAGGAAAGTAGCGATGCCCTTCTTGGTAGGGGTGGGGAGTGAGGGGAGAGAAAGTAGAGTATATGGATGATTATAGGGATGGGAAGGAGTAGAGATCTCAGTTCCATTCCTGCCTGAAGTGTGAATGGTCTGGATGATGTCGGGAAAGTCATTTCTCACTTCTGGGACTATTTACCCATCTTTAAAAAGTTGAAGATGTTAAAATTGATGATCTCCAAAGCTCCTTTCAGCTTTAGACTTTGGTGAGTCTCTGACAATATCAAGGGAAGGTGGGAGAATTGTAATTGAACTGAAAATAATAATAAACTTAAAGCAGTTTTCTTTCTCTGAGTCAGGGAATTATAAAGATATAGAAGGTAAATAAATACTAATCTTTGATGTTTAACACCATCCAAAATTACCTCCTTGTTTTTGAAAGGTAAATGATTAGAACTAGGGAATATGGAGTTAAAGTGAAATATGGTTTAGTTTTCTCCTTATGCTAACTTGGGAAAATAATATTTTGTTAATAAATATAATGTGCTTATACAATTGTTTCTCTAATGTCTTTACACATATAATTTAGCAACCATTCTCTGGGTTTGGCATTTCTTGTCTACACATTGCTAAAATCAGCTATAAATTTCAGCCAATCAGGGTATTGGTTATTATGAGGTCAGAATAAGTCTAATGCCCAAAATCTATCTAGGACACTGCAGGAAGAAAATTACAAACCATTATTCCTCATGTATGAACATAGATAGAGAAAGCTTTAACAAAATATTAGCAAATAAAATTAAATATTATATTTAAAACAGTTAGCAGTACATCATGACCAAATGGAGTTTTTTCCTGGAATACAGGTTGGTTAGACTTTCAAAAAAATCAATGTAATTAACTACATTAATAAAATAAAGAAGAAAAATCATGTGATCATTCACCTCAGTAGAAACAAGAAAAACATTTGACAAAATTCAACACCCATTCATAATAAAGGAGAAAGAAAAATACTCAGCAAACTATGAGTAGACCGGGAATGTCCTCAATCTGATTATGGGCATCTATAGTAAACCTATAACTAACACCATACTTCATGATGAAATGTTGTACATGTTCTCCCTAAGATCAGGAAAAAGGCATGAATGTCTGCTCTTACCACTTGTATTCAACATTGTACTGGATGTGCTAACCAGTGCAATAAGGCAAGAAAAATAAATAAAAGATATAATGATTGGAAAGGAAGAAATAAAACCATCTTTGCAGACAGTTATACTGTGTGTGTAAAAAAATCCAAATTAAATCTACAAAAAGACTGCTAGAACAAAGGGAGACTTTAGCAAGGGCACAGTATACAATGTTAGTATTAGAAATAACTTACTATGTTTATATATGCTAACAGAAAAACTGGAAAATGTAATTAAAAACAATACCATTTAAAATAGTATCAAAAAGCATAAAATACTTAGGAATGAATTTAACTAAAGATGTGAAAGATTTCTACACTGTAATCTACAGAGTTTTACTGAGAGAAATTGTATTCCTAAAATTTGTATACCACCTTACAATCATAAAACTCTCATGAAGAGTGTTTTATATATGCTCATCCCAAATTCCATGTGGTGGACAGGACAGATGTTATTTTTTCCATTCTCAAAGGAGGAAACTGAGTGAGAAAGCTTAAGCCACTTGCTCGGGGTCTCATAGCTAGTAAGTAGTAAAGCTAGGGCCTGAACCATGTCTTTTTATTTCACACTCGTTTCTCTTTACTGTGCCACACCACTCACTAATGTCTTAGTTGAGACATTTGCCCCTCTTTTGAAGAAGACAGCATGTCATCAGCATAGTGTCAGCACTCAGCTACCTTTCTTCTCTGCATGGCCATACCCTACCTTTGGGGCCTAGAGTCAGCTACCATGTATACTTGTAATGGGAATAAATATAGAACATTAACTTCTATTAACTTCCTTGTGATTTCTCAGTTCCTTTTTAATTTAGCCTGAATTTAGTTTTCTTGTCATTTAGTCATGCCTTTGTTTGTTCACTTGTTCATCCTTTTATCCATCCGGCAAATGTTTATTGACCATCTCCTATGTATTTCAGACACTCAAAGTGTTCACAGTTAGTAGGGAAACAGATAAGAAATCATTATTATAATAATTAAGACAAAAAGTACAGAGTACCTTGTGAACTATTTGAACCCAATATGAGAATCAAACATTAATACTGCTGGGAGAGATTGGTAGTGTGAATATGTGGGAAACTAGGGGATAGGGAGCTAATTTATGAAATGATAACCAAATTTTTATCTGTTCTGAGCCAGGTTGGGGGGACACATTGAAATAGCCAGGAGTTGTTTCTATCCTGTTCAGGGCAGGCCCAGGTTGGATTATCACAACAGTGGTCTAGCCCCTCCTCAAATTTAAAAGTTTATGTCAAATTTGAGAAAGTTTTCTATAAAATGATTAAAAAGCACAAATATCTAGATGTAGAGAAAGAAGTGATAAAGTTATGTTTAAATTCAGTATTAACATCTGTAATGAAGATGAGTTATGGTCACTACAATAAATGCTTTATTAATTCAGAGACCATTTCGGTCTTATTCATGGCTGTGTCTGGCCCAGGGTAGGTGCTCAATAAATCTTTATTAAATTTCAATAAATTTAGAGGCATTTAAAAAAATTTAAATATAGATAGTAAGAGAAGATTGTGTTAGCCACAGAATACAGTGTTTTAAGATACTCATATTAGTCTGACCTAAGTATTCAATTGTTAAAAATTATAAACTTAAGCATCCTTACAAAGAATCTGATGAATATTTGACTATATTATTACAAGTTAAATGTAGGTTAAGTCATATAATTATAGAATGTTAAGAGTAGAAGAGCCTTAGAAATCTAGTCCAACCTTAAAATTAATGTAAATAAGTGGGTAATATATTTACATGACTCAAAAATCGAGATATATAAACAGGTATACGTTGAAAAAAACCCACTCCCATCCCATTTCCATGTATCTCATTCCCCTTCCTCTCCCCTATCAGTAATCACTTTTTATTACTTTCTTATGTATCCTTCCAGGATTTCTTTATGCAAATACACATATATATATGTAAATATATATATATTCTTATTTATCCTCTTCCTTATACAGAAGGTGGCATACTATATACATTACTCTGCATTTTGTTTTCTTTTACTTAACAAATGTATCTTGCCAGTCTTCTCATGCTACTATATAGCTCCCTCTTTCTTTTCTACTTTTTTTTACAAATGCCTACTAGTCTATTATGTGGATGTATCATAGCTGCTTTAATCATCCTCTATAGACACTTGGGTTTTTTCCAAATTTTGGCTATTATAAATAGTGCTGCAGGTGAATAACCTTGTGTATGTGTTATTTTCTGTGTTTGCTAGTATATTTGTAGGACAAATTCCCAGAAGTAAGACTCCCAGGTTAAAGGATAAATGCATTTGTAATTTTGAAGGATATTGCCAAGTTTCCTCCGTAGCAGTCCTCTCATTTTATAGGTGAGGAAACTGAGGCTGTGGGAGTTAAGTTATGCATTAGGAGTAGCAAAGTGAGGACATACCTCTAGGAGGCCTTTCCAAACCAAATTTGGATCGGGTGCATTTCTTCCATGCCCCTGTAATACCGATTACATCCCCTAACAAAGCCTCTATCACTTGTATTGTAACTGTTGATTTATTTACCTGTCTTCCTGTCTACGTGTTCATCATTATAGCTCTAATACCTACCACAGAGCCTGATACAGAGTGGATGCTCAGTAAATATTTGTTGAATGAATGAATGGAAACAAGTTAAGTCTTCTGATTCATAGTACAGTGATCATTAGATTCCATGTCACACTCTTACTCTTAACTTAAAAAAACGCATCAGCTATACATACAAATAAATGCAGGAAATAGGGAGACATATTTAGAACTGTTTATGTGAAGAAGATTTAGAGTATTTAGGATTCAGCCAGCCCTAGTAGTCTAGTGGTTAAGATTCGGTGCTCTCACTACCGCAGCCCAGGTTCGTTTCCTGGTCAGGGAATGTCAGGGAACCTCGCTACCTGTCTGTCGGTTGTCACACTGTGGGGACTGCTTGTTGCTGTGATGCTGAAAGCTATGCCACCGATATTTCAAATACCAGCTGGGTCACCCATGGTGGACAGGTTTCAGCGGAGCTTCCAGACTAAGAGAGACTAGGAAGAAGGACCTGACCACCCACTTCTGAAAAAATTGGCCATGACAACCTTATGAATAGCAGTGGAGCATTGTCTGATATGGTACCAGAAGGTGAGAGATGGTGCAAAAAGACTGGGCAGGGTTCTGCTCTGCTGTACACAGGGTTGCTAGGAGTTAGAATCAACTGCTTGGATGGCACTTTATTTATTTATTTTTATGTAGGATTCATACGAAAAGAATTTTGGAATCAACTGTCAAAAATCTCAGATAATACAAGACTCATTAATGGAAGTGCTGTTTCCAGAACAAAGGAAGAGACAGTTCCAAAAGCTGTATTTGGGGTTTTAAGTAGTATAATTCTGGGTGATGTATCCTAAGAGGCATGTAGGTGAAGAAGAGGACTAACAATGGAAGGTGATTAGGATAGTGAGGAATCTGAATTTATACCAACTATGTTTAAAGAAGTAGGGATGTTTATGGAGGAAAAGAGACAACTTAAGGAAGACATCCTGTTTTTAGATACTTTGAAGGGCTTCATATAAAACAGAGGATTTTACTCTGTAGTTTCAGAGGGGAGAACTGGAACTATTAAGTCAAACTTGCAGACTTGGACATTTTAAATCAATATACTTGAGTCCAGAAGTGAATGCACCGCCTCATGAAATGTCCTAAATGGTTTGGCCTTTTGATTTCTCTTCATGAGGAAGACAAAGCAGGTCAAGACTTGTGTAGAATGGGAACTAGCCCAGCTAACAACAGGACTGTCCCCTTCTAGAGAGAGACCTCTTTTCCAGGGAGAGATCACTAGAAGCATGCTAGTGTTGATTTCTATGGAGTTCATTCCAAGGGGTTGCAATGTCAGGAAAGAGTTTCTGAGGAAATGCGAGAGATGTTGGAAATAGGGTCAGGTCCTGCGACTGAGGAATTCAGCACCATCGTCAAGTAACCTGAGGTTCAGAACTAGGTTTTAGTTTCAGTAGATAACTAGCATGAGAACCAGTCATGCTCTTGCCACCTATGCTGAAGGTTGCATAGAGTGAGTGCAGTCTGATGCCTATGTGGATAGTTATTGAACTGGATGTTATTGAATACTGGATGCAAATAAAAAGAGCAGTAATTAAGAAATAATATCACTTACTGAGCACTTACTATGTGCTAGGCATTTAGTGCTCCCAATAGTCCAAAGAAGTAGATATTAGTGTCTCCTTTTATAGATGATAAATCTGAGGATCAAGAAACTTAAATAACTTGTTAGAGTGAGACATTAAGTAGTGAAGTTTGGCTTCAAACCCAGATTGGATTCAAACTAGAGTCTGTCCTCTTACTCTCTGTACTCATTACCTCTGCCTACATTATTCACTAATTGGGAAAGGGGCCCTAATATGCCAGGCCAGGCTCCCACTGATTCAGGGCCTGGATGGGTTTGAACCTAGTAGTAGTCCCTACAGCTGGGTGAGCATGGTAAATGGGGCCTAACAGGAAAGTATTTAGTCAAAGCAAAGGTTGAATGGCTGACATCTGCCATTGTTTTAAAAATTGAACTGTGTATGAGTTTGGAAACCTATTGACATGTTTAGACACTCATTTAGAAGCAGGGAAGTTACAACAATTTTTAGGTATTGTTGATCTGAAAAAAATATTAAGCTATGGTGGAAAAAATAAAGGAAAACTTTTTCTCCTATGGGGGTGGGTGTGGGGGAAGGTACAGAAAGAATACTGGATAGTCTAGGCTTTGGAGTGAACATAGGGGTTCAGGCAAATAATTCCCAAATCCTTTCACTTCTGATATCACTGAACTATCCCCCCAACTGTTTCCATGTATATATATGGTTTACATAGTTGCCATTTTTAAGTAGTTATAGAGCATTCATTATGTTAATATTTTATAATCTTATTAGCCATTCTCTTCATACCATTAAATATTTAAGTTCTCTTTCCTTCCTCCTTCCTCCTTCTATCTCCTTCCCTCCCTCCCTCCCTTCTGTCTCTCCTTCTTCACTTTCTCTTCTTGTTTCTAATAGCGCTGCCATGAACATCTTGTACTAATTCCTATTGTTTTCTTTTGGATTATTTCCTTGGAATACTTCCCCAAAATAGAATTATTGGGTCAAAGATAAGCACAGTTTGTTACATATTTCCAGGTTGCAATCAGGGAAGATTAGACCAATTTATAGTATTCCCAAGAATGTGAAAATTATCTCCGTGATTAATTTAGACTGTTTTCTGTGGGATAGGTCAGGCCCAGAACCCTGCCTTGGAAACTAAACCCATCCATTGGGTAGGGTGGTAAGTCTAGGAAGGTCAGAAAGACTGGTTAAAATGATTGATACTTTATTTTAGTCCCTAAGAGGATGGGCAAGAGCAAGGTGGGGCCGTAGTGGTAAGAGATCTGTGATGCCTGGCAGCAAAGCACCTAGAGACAGGAAAATAAAACTCAGATTCATTTACTGGAATGCATAGAAAGTAAGTTCTTGACCATATGTAACCAGGCAAGACCCACAAAACATAACCAGAAAATCTGGGACTGGCTGGGGAGGTGAGTGGGGATATGGAACAAGAGGCAAAGCTTTGTGTACTCCAACTCCGGCTTAGTTGGATTTCTGTCATTTTTATTTATTTTTGTTAAGTTAATAGTTATATGATGATATCTTAAAATGATCTTTCATTGCTTTGTCAAGTTGTATATTTTTCCAGGGTTCATGTTCTTGGACCACTTTTTTGAGTAAAATCTGGTTATTGACTCTTTTATTTATATGCCACGGATAGTAACCTTATATATCACATTTGTCACATTTAGCTATTCTACCATCTCTGTCCTTTAGATATTTAACGTTATATTGGTATACTTGATATTTGATATATTCGAGGGGATAGAAATTTTTTTATGTTTGAAAATGTCTGTGATAATATTTTACTTTTATTGTCAGTTATAAAGTTCCCTCTCTTCTATAGTTGGAATAAATATGCTGTTCTGTTTTCTTCTATGTATATTTTCACTCTTTAGCCTGCACGTATGGTATGACCTTAAGGCTCTAACTTAGTTCTTTGCATTTCTGTTTACTCTTCAGTTGCTCACTAGCACTTTTTCCTCTTTAATAGGATTGCTTCTGGCTTATCATGTACTTAACCTTTATAGATATTTATAAATTTTATTTTGACTTTTTTCTATTTCAACTAGTACCGTATCTTTTTTAAAAAATATATTTTTTTTGGTAACAATTTAAAATTTGATAGTTGAAAACCACTATCATAGCTTCAACGTTTTTCCTTTGGTATTTTTTTCTACTTTTCAAACATATGTGTTTTAGTACAAGTATCAAGTTCTGTAAAATCAGTATTTTATTTAATCTACATAATAATTTAGAGAATGTTGTCATCTTTACTATATTTAGTTTTCCTAGCATGGAGTAAATTATATTTCTCCATTTAGCCATCTTTCTTTAATTCTGCCATTAGACTTTATGTCATCTTTGAATAAGCCTCTAATTTTCTGATTTAAATTAATACTCACTTATTGAATTTTTTGTCAGCATTATAAATGGGATCTCTTCCTCTGCATTTTCTAGCTGTGGCCTATAGATTTTTATACTGCAACTTTGCTAAAGTCATTTGTTAACACTAGTTATTTTAAACTGATTTTTATTGAGTTATATAATCATATAACTTTATAACTTGATGTTATAGAACTATGTCATATATAAAACATATTTTTTTCCTTCCTATGTTTATGCTTTTTAATTCTTTTCCTCTCTAATACCTAATTGCCCATTCAGCGAAGTAACTACTCTTGCTTCCCTAAGAACTAGGAAATAAGGGAATCAGATTACCCTATGAAAGATGCAACCAGCACATAAATGGATCAAGATATTAGCTTGTGATACTCTCTTTGGGAGATGAAATGGATCCCAGGTGAGCAATATTAGACCTGTTTGAATGTTTTCATGTATCTGAAGAAAGAATATATCAAACCAAAACTAGGGAAAGAATAGGAAAAAAGAAAGTTATAGAGTCAAAGTTTGGCAGTAACTATTCCAGTATTACCCAAAATAAAGGATGAGTTAGCCAGTGAATTTTGAATAATCTGAAAGTAGAGAAGGATGCAGGAGGATGTAGCTCACAAATTTTAAGCACTCATTGGTCTCACTGACAAGGTCATCCCTAGGGTGAGATTGGTATAGCAGGCTTTTTTAAGGTGCGTTTCCTCTAACTCCCCTTCTTCTGACCCCTTGCTCATGGCAACCCACATGAGTCTTCCTCACAGAAAGAGAATGTACCGACATAGGGGCTTGGAGTATTCCATTCCCTGTGACTGTAATTTATCATTACAAAGTAATAGACTGACGTTATGGGGAAAGAATGCACTAACCCTGTGAACTTACAGTATTTCAGTACCTAATTAATTTCCCATGGTAAACTAATGAGTTAGCATTCTGGTTATATGTCGCCTACTCTTGGGTGATGGCTCTGCAGTTGGTGTGCAAACAGAATTGAGTTTCTGAGCCCAGAAGGCTCACCAAGAACATAAACTGCACTCCTGAGGCCTCTTGGAGAGAGCCTAACAACCTGGTGGTACTGTTTGCATTGCCAAAGTGTCCAGAATGGGTATTTTAGTTTTTGTGAGCGCTTACTGCAATAATGATATGATTCTTACTACTTCTCCTCTTCATGTGACAAATTATTTTCCTTTGTCCAGTCATGCAGTCCAAGTATAAACTCTACTTGTTCATAGAGGAAAATTATTTTAATGTGGTCTTATGTTTTATGTTATTTTTTTTTAGTTATTGCAGCCATACTCATAAAAAACCATTTGAATATCTATCTGTTTATGCAAAATAAAACTATATTTGCCTTATGAAGTAGATTGAAAAGCATTACATTCTATCTATTTTTGGAAAGTTTAGAAATATTCTTCAACAAACTCATTGGCTATAGGCATCTTTTAAAATAGTAATTCCTAATAACAATGCTTTCTCTTGTAAATTGTCCATTCCAGTTTGCTATTTCCTGATGCCTCTCTTTTATCCTCTTGTGATTTTGAATTTTAATCCATTTCCATTTAATTACTAAATTTATTAGCATATAACTAAAATTTATAATGCTCTAATTCAGAAAAACTTTTCTAACTAATAGTCTTGATTTAATAATATGAATTTTTCTGTCTTTTGGATTGATTGCAGGTACCTAGCTTGTTTGTTATGTTTTTCTCTGCTCTTAGTTTTATTCTTTGCCTTTTCTAATTTTAGTTTGATATTGCTTCTTTGCTCTTTTTCTAAATTCTTTTAGATAGATTCTTAATTGTTTTTATTTCTTTCCTTAGTAATCTAGACAGCTGGAAAATCTTTTGTTTAAGAGGCCTGATTTTCCTTAAGATGGCTGCCTGACTTTTAAAAGTCCTGTTACTTGAAATACTCTATGGGTATATGTGTATGGCCATTCCTACAGTCATGAGTGGATCGTTTGAGTATTACCTTTTAATCTTCAGACTCAGATAATTTCGTTACATGTAACTCTTTCTAGTAATAATAGGAAGCACAAATAAGAAGACACTGGTGAAGAGACTCTGACTAGAAGAGAGAAGCTATTACCTGTTGAGATTTTGTGCCAGCAGAGAGAAAACAGCCAGGAAGTTAATTGCCAAATGAAAGGGCAGATGAAGGCTGTTGGTCCACAAGGCATAACACTGAATTCAAAATCAAGGGGCTATGTGTAGGCCTGGCCAAGCAGGGAGTGGCTTCTAACACCGCTAGTTGTGTTGCCACTCATTCATCATGGTCAGGAGGGACCCAACAAGAAATTGATTCTGCACAGACAGGCCAGGATTTGCCAACATAGAGTTTACACACACAGAAGGCACCAGACAGCTATCATTTCTAGAGAAATGGGCCAGGCTCAGTGTGCACAGATAGCAGGAAACAGGTGGGTCAGATATTCCAAGGTGATCTTGGATAAAAGTGACAATGATGGTGGCCATAATGGTAGCTACATTTTACACATGTTATTGATACGGCAGTTTTGTAAATCATTCCATTTTACAGTTGAGGAAACAGAGGCTCTTCCAAGTTTTAAATAACTTACCCAGCCAAGTTGACATGGCAAGTAAGCAGTGGAGCCATGATTCTCACTAATCTAACTCCAAAGTCTGTGATCTTTCTGCTGTACCACATTGCCTGAGATCTGACATGCACGGACACATTCACACATGATTCAAACGACTGACACAACACGGTTATGGCTGCTGAACCTGGGACTGAGGTTATTTGTTCTTCAGGTCTGGTTTTTCCATACTTTACTTAGTGTATGTTAATAAGAGCTAGCAGGTGTATGTTGACAGGTAGAGTGAGGCAGGGTCTCCCAAATTCCTGTCACTGAGATGAATATAGTTCTAATGCTCCTCTGCCTAATTCTCTCACCTGTGATAGAAGTGATATTTTTGTAAGTTTATGGAGAAGAGTGAGGGCTGAGATAGAGACTGTCTTCCTAGGCTGTGAATCAAAGGGCCTCACGTGTAGTTGTCCTACTCCCTGGTCCATATGAGGAACTTGTAGGCCTCCTGGTGTGCCCCATGTAGTAAGCTACAGCCTGTGCAGGCAGCCACCCAGGTTGGGGAAAAATATTTGCCTATATTTATTTTTATCTCACCCTCTTAGAATTTCTACTATTTGTGCATGTTTTATGATGTCCATAATGTGTTATTACAGCAGTTCATGTATATAGCTTATAAGTAAATACATTTAGATATATGGATGTGGAGCTCAAACATTTTTTACTGATGATCCGGATATGATTTTAGATGTTTGGATGTCAGTACTCTAGGGCAGTAGACCCCAAACCTGGATGGGCAGTTAAGTCTCCTGGTAAGTTAAAAAAAAGGTCAGATTTCCTTGGTCCACCCACACTTACTGAATCTAATCTTCAGAGGTTGGGTCAGGAATGGGTTTTTTAACAAGCGTCAGAATTTGAACCCCTGCTCCTGGGTATGGTCCCTAAAAACTGTTACTACTTGTAGTTGCTGGAAAAAATCTTGGTGCCAGTTGTAACAAATAGACTATTGGAAACCTGTAGTGCTTTGAAGACTGTTTATGAATTGGCTTACCTGTTCATTGTTTGTTATCCCCTGTTGAAAGGTCAGCTCCAAGAGTTGGGCCATTATCTGACTTGTTCACCATTTGTTCCTAAAGTAGTGCCTGACACATAGAAGTGCTCAGTAAATATTTATTGCATGAATGAATGAATAATAAAACCCTTTTCCCACTGTATTTGGGTAATACGTATCCCTTCTTTCCTCAAATACCAAAGAAAGAATTGGTTTCAGCTGTGCTGCTGTAAATTTGAAAGTCCTTGGTTATTCAACTGAGTTGATTGCCATTTTTAATGTTCAAAAATTATGTTCTCATATTTTATTGTATTTTTAACACCATTAAAGAAAGTAGTTGAAGTTGGAGATGATGTATAAGTCTGCTTTTATTTCATTTTCATTTCAAGTCCCTGTGTCTTTAAGGAAAGGGCTAAACTACAACTTGGTCATTCTCCAGATCCAAGAGGAAATGGATTGTAGCAGTTGTGCCTTTGTAGAGCAGATGTTTTGGTTGGAAAGGCTATCAACCATCTGACTCATAATAAATCCTCAATTCCAGTAAATTCCCAGTTTTCAGTTACAGTAGGTAGGATGCAGAAAAACAATGTCTTCTACTTTGGGATCTTTGAACTTGTTTTACATATTACCACTGTTCCCTGTGCATTACTGTATGTGAAAGCATGAAATACTAGGGGAGGTTAGAGCAATTCCAGGAATAGACTCAGTCAGTTGGTGTTTTTAAGAGAGACCTTTGGAGGTAAACCAAAGCCAATGACCTCTCTGACATGGTACTAATGACAAGAAACATAGCTGCGTTGAGTTTTCCTATATGTTCCTATGTTCAAGTCATTTCTAAATTATGTTAATTTGAATAATCTATAAACAAGCATATAGTTGGTTTTTTTTTTTTTATGGGGAGGATTTCCTTTTTCCTTTTCCATAAAACTTTGAAAGTAATTATATGGTTCCTTATATGATAACTTGAATTTTAGAATATTTGTTTTATGGGAAAATTTACTCAATACATATAAGCTTCTCAGAATTCTACCAAGACTTTATATCCAGTGTTCCAGATGGATAAATCAGAATTACAGAAATGATATTAGACATATCATATTTCATATTATGAGCTTGCTTGAGGAAATTCATTATTGACTTAGTAAAGTGGCATCTTATTCTCCTCCCTGTGCTTTTGTCTAGCAGTCAGTTTCTTTTTAAACATCACTCAAGTGAGAAGAATACCATAATCTTCACAGAGATACTTGAGGAATTCAAAGTCTCATTGCTTCTTCAGAAAGCAACAGTCCCTTTTCTTCTAGTCAGGGACCTGGCTCTGATTTCTGAGAGCTTCTTAGGTGATCTCTTCTACCAAGTGAAACAGTACAAGTTTGGGAGTTAACAGTTCACTTGTCCGGAACTCCTGACATTTCCTGGGTTGGTCTTTGGCTTTCTTATCCAACATCAGATTATTCAGAAGTTATGCTATTTTCTTTATATTCCTTCTATGTCATTTGTTCTCTCCATTTTTGGCTGATTAATTTATTACATACTCATTAAACTCATTTAACATCGAACATTGAGAGCATTTTGTTGCCTTTATATTCTAAGGCATATTTGTAAATCTTCAGAATTGCTGTAGCATCTCTTCGATGATGGAAAAGGTAGAATAAATAGTGTCCGTGAATTCACCGACTGATGAAAACTGGGATGTGGGAGAGTCATGGCAAGAGGCAAGAAGCAGAAGACTCTGACTACAGCATAAAGGAGAGAAGGCAGAAATAGTTCTCTGAGAATGTGTCTCAGCCGTCTTTGTCTCTCCCACAGTGAGTAGCATGGTGCCTTATTGGTAGCGAGCTACTGGATTACACTGGGAAAAGCATGGGCTATGGGTTAGAGAAGACTGAATTTGTTTTCTGATGCTCCATTTACTAGACTCTGGACATTTTGCTTAATCTCTTTGAGAAATTTTTAAATCTGCAAAATAGAGATGATAACAGTATCTACCTTAAAGGGTTGTAGGTGAGATAAGTTCGGGTGTGATATGTAGCATCCAGACAGAAGTAAGCTTCGTTAAGCAGTTTTCTATAAGAAGCACTGCCAACTTAGGTTTGACTACTGTAGACGTCAAATCTTGACTCCAGGATCAGGTGGAGGTCAGCTATTCCAGGTAGATAGCTATAACCACACCTGGCAAGATTCCTTAATTTGGGGAAAATAGCAATATTTGGGGAAATTACTAAATCCATGTTATGATTTGAGAATTATACACATTTTATTATGCAATTAAGTATAAATATGTTCCATAAAACTTTAAAGCATGTGTAATGGGTTTCTGATTTAAAATTCCAGCTTCTCTCTTTTCTTTTATTCATGACTAAAAGAATAGTGTCTTTGTATGGTCAGGTCTGGATTTTATCATCTTTTAATTTTTTCTTTTTTCTAAATTTTGAAACAATCTCATATTTATAATAGAACTGTAAGAACAGTACAAAGGACATTTTTTTAACCATTTGAGAGTAGGTTGCTGATGCGATGCCCTTCACCTCCAAATACTCTAGTGTATTTCTTGTAAATAAGTACAGTCTCCTACATAATTACAGTATAGTCATAACAATCAGGAAATTAACACTGATATAGCACAACTATCCAATTCTAAGACCCCATTAAAATTTTACCAATTGTCCCAATGATTTCCTTATAGAAGAATTCCATTTAGAACCGTGTGTTACATTTGGTTACGTCTCTTCAATCTGTAATAGTTCTTCAGTTTTTCCTTGACATTCACAACATTTTTGCAGATTATAGGCCAGTTTTATAAATGTCTCTTAATTTGGATTTGTCTGATGTTCCATCATGATTGGATTCTGTTTATGCATCTGTGGCAGGAATGTTACAAAAGTGATGCTGTAGTTTTCTCATTGTCCTCTCTCAAGGGGCACACCCAGTCTGTTTGACTCATAACTGATGATGTGTTCACCTTGATCACTTGTTTAAGGTGGTGTCTGTAAGGCTCTCGACTGTGAAGTCACTTTTTTTTTCCTTTGTAATTGGTAAATATTTCGTGGGGAGGTCCTTGGAAACTATATAAATATCTCATTTTTTATCAAACTTTAAATTTATTTATAGCAGCATGGACTCATGATTTCCCATTTTATTTAATGTATTATAATCAGTTACCATTGCTGCTTATTTTGGTGTTCAATATTATTTCTATATCTATCTGTATATATTGAACAACCATGTTCATACTGATACCTCTAATTCCAATTCAATATGCTGTGTCTGTTCTATTTTTCCCTTTGTACATATTTGTAATTTCCTTCTTTGAATGTGATAATTCTGGTTCCCATTATCCTTAATATATTATTATAATATATAGGTTACATATATTATAATGCATTATATATATATATAATATCCACCCCCCTGTATGTAACCAGTCTCCCATTGTTGTTGCTGCCCCTCCCTTGTGTGGGCACCCTCTTCACTCTGCTTGAGCTCTGACACCCTGCACCAAGTTGCCTTTCTATGGGGACATCCTTCTCACTCTGCTCTGGACTGCTATAGACCTCCTTCCCACCCCTCATTCAGCCTTGCTTTCCTTCAATCCATCCTTCCCAAGCTGTTAGGATACTCTCTCTAAAACAATCTGATCATGTCATTACCCTGTTTGTAATCCCTTTTTGCGTTGCCCTTAAAATAAAACAAACTCCTTAGCTTAAATGCATCGAGGTTGTTTATGCTCAAGCCCTTAAACTTGTCCAGCTTCATCTTTCACCACTGCTCGCTAGTATCTGCTATTTCAGCCTTCCTGAACAGTGCCCTGAGTGTGCCATGTGCCTCTCTGCTTCAGTGTCTTTCCATGTGCTGTTCTCTCTTCCTTCCACTCCCTTATACTTTTTATGCCTTGAGAGCACTTGGATTCCTCCCAACTAAAACATTGTCTCCTCCTTGAAAAGCCTTATGTGACAACCAGTTTTGCGCTCTCTTTAGCACTCCTCCCTTGTCCTGCCACAGGTGCACACCTCTCTTATAACGCACCTTTATTCTAACAGTTTTAACCTAATGGTCAGTTTACTTGTTTATCTTTCCTACTTGACTGTGAAGGTTTTGAGGGCATGTGTCCTTAGTGCCTTTTAGGTGATGCCTAACACATAGTGGGACATTAATACATGTTTGTGGAATGAGTGAATCCTGAGGTCAGCCCCAAAGGTATACTCAGTATAGAGGAGAATGGAAATAATTGAAGACAGAGTAGAAAAAATATGCAACGTATGTTGCCCAGGCTGCATAGGCAGTAGTGGGTCCAGCCATGGTTTATCTGGGGGAAAAGCCCACTTTAGTTTATTGAGGCATTGGGAAGGTTTTTTGCTCTTGTATTGTTTTTTTTTTTTTTTTTTTTTTTTTTTTATAATTTTATTTATTTATTTTTTTCCCCCAAAGCCCCAGTAGACAGTTGTATGTCATAGTTGCACATCCTTCTAGTTGCTGTATGTGGGACGCGGCCTCAGCATGGCCGGAGAAGCGGTGTGTCGGTGAGCGCCCGGGATCCGAACCCGGGCCGCCAGCAGCAGAGCGCTGCGCACTTAACCACTAAGCCACGGGGCCGGCCCCCTCTTGTATTGTTTTTAACATAGTTTTTTTGTTTTGTTTTTTAACATAGTTTGTGAAACCTGCTTTGGATTGTTATACGGGTTTTCTGGTACACGTACCAACATTTGATTCAGTAAGTCATAGACCCAAGAAACCCAAGAAGCTCAGCCTAGTCTGCTGTCTTAATTGAATTCTTTTATGCTTATTTAGTATAAACTTTTTTCAGTAAGTTGAATCCGCATTCCAATGTGAACTAGAAATGTTAAGCTGTTAATAGCTTCCCTGGAGGATTGCAACTTGGTAGGATGCCTCAGTACTTTCATCATCATTTATGCGTCCTGAAATGTCACGATTTCTGTTCATAAGCACAAAACTGCAAATGTTCATCAACTGGTCTATCTTAAACCTGTTATTAGTTTAGAAATTAGAGAAATATTCTTCACTAACCCAAGCCAATGATAAAATCTAACTCAATTTATAGTTCTTCTAAATCTGGTCATCAGCACTTCTATAATTAGTAAAGTTCTAAATAACAAAACCACCTACTCAATAGTTATGCTAAGTCCAACATTTATAGTTTTTCATTTTTGGAGCTTTTAATATAATATGTTCTTCCTTGTTTGAATCTTTCTACTCTTTATAACTCCCTCCTCTTTGGGATCTTACATTTCCTTTTTGATTCACACAGACCTCATTTAGAAAGTGACAAAGAGTTTTCAAAGCAAATTTGGATATAGCAAATTGATGTCGTAAAAAAAAGCGTTGATGCAGGAATCAGCAGTCATGGGTTTTGGTTTCAGCCTGTGACTAATTAGCTCTACACATTAGACAAATCACTTCCCTTATCTCAGTTTCTCCATCTGTAAATCTGTGAAGTGTGGGTGTTGGAATCAGTGGTTACAAACTTTATTTTTAATATGCTTGAAACCTTTTTACAAATGAAATCTTTCTCCCAGTGCCCACTATACAAAACAGAGTAGTAGCTGCTCTTAAGACACATACTCTTATGCTACACATGATCCCTAGTTCTCCTCAGAACACAGGGTAGCAACCACTGGGCCAGATCCCTCAGGGGTCCTTTCTCTGATTTTATTTACCCTTCACTCATGTCATTTTACCTATGGTCTATTTTCTCCAGTATCATTGACCCAAAGGTCTCAGCAATGCCAGCTCTCTCCACCTGGAGCCTTTCTCTGGCTCCTCCGTAGCATATGTATGTGGCCAGTTAGAATGTTTGAGAAATACCTCATTGTACTTTTCAACTTCTGCTGCAGTTCTTTCCTCCATTTAACTCTGAGTTTTTGGAATATGGCATAGATACTTATTTTTAAATCCTAAACTTTTTCTAAGATACCTTCCACTTTCTTAGCCCCGTGCAAATCACAATTCATCTGCGTTCTGTTTAATCACAGGATGGATATCTCAGCGCATTGCTTTTCAGTTCTCTCTTCGTCTTTAGACCCATTTTCTTTTCCTTAAGTACCAGTTAGTTCCCTAAGCCAGTGCTTCTCAAACTTCAATGTTCTACAAATCACCTAGGCATTTGTTAAGTATCCCCCAGGTGAAGCTGATGCTGTTGGTCTGAGTAGCAAGGCTCCATTTATATAGGCTTTAGCTGCCTGCTGTTCCAAAATGTTATGCCACACCTGCATGTCAGGCCTGCTACTGGTCCTCTGTCTCAACGCATTTTGAACTAGATAGCCTGAAATATGGAAGATGTAGAACTGTCTTCATTGGAAAACATCCAAAGCATGCTGTTTAACATCATGCGGGCTGGGAAAGCCAGAACCTATTTCCCCCCGTTTTTACTACTTTTAGAAATTTTCCATTTTTTCTCTTGAGATACCCATTACTCTCCTACTTTCCTTATCTCTTCTCTTGTAAAAGCCTAATGCCAGGAAAGAGTCTGATGAATTGATTCTCAATACATAGAAACAATTGAGGAGTTTTTCAGCCTTTCCTTAAAAGGCTTTTGACGATTAATCACGTACTGTCTTATAGGGTCTCTCGTTGAAGGAGAAGAAAAAAAATTTTCTCTATGTGTTAACATCTGCCTCTTTCAGTTGGGAGACAGATTCTTGCAGTTCTTTTTTTCCTTATTGTGGTTATCAGAGTATCTTGCACATGGTAGGTAAATCATAAATGAGTATTGACTTAGTGATGGCACATGGTGTGTTGTTTGGAAGTTTATTAGAAATGGAAAAAGATTGCGCTTGCCTTTCTGTACTGTAAGGTTTGATCTCTCAGTTAAGTGTTTGAACTTGAATTTTCCTCTTATCCAGGGGATGATCTCAACCCAGGGGAAAATGGCTCATTTTGCCCAAACTTATACCTACTGATTTATATTGGAAAGTCAAGTTAATAATTTACTTAGACCTCTGCTGTTTCTAGTAGGGAAGTCTGTTTGTGCAAATCATTTTTGGATCAGTCGTTTACTGGCAAGCATATGTAGTCATGCTTTCATACATATATTTGTACATTTGTTCATCGAATATTAATTGGGTGCCTATCTTTGTGGTAGGCACCGTACTAGGCACTGGGAATACAAAATGCATAAAACACAGTCACTGCTCTTAGGGAACTCACTCAGATAAATGTTAAGAGCACATATGTGTTCTTAACATTTTTTGTTAAAAAACAAAAGAAGTAATGAAATGTTAAAGACATGTAGGATTTCAGAGGAGAAACCGTTACATCAGGGGGTAAGATCAAGGAAGTCTCATAAGCGGACAGGGCATCTGAATGGGACTCTAAAGAATTAGGAGATTTGGGATTGGAGGATGCAAGGCTTGGAGAAGGCATTCAGGGTTGAGTGGCAGCGTACAGACATGATGGAGTGACAGGATGGAGTGTGGGCACCTGCTGCAGTTAGGGGGTGTCAACAGAGGAAGTGGAAAAACGAGGTTGGAAAGATATCTTGCAGGGGCTTGAATGTCAGGCCACTGTAGACAGGGGGAGAGCTTTCAAGGCTGGGAGAAAGGTGCGGTATTTCCTCTGCTTCTCAGAGCTCATTTTCTACGTGGGAACCACTCCTCCAGCCAGTTCTAGAGGGATACGGCTCCGAGCCTCTTGTTTATTCGGAGCTCCTAGCTGCCCTTTACATTCTGCAAATAACGTCAGTATGCAAATCAAAAGATCTCTGATTACTTCAAAAAGAGAGTCTAGTAGGCTCCATTCTTTGTTTTAACACCTGTGATTTGTGATTGTCTCCACTTAATGAGTGTGGTGCCAGGTGGCTGAAATAACTTGGAAGTAACCAATTGCCTGGTTGCCATGGGCACCAGACAGTTTGAACCAAGTGACTTGCTTGGTGGGTAGGTGGGTGCAAAGGTGTTCTGAGTTTCTAGGGTGCCTTTCCTTTCTGTCCTTAGACACAGAACCACCTGGGAAGAATCTCTAAACCCCATACCTCAAAGCAACCTGGAGAGGAAAGGAATACGGGGTAACTTTAATAGTAGGAAGAATAGCATGGTAATGGAAATGGTAATCAGTCCAAGAGCCTGGAATGAGTAAGAGAAGTCAAACCAACATTTATTGAGCCTGGTTCTGTACTTGGCACTTTCACATACATTTACCAAAGCTCTGCAAACCTATTGCTTCCCGTAATGCCTACTTTTAGCATATCACGTGGAAAAAACAAAAACATGCAAATTTTTTGCAAAAACATTTTATTTCTATACGTAAAAAATCATTTTTTTGCAGTTCCTCAGTTGCATGACAAACTTGCAAAACATTTCGTGTATTCAAATGGCATGCTGCTATGTATTTTTTGCATTCAGCATTGGCCTCTCTAATGCCTTTACGTTCATTGGGTGAGGTTTAGGGGGGCCTGTAGAGCAGGGAGTGCATGGTGTTCCATCCAAGGCCCAGGGTGGGTTACTATGCTGTTTCAAGTCCACCAGATGAGAAGCAGTAAGTTCAGGAAAAAAGCCGAGCTGCAGCCAGAGCCGGGTGCTGAGGCACAGATCGCTCTAGCAAAGCTTTCTTCTGGCATGTGTGGAGGCATACAGCTCATCTTTGTCCTGAAAGCCCTTTCTGGGTACTGATTAGGGCCTGGCACTCCATAGTATGTAACAGGTAATCAAACAACCCAGGGATGAAAGTCTCTTTTTAGCACTTAATTCTGTAGATTTTGATTTGCCATGGTTATCATCTATATTAGTGAGTTTAATAATTTACAAGAGAAAATGTTGGTTATAAGTGAAGGAAAACCACTTCAAACCAGCTTAAGCAAATAGGGCAATTTATTAGCTTTCCAAAGCCAGGAGAAAGTTGAATAGCCAAACCACGGTAGGAGCAGGACGCAGCTGGACCAAGACCCACGGGAACTAAGAGTATCAGTGCTACCAGGACTCTTCTCTCTCATCTCTGCTTCACTCAGCATGTTGGCTTTATTCTCTCACACTACAGCCTGGCCTTCTTCCATGTATGGGAAATGTTGCTACTGATGGTTTCTTTTGCCTCTGTAAAGGGACTGGCCTACACTTGGCTCCCAAGTTCACAAATCTTGAGGAAAGGACTGGCCTGTCCCTGGACCCATCAGCTCTTCCCAGGGAGTAGGCACCGGCAGCTCCGTCAGGAGCTGTGAGGATCGAGACCTAGGAGTGGGAACTAGAAGGAAGAGAGGCTTCCCAGGAGAAGAGAGGGTGTCAGGGAAGCAATATCACAGATGCCCACTATATCAACTACCACTTTATATCTGTTTTTCTATCCATTACAAAGAACTATATAAACTATTTATGTAAAAGCTTTATCTATCTTTTCGTTAATTTATGAAGACATACTGGGGATTTGGTAAATGGTGTTCATATTTGTTCTATATGTGCTCAAATAAAACTCACTATTGTTTTAACTTGTTTTGTTGGGCTCTTGGATAAAAGTCCGGCACAAGGTCTGTATCAGTAGGTGTGCGTTAAATTACAACTCAGAGACGTCTGAAGATGTCGTTCAGTGTGATTTGTAAAACAGTCACAAAAATTCATGCTTATTTAAATAAACTCAGCTTCTCATTGGACTCATTAAGAACACATTGTTAGGGCAAAAGGGGAAACTCCACACTCCAAATTCTTTCTCTAAAAACATTGACAAGGGGCTGGCCCTGTGGCGCAAGTGGTTAAGTGCGCGCGCTCTGCTGCAGTGGGCCAGGGTTTGCTGGTTCGGATCCCGGGTGCGCACCGACGCACCGCTTGGCGGGCCTTGCTGTGGCGGCGTCCCATATAAAGTGGAGGAAGATGGGCATGGATGTTAGCTCAGGGCCAGTCTTCCTCAGCAGAAAAAAGAGGAGGATTGGCAGATGTTAGCTCAGGGCCGATCTTCCTCACCAAAAAAAAAAAAAATTGGTGAGTAGAGAAGGTTGTGGAAGCAAGGAATCATCATTTGCGTCCCATGAAGACCCTGGCTGTACTGCAGAGGCTCCCTCAACCCTCTCCGGCCTCCTGGAAAAAATGCTCCATTTCACACACTTTTTAGAGTAATGCTGTGACTATTCAAAGAAAGTTGATGGTTCTCAAGGCTATGTCTATTAGGTATAATAACTGATGGGACAGTATATGATGAACAAAATCTTGATCATCATTGTTTTAAAAGAACCAAGATTTTTTTCCCCCAAAGTTTATTTGTACAACATGTGTTTCAATTTAACTTTATAAACAGAAGCTATAACCAACATATTAAGGGTAAGTACAGCTTCACAAGCAGATTCCTGCATAAATGAGAGTGGTGAAATTGTCTTTGTTTATGAAAATAATAAGCAAGATATATATATAAACCCTAACCCCACACTGTATCATGACATCTACTAGTAATGAACTCAAGATGTCACTTTTGGAAAACATGGACAGGTGACAACAGCTCTGTCCTGCTGTCCTGGCCTCACCCTTTAAGAGCTGGCTATTTCAAGAACATTGCAGTTATCCTTTCCTGACCTGACAATCAGCTCTTCTTATTTTCACTGAGTATAGTTAGTTAATCATAGAATGTGCCTAACCACACATTGTTGAAGGAAGTTGGTATTATGGCTTAGAACTCCACAGTCCTCATTGGTGTTCTTAGAGAAGCCATCCTCCTTTCTTAACTGAGTGTGTGTAAAGATGTCAAATGAATACATTTTGTTTAGCTTAGTGACCTTTACAGCCTTTAGTCTTTATACACTTAAGAATTTTCATTTCTTGCTCCATCATTTCTAAAATTAAACATTAAAACACATAAAGCATGTACTTCCCAGTTTGTTTTGAATACCCGCTATGTGCCTAGTGCAGGCGGAATAGTCTATTCTGGATAAAAAGGGAATAAGAAGTGGTTCCTTAAGTTGCTCGTGGTCTTTTGGAGCATACAGGATTTAGACACTATTGGAAAACAAGTAAATAGATAGTAAATCTCTGATATCTTTTCTGCACATGGGTTTCCAAGTTTTTTTTATCACTTTCTTTGAGTGCTGATAGTGAGTCTCTTCTTGTGCCCAACAGCATGCTAGTGGATACAGCATCATGGTTAAGAGTCCATGTTCGAGTCAACATACATGGGTTCGAAACTCATTTTCACCATTTAATCTCTCGCAGCTTCAGTTTCTTCATCTGCAAATGAGGATAATAATAGTACCTGCATGATAAGGTTGTTATGATGATTATATGAGATAATACATATAAAACACTAAGCAAAGTGACTACTGAGTAAACACTGAATAAATGTCAGCTGTTATTATTAGACATAATGGGAAGTAGGAGATCTCTACCTTGGCCTCAAGAAATTCACAATCTATTTGGAATATAAAATATATAGTGCTTAAACAGCATGGGGAATTCATGAAGCAACATGGTAAAAACTACCAAGGGTAGACTTAGATCACATTGCAGTTGAAAGAAATCTTAATGAGCAAGTGAATTAACAGTAAGAGTTAAAGAAATTAAAACCACACCAATTAAGAAAAGGGGAGAAAGAGCTTTTTTGATAAGGAGAGACACTGAAAAATTCTTAGTCAAGATCTAGTAAAACATATGGGGAGTGGCCCAATTTGTCTGAACTATGCAGGGAGAATCTTTGTACTCCCATTTCTATTTGGAGAAACCAAATCAGAAGTAGCTCTCTTAAATGCTACCTTCATAAGAGATATCAAAATATCAAAAGAATTTGTAGTGAAGAGCTCAGTATGTGGTGGAGACAGTCTGTAACTAGGCCCTCAGAACCCCTACTGCAGTGCTGCAGCCCCATGCTGCATGGAAAGGAGGAGGCTCAGGGCTGGGAGCCGCACTAACAGGTAGAAGAGCCCCACAAGGGACCCATTTATTACTCTTTCTCATCTATTTGGCTCAGCTTCCTTACTCTTGGATTCATTTTGCTTTCTGACTATACTGCTTTCTCTGGCATTTGTACATTTCCTAGCACTTAGATGAAGAGGAAATGACCTTATTTCCAAAATGGCCAGTGTCATAATTGGACAGAGACCCCTTAGCAGTGAGACCAAGGTCTTATCTTACATTATTTTCCTTGTTCTTCAATATTTCTTCTGCTTAGATTTAATTCCATTCCTAGCATATTCATTGTCATGTCTTAATGCCACTAGAATCCAAATTCAAATTTTGATTGGGGCTTCTTTTGTTATGTTACGCAGTGAGTCAGGAGGACTTTTTATCCTAAATCTCCTGTCTTAAGTAAGGAGAGGCCACTGCTCAGTCTCCAGAAGGCCATCTTTGACCACTTTCTCTAAGCTTGCATTCCCTCCTCACTTCTTGTCCCCTTTCCCTGCTTTAATTTTTCTTTAAAACATTTGTAACGTACTATATATTTTACTTACTTTGTGAAATGCATGAATGAATGGTCTTGTTCTCTTACTTGAGAAAACTTGACTTTGAAAAATCTAGATTTATGTAATTTGATGATGAATATATATTATCAAAATACTGGGCCTCTAAAGTACAAATCTCACTTAGTATATTTTAAAATAAGATTCTGTTTTGGAAATTTTTAATTTGCTTGCAGTTTTTCAAAAACTCATAGCTTTTATATAATGAGGTTCTTACCCAGACCTAGCTTTTAGTCATCCTAGGAATCATGATTTATCCTGGGTCTAGTTTAATACTATGCTAAATGTAACTCAAAATAGTTTTTACTTGATTTTTGACAAACTGTATAATGGCGTCTTTATAGTCCTTATGTCCACAAACTGGTTTTGCTAGTAATGGTACAGCTTTGTTGTAAGCCTTTTTGAATTGAGAAATACAAGGGCTTTTTTACAGTTTTCCTATGTGACCTGGGGTTTGTAATATTTATTGTTCAGCTAATGTCTACCAGCACTTGGTTAATTGGTAGTTTGCAGTCAACATACATGGGCTTGTTTAATGGCTCCTATCTTCACTTGGAAAGTTAGCACGTCAGAGGGGTAAAGCGTAATGATAAATTGTACTTGTGTTTTCTGTCATTTCCAAGGCTATTTGTTGTTTTTTTCTACACCCTTTTGATATTTGCAAAGAGCCCCAATTGAGAATAGTTATATAAATAAACCATTATGACCTAAGCAGAATGCTAACTCTTATTTAGACATAATAGGAAGGATATATGGTTATATATATATATATATGTGCTAATATATGGTTCAAATTTGAGTTTCCTTTAATAAAATCTTAAGTAGTCCTAGATTTAAGGAACTAAAAGATAAGTATTGAGAATCTTTCTAACTGAAAGCATTTTCTATTTAACTCCATCATTTACTCATTCTTAGAGTCATTCCTGCATTACTTCAGTTTTTTTCAACCAATTTGCTATATATGTACTATGTTCGAGACACTGGGGTTGCAAAAATGAACAGGAAAAGCTCCCAGCCTGCAATGAACTCACCATCTAGTGAATATTCACTATAAGCCACAAGAAACCCCTTTCTGCTATAGCCAAGAGCTGAGCCAAATCCATTGTTAAATCTCAGCAAAATATCATGGCCATCATTGCCTCGCCATATGTATTTCGGTGCCTCACACGCTTTTATCAAGGTAGGAGGCAATATTCTTTTTTAGCTTCAGCAGATTCGCCATCTTTCCCCCCGTTTTAGCTTGCTGCAGTTTCAAATGGTGCAGGTAGGAAGCCCTGAAAATGTATACTTGTACATTTTTAAATGTCCCCTGCTACACTATAACCACCCCCTGTTTTCCAAATGCTGCCATTAGTGGTTACAATAATCATCTGTAATGTTAGCTTCTAAGAACCATGGTACAAGAGCTTCTTTTATGATTTCCCAGATGGGAAGGAACACATGTACAAGCCTGTTACAGTTGCAGAAACTGGAGACAGCGCTGTGTAGATTTGTATTTTTGGAACTCTTTGGGCTTATTTAAGTACTCAAAGTCAAACTTAGGTATCCATTAGGAATCAAATACCAATTCAGGGAAAACTCATGTGCCACATCAAGGGGAATAAATCATATTAAAGTAGTTCGTAAAAGGAACTCCAGGAAACAACTATTTTCATCTTCAGACTAATGTTTCGTGTGCTTTTTGGAGGATGCCACATGATAAATGTTGATTATATAAACCAGGGTCATTCCATTTGTTTGGAGGACTGTCTCTGAGCATTTCTGTTCTTGGCTTAAAAAATAGTGAAATGAGAAGTTAAAAAGTAGGAAAGGGAAATAATTATAAATTATCTATAGGCATTTGGACTGAAGCTGCTAATTAGGAAAGGTTTTCAGTGGCCCCTAGTTTTTTGCAGTGTTTTTTTTTTTACAGGGTTTTGTGACTTTTAGTCAGAGCCTTGACCTTTAACAAGGAAACTCAGTCACTGGGGGAAGGTATCTGAAAGTCAATGTTAGTTCTTTTTTTTATTGTTTTTCTTAAGGTGACCAATTTAACTTTAAAGAGGACTACTTCTGTACTTAGATCATGAAATGAATTTGTCCCTCTGAATGTGAATTTTTTCAAGCTCAGCTTCAATCTTAGTTTTAGATATTTTATGAGTTTTAAAGTCATATTATATAATAACATGGTTTCTATTTGTTGAGACCATTAAGTATTTTTAAAAACTTCCCATCCTCATTTTACAGAAAGGAATACTCAAGGTTGAATGCTTTATCATATGTAAAAGAGCAAGAAGAGATAGAGATTCCCAGTCTTGGATCTTCTTTTTTTTTTTTTTTTTTTTGAGGAAGATTATCTCTGAGCTAACATCTGTTGTCAGTCCTCCTCTTTTTGCTGAGGAAGATTGGCCCTGGGCTAACATCCGTGCCCGTCTTCCTTTACTTTATATGTGGGACGCCTGCCACAGCATGGCTTGATAAGCAGTGCATAGGTCCACGTCCGGGATCCGAACCTGCGAATCCCGGGCCACTGAAGCAGAGCACGCAAACTCAACCACTACACCACAGGGCTGGCCCTGTGGCTCTTCTTTTAAAACCACTAGTTCTAGGGACCTCGGTGTATTATGGGAGGCAGGAGCAAGGAGTCGGTACTTAGTTTCCAGGTGTCACTGGTGACAGCAACTTTTGTAAAGCGGATTTCTGAAAATCACTAGGTGTGGAGGATAAAAGTTAGGAATTAACATTCATTTGTTTACTGATTTATTTATTCAGCAAACATTGAGTGGTTTCTATGTTCCAGGCACTGTACTAAGGTCCTCCTCTTACATACTTCCTATATCATACCACCTAAAAATATACATATTCCACAGGTATTACAAATGTGCATGTAAAAACAAAATTATAACAATATTAGATGAAAAACTAGGGAAATAGTTAAATAACTTTGGAGTTATTGACCAGATTTAACTCTATAGAAGTATAAATTTTCTGTGATGTCAGAAGAGCCCCCCAAACTAAGTAAAAAATCAAAAGTTAGATGGAGAGAAAATATTTATAACACATGTGATGGACAAGTGTTAATAAACCTAATAAACAACAATAACAAAAAAAGTCCAAAAACCTTTAAGCAAAACGGGCAAAGGATTTGATCAGAAAATGTATAGAAGAAAATGACCAGTAAAAAATAGAAAGTTGCTCAGCTTCATTCATTGAGACTAAATTGAGATACCATTTTCCAGCTATCAGATTGCCACCGTTATATTAAAGAGTGACAACGGCCAGTGTTATCCAGTTATTCAAGATGAGCGGAAGCCGTCTTTCATACTGATGCAAACTCATGGGTCCAAATGGGAATTGCTGCAAAATTTTTGAAAATTAATCTATTAAACTCTATTAAAATGTAAAATGTTCATGACCTTTGACCCAAGAAGCTCAGTTTTAGTTATCTATTAAGAAATATAAGTCCCACTAGTAAAGGATATATATACAAAGATATTTATTGTAGCACGATCAAATGGCTAAGAACTGCAAACAACCTGAATGTCCGTTGCTAGGCGAATGGTTTAATAAAAAATGAGTCCATGCCACAGAATATTATGTGGCTATTTAGAAAGCAGTTGGTAAAGTGATATGTATAATATGATTCCCTTAGGGAAAACAAAGCAGAAGGTTGAAGAACTATTTATATGCAAATGTGTGTATGTGTGTGTATGTTTTTATGAGCAAAGAAAAAGCTGTTTGAGGCTACACACACAGTTAACATTGGTTACCTTGCGAAGTGAGGGTGGAAGAGCTTTTTCTTTATGTGTATGGTTGTTACAACAAGCCTAAATTTTGTAATGTAAAACCAAAAAACAATTAAGGGGGATGTGGCCAAAGAGACAGGAGAAGACCAGGAGAGTGTAGTTTCTTAGAAGCAAGAAAAGAGAGTATTTCCAGAGGAAGATCATCCATGTCAAATACTGTTTAGAGATCAAGTAAGATAATGACAGAGAAGCATTTGCTGTGTTTAGTGGATGCCTTTGGTGGAAGCAGTCTTGATGAACTAGTAGGGTCAGAAGGCGATTATAGTAGGCTAAGGGATAAGTGGGAGGGAAGGGAGTTGAGACAAGGAGTGTAGACAGCTTTTTAAAGCAGTCTATGAAGGGGCAGAGAGATGTGAGAGACAATACAGGGGACTATGTAGAGACTTGCATGATTTCTTTTTTCTTTTTAAAATTTTTATTTTATAAGATGGGAGAGACTCCTGGTCCTTGTCCCTTTGTATACATGCCACACTGTGCATCCTATAGGCACAATAGAAGGCAGAGCAAGGAGACTGACGATGTTAGTGCTGAGCAGGATGAGTATGATGACCAGCTTCCCAGGATGCAGGAAAAGAAAGGGTGAGGTTGGTTTTAGACAGAAGGAAGGACGTCGTATCTGGGTTCTCAATGCTCACGGGCAGTGATTCTTAAAGTCTAGATTGGGACGCTCCTAGGATGGCCACTGAGCCCTCCTGAGGACCTATGAAATAATCTAGAAATATAGGTTGGTTCTTACCAGTCCCTATGGGTGAAAGATGTGCAATTCTATTAAGATTTTTAAAAATTTCTGTTGGACTTGGAGCCACTACCAACCGAAAATAATTATTAAGGGTTACTAAAATTTGGTATTCACAAATTAAAATCAGCATGCTACTAGAATTTATCCTAATTCATTATTTTATTCAGAAGTCTGGCAGACACTTGGTGCTCGGCAATAATCGTAAAGCACATAGTTGTAAGTCCCACAATTTTGATTCAGGACACTTCATCAATGTATCATCAGTGTTGGCTTGAGTTGGTTATGACATTCGGTTGCTGCTACTCTTGCTTTTTAATTATAAATCACAGTAAGTTTAGCTTTATCATTATCAGTTTAGTTTATTGTGCGTTGTTTGGTTAACTTCTCACTGTCTCTTAATACATATTTGGATGAACTATGTTTTTGTCTTATAATATTCTTATAACTAGACATTTAAGATACGTATGTCTTGTGGTTCATATATAAATCATCCATAATCATTTTGCTAAAGTAGATGTGTACATAACCCTGTCCATAACTCTGCCATTTGTTTGTGTGGTGGCACTCTTCATAGTGATATGTTTCTTGGGAATTTTTGCTATTTAAATAACTTACAATATATTATCATGGTAGGTATAATAAAATCACTGGGTATTTTAAGACTTTTTTTGTGTGACATAAATCATGTTTATAAATTATATTTTTCCTGTAAAAAGTAAATTATAAGCTATCTATATATTATATAAATTATAAGCCGTTATATATACTGCCAGCAACAAGTTTGCTGAGATTTGTTAACTGTGTTTTTGTCTAATTCTTTGTTATAACCAGATTCATTTTTCTCCTCTTGGAATGTGAGAACAAGTGAGATAGATAGGGATCTTTTCCCTTACTGTGGTGGGCGTTGGTCAGAGAGTTTGAAAGCCATCACTCTAGAGGAGTGACTAGATATGTGGCAAAGGATGTGCAGAGCCGCTAAATTCAAATCCAAGTAACTCATACCTCCAGCCTCAATGCCAGTGCACTGTAAGCTCATCACCTAAAAGATATTACAAGAGCAGGTACTGATGACATTGTGTTTTTCACTTCCTGTTTAAGGATGTAAGTGAAGACCCTGGAGAAGATGTGGCCCTCCTTTCTGTCAGTTTTGAGGACACTGAAGCCACTCAGGTGTACCCTAAGCTCTACTTGTCACCCCGAATTGAACAGTAAGTGTCAGTGTCATTAATTTTATGTAGCCCAGTGCTTCTCCTTGTTAACCAAACGTGTCTCTCTATTTATTTTACTACTCTTGAACTCTTAAAATTATTTCTCTTTATTGACTTTGTTTTCTTAAAATGAATTGTGTTGGGAGTTTAGATTGTAGAGTATATGCCATTAATATTTGCCACCGCAATCTTTAGATGAGTCTTCGTTGTGTACTTTGTGATATGAATACTGTACCTTTGTAGGGAGAGATGAGTTGACAGACTGAGTCTGAAATTGTGACTCCTTCCAAATGTTTCCTGGGTATGTGTGGTTTCAGCCTAAAAAGGACTGCTGAACAACATCCTACCCAATTTCTTATGTATTTGTAACTGTTATAGTTGTTTGTAAAAATGTAACTAGTCTCCTAAAAATATTAAGCAAAAACTTTTTCAGAAGTTAGTAAAGGTAATGTTAAAAGCAGATAGGTTAGGGGCCGGCCTGGTGGCACAAACAGTTAAGTGCGTGCTTTCAGCTGCGGCGGCCCGGGATTCGCCAGTTCGGATCCTGGTGCACACCAACACACCGCTTGGCAAGCCATGCTGTGGTGGCGTCCCATATAAAGTGGAGGAAGATGGGCATGGATGTTAGCCCACAGCCAGTCTTCCTCAGCAAAAAAAAAAAAAAGAGGAGGATTGGCAGATGTTAGCTCAGGGCCGATCTTCCTCACAAAAAAACAAACAAAAAAAGCAGATAGCTTAAAAAGATGACATGTTTTAATTATTTTTTCTGTGTCTATGTAGCTCTATATAATTTGGCACAGCATTCAGGCTACATGGTACAAGTAGTTTGATATCACACTTGTGTTTTAACCAAATAACTTTACTCATTGGTAATGTATTTTACAAGGACTAATTTTGCAGTGTCTTTATTGTTGGCTAAAATGCTTTAGTAGCTTATCCTACTTCAAAAGAAGCTGAGGTTCGTTGAAAATGGATTATAAGCAGATTTGATTGGGAACTTCTGACAGGACAGATTTTTCATCAGCAGAGCGAGTTTTTACAGACTCTGATTGAAGTGTATTATTAAAATTCTCTGCAAGGCATTTAGTCAGGGTTGGCTGATTTGTGTCTGTGAGATGTGGTCACCATCCAACATTCATATGCTAAGCCATTTTCACCCCCTCTGACCTTAGTTGTTCTAGTGTGTGAATCATGGACATACCATCTTGACACACTTATATAAGACATAGCTGTTTATACTCATACATGGAAGATGATAGGCATTAATAATCCACGTAAGTTCTCTCATTTGTTTATATACCTCTGACAGCACCTAGAACAGGATTTTACAGTAGCACGTGCTCAGTGAATATTTTAATTTTCGTTTGAAACTACTAACCAATATCAGTAAGAGGCCAAAGGGTGTGGGAGGCAGTACAGTGAAGTGGTAACAGGCAAGGGCTCTGGGGTCAAGCACATGTGGTTTAAACATGGGTTCTGCAGCTTACCATCTGGCAAAATACTTAACTTCTTTGAACTTGTTTCCTCATCTGTAAAATAGGGGTAATAATACCTGTCTCATAGTGTTGTTTTGAGGATTATATTAAATACTGTTCATAAAGCATTAATTGCAGTGCCTGGCACTATAGCAAGTAGTAACTATTAATGTTATTATTGATATAGTTCATAGGAGAAGAAAGAATGAGTGAGTGGTTAGCAGGACAAGTTGGGGCAGAAAAGGAGAGGATGAGTAAATAAGTGAGCAAATACTAGTTCTAGAGGAGCCACTGAGTACATATGTAATGAGTTAAATTAAGAAGGTATTTTGGTGATGAGAAAAAAGAATTAGTAATGAAATAATCACAAGATGTGGTAATAAGAATATATTAGTTAAGCTGCAGCCAAGAATTTGCCAGCTCAGAAAAAGAATTTTCCCAGCACTCATGTTATTTTTGTTTGAAGTTACTGCACCTAGTTTGCAAATAAACTTGCTAATAAAATATTTCTTGCTCTAAAAATCAAAATATTTCTTGCTCTAAAAATCTAAGATATGATGTAAAAAATTATTAGTGAAGGATATATTTTAAAAGTTATTTCCTATTTCTAAAATCTAGCTTTCTACATTTCTCCCCTCGTTTTATGTTAAGAACTGGCCATAACTTCCTTTTCCAGATCAGTTTCCTGTTATTTACCCTCCTGTAGCCTGTCCTTCAGCCAGACTCCATCACTTGAAGTTTTCTTAATTTACCTGTAGTCTCTTGCCTCTGTGCCTTTGCTAAAGCTGTTACCTCCATGTAAAATGCCCTCTAACATCCTCTTCCTATTGAAATATTATAAATTTTCTAAGGGCTTATTCAAATGCCATCTCTACCAACCATTTTCCCTTGCGCAATTAGTCTAGCCTTTCCCTAAACTCTTATGTTACTGAATTTGTATCACTCTTATAGTCTTCCCACCATAGATTTAGTTAGTGATGTGCTTTTTTTTTAATCTTTCACTAAATTGCAAGCTACTCAAGGGCAAGGAATAAGTCTTTTTGTTTTTTTAGTGCCCTGCACAAAGGCAGTGCACAGTAAACAGTAGCCTAATTGGCAGTATACTAGGTCAATAAGTAATTCTCACAAGAAAATTTGAAAATGCTTCACTGGGAGGTCTTACATTTTTCCTGGTTGATACAAATTCCTTTAGTAGAACTGTATTTGTAATACCAAAGAACACTACCAAAAGTTCTTATACCCTGAAGTAGAGGTTTTAAAAATGAGGTGTTAGAGAAAGGTTAAAATGGAAAGTGGTGAAATTGTAAGGCCTTAGAGAGTCATATCACATATTTGCTGAAGTTATTTTATTTATTTATTTTTTTTAAAGAATGCTTACTTTTATTTATTTATTTATTTTTTAAGATTTTATTTATTTATTTTATTTCCCCCCAAAGCCCCAGTACATAGTTGTATGTCATAGCTGCACATCCTTCTAGTTGCTGTATGTGGGACGTGGCCTGAGCATGGCCGGAGAAGTGGTGCGTCGGTGCGCGCCCAGGATCCGAACCCGGGCCGCCAGCAGCAGAGCGCGCGCACTTAACCGCTAAGCCACGGGGCCGGCCCTGAAGTTATTAATATCTTTGGTTAACTCTTGCAGGGTTCAGAGCATAGAAAAGAAGTAATGTCATTTCAGTAAGTCCAAGGTTATAGTTAGATTTTAAGAACTGGGTGAAGAGGTGTTGGTACTATCTTTGATATTGTGTTAAGCTGTCATTTGTTTTTTGTGTTTTATGCTTTCCTGTCAACTCTTAATTATCCAGGCATTGATTATAGACTCAGACTTGGAGAGTTCTTTCAGGAGTCATGGGAAAAGTATCCCATGTGGACCCGCCCAAAGCTGATGCCAGACACTTGCCCTAGCTGAGGCTTGTGCACTTTTTGGCTTCTGCTGTGGCTCTTTCTAGGAAGTCCCAAGCCCCATGCAGTGCATTTGACGGGCAGAGGCCCAGGCAAGACCAGTAGCCTGATCCACAACAGGTAAAAATTGGCAAGAAAAGGCTTGCATTCTCACCGTCTGCTCTCCATGGGCATATCAATGATATCTTGAGCCTGGGAGATACCCCATTTCAGTCTGGCTATTATCTCTCTGCCCACGTTAACTACTCTCAGAAATAGGAAAAGCCTACTTTGGGGTCTTGTCATCACATGTAGGAAAAGGGATCAATTTGGTGTACCCTAAAGATTTCTAGGGACGTGGATACCAAATATCCCCAAATTAGATAATCCCTACAAAAGGGAACATCTTTGGGTAGAAAACTCCCAAATGTCTTATAATTTATGAAGCTCTGAAATGCAGTCCCACTTCACAAGTCTGTCTGTTTGCCCGGGGTCTTGGGATAGTTGCCTGGTGTTTCTGGCAGCTGGGACACATGACTGCACACCTCTATGGTGGGTAGATGCCTGTTGTTTCCTCATCTCCCACGGCATGTATATGGCTTGCAAAGTAAACGCTTCTGAGAACTTCGTGTTCTTCTCGCACAGGGGACGTTTATGAAATACACATATTTCAAGCTCTATACATTTGTTTGCCAAGGAACTCAAAGCAGTCAGTTGAATTAGACACTAAGTACTGTTCATTTAAATAGAAAAAAAAGGTAGTGGTAAGGTAAGCAAAAAAAGCTAGTGGTCAGTTACGCAAAATAGAGTTTGGTTGAATATTAAGCACAGCGGGAGCTAGTTTCTAAACTTGTTGCTTTATTTTCCTGGCAGAAAAGCTGGAATTGTAAGGTTACATCATCGGAGCTGGCACTAAACATGCTCTACCTTTCCCTCCTTCTCAGACTGTTGGCAGTTCCAGCAGCGACACCAGAGGTTAAATGGGCAGCAGAGGCTGTGCAGTTCTCTTCCCCGAAAGGTGTGGGCCCTTTTCTTGTCTTGAGCCAGTTCGTGGGAGTGGTTTGAAGAAAACCAGCTTGTCACTCCCTGTGCTGTTCCCACTCGGTGCATAAAAAGAGGACTTCAGGCCCTGAGGCAGACCAGGTGGCATCTTGCACAAGTACAGAATTTGTTTTTAGAACTTTTGTTGTTAAGTTACAGTCCCCCTTAGAAATAAGTACTCAAAGCTTACCAGCCCACAAATGTTCACCATTAGTGAATCCTGTGTGCCTGCAAATATACATAGATTCATTCTTTCAGGCAACAAAAATGCAATGAAAATTGACCAAGTGAAAGGCCCTTTGCTAGGTTCTTCAGAGGATGTCAAGATAAATGAGATGTGGCTTTTGCCTTTAATTTGCTTATAATATAGTAGGGGAGATAAGAACAAATAATAGCAAGTTCCAACTTGTGTTTTAGTAGAAAAGGCATGATAAGACTTGGCATCAGAAGCCCTCTGTTCCTCCACTACTTAGCTGGCAATCTTGGCTCAAGATACTTAACCTTTTTGAGCCTCATTTCATCTTCTGTAAAGGGGGATAAATCTTGTTTCAGTTTCATCTACTCCAAGGGGAGATATATATGAAAGTGTCTACTGTAGTGTTTGGCACCTGGTCGATGCTCAGTTAGTGCTTCTTGAGTTGTATAAATACCTAAGAAAGACTTACTAAGTACTGTAAGAGTTCAAGGGAAGAGGATGTGATCTCCTCTTTTTCCATTTGACTTGGTGGAGAGGGGACTTTAGAAGATTTTGGGAAGGCTGGCTCTTCCAGTGTAATGTGGCTTTTCTAGAGATTAAACATGTAATACTGTAACAATAATAAAAATGTATTTGTTTGGTACTTAAAAATTTTCAAACTGCTTTTCACTTTACCATCTTGTCCCATACTCATGTTGTATTCCTAGCATATGTTTTTGTTTTTTTATTGATGTTTGAATAGTTTTTAACATTGTGAAATTTTGGGTTGTACATTTTTGTTTGTCCATCACCATATATATGACTCCCTTCACCCCTTGTGCCCACCTCCCACCCCCATTGCCCCTGGTAACCACAATACAGTTTTCTCTGTCCATGTGTTGGTTTATATTCCACATATGGGTGAGATCATACAGTGTTTGTCTTTCTCCTTCTGGCTTACTTCACTTAACATAATACCCTCCAGGCCCATCCATGTTGTTGCAAATGGGACAATTTTGTCTTTTTTATGGCCGAGTAGTATTCCATTGTGTATATATACCACATTTTCTTGATCCAGTCGTCAGTCGAGGGACACTTAGGTTGCTTCCACTTCTTGGCTATGGTGAATAATGCTGCAATGAACATAGGGGTGCATAAGCCTCTTTGGATTGTTGATTTCAGGTTCGTTGGATAGATTCCCAATAGTGGGATGGCTGGATCATAGGGCATCTCTATTTTTAATTCTTTGAGGAATCTCCGTGCCGTTTTCCATAGAGGCTGTACCAGTTTGCATTCCCACCAGCGGTGTGTGAGGGTTCCTGTTTCTCCACATCCTCTCCAACATTTGTTGTTTTTTGTCTTGGTGATTATAGCCATTCTAATGGGCATGAGGTGATATCTTAGTGTTGTTTTGATTTGCATTTCCCTGATGATTAGTGATGTTGAACATCTTTTCATGTGCCTGTTGGCCATCTGTATATCCTCTTTGAGGAAGTGTCTGTTCATTTCCTCTGCCCATTTTTTGATTGGGTTGTTGTTTTCTTGTTGTTCAGTTGTGTGAGTTCTTTATATATTATGGAGATCAACCCCTTGTCAGATGTATGTTTTGCAAATATTTTCTCCCAGCTGGTGGGTTGTCTGTTCATCTTGATTCTAGTTTCATTTGTCTTGTAGAAGCTCTTTGATCTGATAAAGTCCCACTTGTTTATTTTTTCTTTAGTTTCCCTAGTCTGGGTAGGCATGTCATCTGAAAAGATTCCTTTATAACCAATGTCAAATAGTGTGTTACCTATATTTTCTTCTATGAGTTTTATAGTTTCAGGTCTCACCTTCAGGTCTTTGATCCATTTTGAGTTAATTTTTGTGAATGGTGACAGCAGATGGTCCACTTTCATTCTTTTGCACGTGGCTGTCCAGTTTTCCCAACACCATTTATTGAAGAGACTTTGCTTTCTCCATTGTATGTTCTTGGCTCCTTTGTCGAAAATTAGCTGTCCGTATATGTGTGGTTTTATTTCTGGGCTTTCAATTCTGTTCCATTGATCTGTGTGTCTGTTTTTGTACCAGTACCATGCTGTTTTGATTACTATTGCTTTGTAGTATGTTTTGAAGTCAGGCATTGTGATGCCTCCTGCTTTGTTCTTTTTTCTTAGGATTGCTTTAGCTATTCGGGGTCTTTTGTTGCCCCATATGAATTTTAGTATTCTTTTTTCTATTTCCGTGAAGAATGTTATTGGGATTCTGATTGGGATTGCATTGAATCTGTAGATTGCTTTAGGTAATATAGATATTTTAACTATGTTTATTCTTCCAATCCACGTGCATGGGATATCTTTCCATTTCTTTATGTCATCATCGATTTCTTTCGATAATGTCTTGTATTTCTCATTGTATAGGTCATTCACCTCCTTGGTAAGATTTATTCCTAGGTATTTTATTCTTTTTGATGCAATTGTAAATCTTATTATCTTTTTGAGCTCTCTTTCTGTTAGTTCATTATTAGCATACAGAAATGCAACTGATTTTTGTAGATTGATTTTGTACCCTGCAACTTTGCTGTAGGTGTTGATTATTTCTAATAGTTTTCCAATGGATTGTTTAGGCTTTTCTATATATAAAATCGTGTCATCTGCAAATAGTGAGACTTTCACTTCTTCGTTACCTATTTGGATTCCTTTCATTCCTTTTTCTTGCCTAATTGCTCTGGCCAAAACCTCCAGTACTATGTTGAACATGAGTGGTGAGAGTGGGCAGCCCTGCCTCATTCCTGTTCTCAGAGGAATGGCTTTCAGTCTTTCCCTGTTGAGTATAATGTTGGCTGTAGGTTTGTCATAAATAGTCTTTATTATGTTGAGGTACTTTCCTTCTATTCCCATTTTGTTGAGAGTTTTTATCATAAATGGATGTTGTATCTTGTCAAATGCCTTCTCTGTGTCTATTGAGATGACAATGTGGTTTTTATTCTTTGTTTTGTTGATGTGATGTATCACGTTGATTGATTTGTGGATGTTGAACCATCCATGCGTCCCTAGTATATATCCCACTTTATCATGGTGTATGATCTTTTTAATGTATTGCTATATTTGGTTTGCCAGTATTTTGTTGAGGATTTTTGCATCTATGTTCATCAGCGATGTTGGCCTATAATTGCCTTTCTTTGTATTGTCTTTGTCTGGCTTTGGTATCAGGGTGATGTTGGCCTTGAAGAATGATTTGGGAAGTGTTCCATCTTTCTCTATTTTTTGGAATGGTTTGAGAAGGATGGGTATTAAATCTTCTTTGAATGTTTGGTAAAATTCACCAGAGAAGCCGTCTGGTCCTGTACTTTTATTTTTTGGGAGGTTTTGGATTACTATTTCAATCTCTTTACTTGTGATTGGTCTATTCAGATTCTCCATTTCTTCTTGGTTCAGTTTTGGGAGGTTGTATGAGTCTAAGAATTTATCCATTTCTTCTAGATTGTCCAATTTGTTGGCATATAATTTCTCATAGTATTCTCTTATAATCCTCTGTATTTCTGTGGTATCCATTGTAATTTCTCCCCTTTCATTTCTAATTCTATTTACTTGAGCCTTTTCTCTTTTTTTCTTAGTAAGCCTGGCTAAGGGTTTGTCGATTTTGTTTATCTTCTCAAAGAACCAACTGTTTGTTTCATTAATCCTTTCTACTGTTCTTTTGGTCTCAATTTCATTTATTTCTGCTCTGATTTTTATTTTTTCTCTCCTTCTGACTTTGGGCTTTGTTTGTTTTTCTTTTTCTAGTTCTGTTAGGTATAATTTAAGGTTGCTTATTTGGGCTTTTTCTTGTTTATTAAGGTGGGCTTGTATCACTATGAGTTTCCCTCTCAAGATGGCTTTTGCTGCATCCCATATGGTTTGGTATGGCATATTTTCATTTTCATTTGTTTCCAGATAGTTTTTGATTTCTCCTTTAATTTCATCAGTGATCCATTGGTTGTTCAGTAGCATGTTGTTTAATCTCCACATTTTTGTCACTTTCCCAGTTTTTTTTTCATGGTTCATTTCCAGTTTCATAGCATTATGGTCTGAAAAGATGCTTGTTATGATTTCAATCTTCTTAAATTTATTGAGGCTTGCTTTGTTTCCCAACATATGGTCTATCCTTGAGAATGTTCCATGCGTGCTTGAGAAGAATGTTTTTGGATGGAGTGCTCTGTATATGTCTACTAGTTCCATCTCGTCCAGTTTTTCATTTAAGTCTACTATTTCTTTATTGACTTTTTGTCTCGATGATCTATCCATTGATGTAAGTGGGTTATAGCATATGTTTTATAATACATCTTTTTCCCTCTATAACCTGGAATTCTTAGACCCTGCCTAGCCTGTACTTCCTTTTTCAACCCATTAAATTATGCTAAATTATGTTTCCCATGATTCCATCCCTAGACCTCCTCTGTGGCCTTACCTCTTTGTGGAGGTAAGGCCCCCAAATCCCCATTTCTAATCCCAACTCTTCTTCCTGCTTACAGATCTGCTTTTCTACCCACTTGATAGACATGTCTGTCTGTGTATTCAGTTGACACCTCAAATTCAAAGTGTCTGAAACCAAACTCATCATTCCCCCAGTGAAGCAAGGTTTCTTCTTCACAACCTTATTTCTGCTCATGACACTCTCATTTTCTTAGGTGCCCAGGTGCTACATCTCAAAGACATAGGCGTTGTTTTGTACTAGAAATCCTCTCTCCACGGTATCTCTCATTCTTCTCATTCCTACTGTCATTCCCTAGTTCTTCGGTTGCCATGTCTCCTGATGGCCTTTTAACATTTCTTCCTACTTCAGTTTATCCAACACAGAACTGTCACTATCTTCCTGAAGTATGCTCCGGTCGTATAATGTCCTTTCCTTGCTCGACACCCTCAGTGCCTTCCTGTTACCAGCTGAGTTAAGTACACATCTCTCAGTCTGGCATTCCAAGTATTCTCAGTAGTTCCAGCTGACCTTTCCACCCCAGTCGGGGTTCCCTATGTATCCTAGTGTTCAGCCAAATTGGTTTTTTTGTGATTTCTTGTGAAAACGCCTTGTATTTTTTTCACTTCCATACCTTTGCTTGGGCTGCTTCTTATACCGGAACATTGAATTTATCTCCCATAGGATCTGTCAAAGTTCTGTCTATCCTTTTAGATCTTCTCAATCATCACCTTCTTCATGGAACTTTTCCTGACCACTACCACCTGCCTCCCCAACAGGACTGCATTTTCCCCTCCTGTATTTGTGCCTCTATTGTCACATTGTTTTGCTGGACTATCAACTCCTCAAGGCTGGGCCTCTGTTTCGATCAGTTGAAGGCTGGTGAGCCACAGCCCATCTCCTGCCAAGCTGGCCCACCTCTTGGACCCTGCCTGAGCTCAGCCACAGCCCGCACTGATTGGGCTTCCTGCCGGGGCAGAAAGCTTTGAACCTGTTGGATCCCTGTGCCTGCAAAGGCAAGTGGTCTCTGTAGTTGTTCTCACAGTGCTGTGCCTTGTGACTACCCAGGCGGCTTGTTTCCTCTATGGACCCCTGGTCATGTTTCTGAGAGGTGGGGCTTTATTTCATAGGAGTGGTTTATCAGCTGAATCCTGGAGGTGGTAAATGTGATTTTGATCTCATGTGACCTCTCATTTACTCCTGTTGTGGCCTCTCCAGCCTCCCTTTCCCTGCCTTTACCCCATAGTGTGCCTGGGCACAGGCATAGTTACTTGGGGTAACACATGGTACGTTGGGATAGCCTGTAATCCTCAAAGACTGGGATAAACTGAGACTTGACTAAAGGGAGGAGTTGAAAATTAAAATACTACTACTTAGAATTATGGGTGGGATTTAATAAGATTATGGATATTAAATTCAGATAAATCAGATAAAATAATTTTTTAAAGCAATGAAAAAATTCAATATTTTGTGATTATATTTAAATTTAATACTGAATTCAACATCACAATAGGATGGAAAATTTTCATTTTAGATGCTCAAAAGATTTCTTAGAATAATTAGAAAAATGGTGTAACAGATATATTTGAAAGAAAAGATAATTCTTGCCTTCTTTTTTTTTTTTTTTTATCCTACATCAATTGTTTCAAGAAACAAGACCCCATATCACTTGGGGTGATTTTTTTGTCAGGATTTAAGTAAAAGAACATCATAGTAAACATAGTTTAATTTAGCTTTACTCATGTTTACTTGAGTCACTGAGATAATCCTATAATAAATATTGTGCTCCTGGAGGTTTTTTTCCCCTTTGATAAATATACAGACCTGAGTATGCTAAGACAACCAGCTGTCAGGAGAAGATGTGTATTTGGTTTTAGTGGAGTGAGCTATCTTAACCTCTAGGGACTTGAGATGTTCGTTTTACTAGTCTGGGAGCAAGGCCAAAAGGGTTCTTCGTGACTTAGAATGGAATTCTGAAAAGTAAGTTCAGCAAGTTTTCATTAGTGAGTTTGGCATTTGGTCTTGCCTGTGCCTCCCAAAAGATCAAGAGCTCAGCCTGCCCTTTGGAACATTGCCAGAAAGAACCAGAATGGAATTTAGTTGGGGGAGAAGATCAATCAGCCCCAAAATATCATATTTTTGGAAACATTCTGGTGTAGAACTCCCACCTCACCAGCTGCCTAAGCTAGTGGTATATAGATGTTTTTATCTAGTTTTCTTTTTAGATAGAAAATATACCTTTAGAAAGATGTATATAAGTCTGTGACAGCTTAAAGCTCACGGGTACATGTTTCTTAAACTTGTTTGACCTTTAAGCTCTGTCTTAGATTTATTTTGTCTTTGGGCAGTTCTGCGCCTCGTTTCTCTTAAATGCTATTCTCCTCTCTACAGCATGATGATTAGCTTAAAACTACTAGATATGATGTATCTTCATTTAAAACATCAGGCCTAGGACCTTTCTGCTAAACATCTCAAGGGTTTTGTGCGGAATTTTTTCTGTAATGAAGACTAGAGGTTCATGACTTTCAGTTTAATACTATATCTCAACAGCAAAGCTCTGAATACTGATCATTACTGTTTTATGCAGTCAGTGTTCGTTTATATTTATTCACAAGCAGGAAAATATTCTTCAATGGAAGGTCTGAGATGAAGCGTGGTAGTTAACAAAAACATTAGGCTGTGTTATAGGTAGGAGCAGAGAAATTAGAAAGTAGAAGAGAAAATGTCCTAGAATGTTCCAGAACTGATGGAAGGCACCAATCCTCAGATGCACAATGACTCTCAAACACACTAATTAAAAAGAAATTGACCTAAACACATCATCTGAAACTGCAGAACACCAAAGATTGAAAGTATCCAGAGTTGACATATTATGTTTGAAGGAATAGCCAATTGACACAGACCTCTTTGAAAATCTGATGAGGGCCATGGACTCTGCCCCAGAAAAATGTACAGACACAAAGAGTTTAAATACAGTTTTGAGAGTAACACACCTGTCCCTGAAGCCAATTCATAAACCTCATGTAAAGATCCTTGTTCTAGACTTCAGTTCTGCATTTTTAATGCCTTCTATACTGTCTCATGCTAGAATAATCACTGAAGCTTCAAATTTAATATCTTAAGTGTAATTATCATCCAACACTACCCATTTCCCCTTTCCCGAAATCTTTACACCTCTCCTATGTTCTTTGTTTTCATTAATGACTTTACTATCCTTCTAGTGACCCCAGCATGAAACCTAGGGTTCCTATTTTTGACCTTTCTCTTGCCCATTGTTTCCCATATCTACAACTGCCAGTTGATTTTGCCTCCGTGGTATCTCACATTCATCTCCTCAGTCTTTCCCCTAGCCCTATTTCAAGCCTCTATGTATCTTACTCTTTGCCAGATAAATCTTTGGAAAGCAAGGCTCGATTCCATGTTACTCCCTTGCTTAAACACTCTTAGTGTCTCTTTATTGGACAGGTGAGAAAACTGCATGTTACATTGTCCTGTCTGAGAAGCTTCAGTGCCCACCACCCTCCTAGCCCCTGTATACCATGTATTCCAGACACCTGAACACAGATGGTGGAACCAGGGGTAGGTACTTCTGGAGAGTCCCCTTAACTTTTTAGAAGCATACCTATATTTGTTTAAAAATTTTTTATCCAACATTTTTAGGCGTTTGTAGCAGCAGGTCTCTTTAGATTATCTATTTGGCCATATTGCGAAATGTTCTTCTGCATTTTGTCTTGATTGTTGCAGTTTTTTACAAGGATTGACTATGATTGTAGATGTGCTCTGAATGATATTCCAGTGATATTCTGCTATGTAGCTATTGAAACTCTTTCCTGTTCTTCTTTATTTCCCGTGGTTTTTAGTAAACCTCTATCCATTGAGATAACTTATCTGAGCTACTGTCATCTCTCAACTGGATCGTTGAAATATTCTTCTACCTGGTCTCCTGCATCCACTCTTTCCCCACTTCCATCTGGTCGCCACACTGCAGGCAGAGTGGGCTTTCTAAAACAAATCTGATCTCATCATTCTCTTGCTTAAAAACAAAGTTCATTACCTTTCTTCATAAATGATCACTCATCAGCTTTATCCAGCTCAGTTCTTTTCTCTGTGTCTCCCAGGCATATTTCTTTTTTTACTACCTATATCCACTCTGTCATCAAGTTCTAGCATTTTTTCTTCACTCTGTCTTGAAGTCTGAACTCCTCCAAGTCTTTGTTTCCTCCTGTTCTGTTGTTTCAGTTATCTTCCCCTTTAATCCTTTTTCTCAAACGCTGGGTGGAAATAGAAACTAATATGTAAAAAAGGTGCCATAAAATTATGAAAAAGATGGTCATCAGTGCGATGAGATAGTTATTCCCATCTCTTTCAAGGGTGAGGACCTATTTTTAATGTGAAACCTTTTACATGAGGGTGGAAGGAGGGCTTGACCACAAAGAGGCAGCACAGGGGAATTTTTAGGATGATGGGATTGGTCTGTGTCATGATTGTGGTGGTCGATATACAGCTCTATGAATTTGTCAAAACTCGTAGAACCGTGCATCACAAAGAGTGAATTTTACTGTGGGTAAAAAATAAACTTAAAAAATGTTTCACAGACCTATACAGACAGAAGTAATACTTTTTAGCATTTCATGTTAATAAATGATGAATTAAATGCCTTTTAAATGAACTTGTATTTTATTAATCACAACACCTACTGTTTGAAAAATGGATACATATGTACACTTGTATGTGCTATATGTATATGGATATATACACATCTGTATATGCATGTAGGTGCAAGTATGCATGTATGTATATACACATACATATACATATTTTTTATATGATGTATGTTACACACACACATGATATTTATTCAGTCTTCAGATGCTTGGTGTCCAATAAATTAAACAGTAATAAAAAGTATAATAAAAAGTAAACCTGTAATATCAAGTCTAAGGCCCCATAGTGTCATGAAGCCGGCAGATTGGGTACATTTATTATAAAGGATGCATAATGAGTGACCATTTTTCCAAGAATTCTATTGTTCATATTTATTGATATTTGCTTAAATAAGAGCACATTTTAACAACTTTCTTGCTTGCAAAATAGCTAACATAATTACCATGTTAGGAAGCAGTTTTTAACCTTATGTTTTGTCTCATAGTGGAGTGACAGACTCATGAAGAGCCCTACCACTTTCACTCCTCTCTGCCCAACACAAACACCTAGGTTTCTTAATTTACCTCGTGGTGGGCACAGAGGAACTCCAGAAGGAGCAAGGATCCAGGGTATTGAAACTAACACTTTGGAGCTTTCCTCTGGTGTTTGGGCCTCCATGAAGCTCATGTGGTTCACAGCACTTCTTTTTCCAAGGCTCCTAGGTCTCAGATGTTCCATTATTTTGTCATATTTCTCAGTATGTTTCTATCTACACAATGGTGTGTGAATTGGTCTATTACATTAATATAATATCTTTTACTTAGTTTTCGGAGCAGAGTGTGGATGTGGATAAGGGGATATGTCAGTTGGGTTTTAAAAATAAAGTAGTTCTACCTCATCTTCTCCCTAAAAAAGTATATGGTTTGTTATGTCCACAACATGGTTTCAAAGGGTAATTATTTAGTACCAAAAGTAATGGCATGGTTCTTGATTACAAGTGTTTGTTGTAAGTAGGTAATGACTAAGGCTCTTAATGTGTAAAATTCACATATAAAGTAGAACCCCTTACACTGTTGTTGGAGGAAAGGTCTAATACCAATGTTGTCAGATTTTACTGTGTGAAGTTTTATTAAAGAGCGTGTAATTTGATCCTAGTATGTCTGATTTTGATTCCCATAATGCAGGGCTAATAATTAGATTGGAGTTTTTCTGTACTTGTTAAAATTCAGACATGCTGTCTTTCACTAGCAGCACTAATGACTTTAATGAATGGAGAAGCCTTTAGTTTAAAACAAAGTAAACAATGAGTTAACATAATATTGTAAATAGGACCATAACAGGGAATGAACGTCCTGTCTGTGAACATTATGTTTTATAGACAGCTTCAGCAAAATAGAGGTCATTCTTGAAAAAGACTAAAATCTGCTACCTTGGCAAATTTCAACTAAACCAAACCATTAATTTGAAGAAGTTATACATCAGTGGAAAATTTGTTTTACTGACAATCTTTTTTTTCCTACATGCAAAGAATTTTCCCCTCCTACTTTTGTTGGGTACTCCCTACTCCACCCAAGTCTTTAAAAAGTATGATGTAATATTGGGTTGTTTTGTGCCAAGTTTTCATCCTGGAACAGATTTTTATAGCCATGTTTCTCTGAGAAAAGGAGTTTATGACCAAAGGGTGATAACACTTCCATGTTTTCATTTCCTTCTCTGTCCTAGTACTTTTTTCCTAACTTCAACTTTGTCAGAGTTTAACATGACCAATCTAATAGGTGGGTTAAAGCCAAAGAAAATTATTTCGAAAGCTTTTAAGGATTCATTAACTACAATATCATATATGATTCCTTAAAAAAACCAGATTTTATAGCATATTATTATTTTAAAATTTTAGATTTTTCTGTTCATACAATAAGGAAACCCTTCAAAATATTTGTTTGTAGATATTATTTGTTTTGGTGATTGGTTGTTATATCCACTCTGTTAGGGTTATTCACCAGCAACTATTCATTTACTTTTTGCATATTCTTTCTTAAAAATATAGATATCAGGCCGGCCCCGTGGCTTAGCAGTTGAGTGCTCATGCTCCGCTACTGGCGGCCCAGGTTCGGATCCCGGGCGCGCACCGACGCATCGCTTGTCCGACCATGCTGAGGCTGCGTCCCACATACAGCAACTAGAAGGATGTACAACTATGACATACAACTATCTACTGGGGCTTTGGGGAGAAAAAGGGGAAAAAAAAAGGAGGAGGGTTGGCAATAGATGTTAGCTCAGGGCCGGTCTTCCTCACAAAAAAAAAAAAAAATACAGGGAAACTTGGCCTTGGTTGGTCTTGGTCAGTGGAAAATTTAATGTTAAGGGTCCAAATGGTAGAGGCAACTGAAATGGCCATCAGTAGGGAAATCAGTTAAATTACTTTGGCATAGAATGAAGCAGTAAAGAATTAGGTTGATTTCTATGTAATCACATGGAAAGGTTTCTGAGTTGAAGAAAAAGAGCAAATATCAGAAAGATGAGCAGAATCATACATTTTTATGTTAAAAGAAAAGCTAAACATCAAAACCATAGTATATATTTTCTACACCGGAGAGTGTGTGTGTGTGTGTGTGTGTGTGTGTGTGTGTACTGGATACTAATAATAGCTAACACTTAGTAAGCACTTATGTCACATGTTTTAAGTATGCTATACCCATTAACTCATTCAGTCCTCACAATAACCCTGTAAGGTTAGTTACTACTATTGTTCCCATTTTGTAGATGATGAAACTGCAAGTCAGAGAGGGTCAGAAACTTGCCTGAGTCGCATACCTAGCAAGTGGTGGTACCACCATTTGAATCTAGGCAGTTTGACTCTAACAAGATTGAGGGTAGAGATCAAAGGGAACTTTACACTATTGGTAATGTTTTAATTTTTTTCAGGATGCGTCTAGGCATTTTAGTTATGAAATTAAAATCAATGTGTAAAGAAATTGAAAAAACTTAGATTAGAAGAAACTTACTGTATATTTGGTGACTTACACACTTTTTGGTGGAGCCCATGTTTTGCATATAATAAATGCTGTTCTTTGTGGGGCTTCTGAACCTTTGGTAATTGTCTAACGTACTATTCTGTAATCCCTCTCATCTACTGCATGATTTCTCAACCTTGGAACTATTGACATTTTGGGCTGGATAATTCTTTTTTGTGGCGGCTCTCTTGATCAGTGAAAGATGTTTAGCAGCATCCCTCACCTCTACACACTAGATGTCAGTAGCACCCACTAACCCCCCCAGTCATGACATCAGCAGTATCTATAGTGTCCCCTGGGTGAGGGATGGCAGGGCACACAAAATCATTCCCAGTTGACAACCACCAGTCTACTCTCTTCATCCTTTAGGAAGCTTCAAGAGCCTATTGGTACCTGTACCTAACTCTAGAAATATCTTTCATTCACAATATTGAACTGTTTTCCTTTAGTATATGTAAAGGTTGTCATGCCTAGGTCATGCAAAGCAATTAGAAATTGGAATAAAATCTTGGAACCTACAGTACTCTCGAGTTATTACTCGAGAAGGAAGGAAGTTATTCCTTCCTTACCCCTAAACCCAAAGCCTCTCGTATTTATGTGCCGTGTGTGCTGGGCAGCCAGCTTTTAGAGTCTCTCCAATTCACTGTCTGTCTATCTCCTATCCTCCCTAGTCTCAGGAAGGAAGGCCACAGCTCTCTACAGGGTACCATATTTAAAGTGTGTTTCTCCATTTGTATCTTTGATCTTTTTCCTACTTTCCATTCCACAGACAAATATTTCCTAGTCAGTTCTCAGTTTCCTCACAGCCTTTGTTGATCAGAGCAGTTTTGCATGTTTACATTTTTGGGCTGATTTTTATAGGCTTATTGTAAGGGTCCCTCAACATTTTAGTTCCAAAGACTAACAGCTCGAAGACCAACAGGGCACAAAATCCAATTCTGCCTTTTAGCCAAATTATCAATCGTCAGGAGATAAATGTAGTTTAGCCAGAAGCAGAATCTTCACCGTCTCCTCTCGACAGCCACTTTATCCTGTGTCCTGGCCCACCTACCCCTCCCATCGTGATTAAGTCTCTAGTGAGACACAAAGGCTGGCGCTGGTTAAGAGCACTGCTTTGCAATAAGACAGATTAATGTTTGAGGCTTGACTGTCACTCTGGTTATGTGAACTGGTGTAAATTGCTTAACTTCTCTGTAACTCAGTTTCTTCATCTAGAATCCTTACAGAGTTTTTGTCAGATCGAGTGAGAGAATTTGTATAAAGTGTTTAGTATAGTGCCTGGCATATCGTAAATGCTTGATACCTGGTAACTCATTGTCATTGTCATCAACATCTTCATCATCTTCCTCTTCCTCTTGAAATGTTCAGGGACCCCAATTTTTGAAAATTCCATTCCCAATGCTATGCACCAGGACCTTAGGTAATATCAGTCACCCGAATTCATTTAAGGTAAGCTAATGGGGAAAATGTAAGAATAGACATCTGAACTGAGGGACAGAAACCATCTAAAATTTTCTATAAGGGAGCAGCTCTTGGCTTTTTTGGGGTCACAAGCCCATTCCAAACTTGAGAATCCCATGATACTATGACAACCTATGAAAACTATGACAACCCCAGATAATTTTCAGAGGCTTCGCAGACTTCCTAGTGTACAAGCCCAGACCCTTTAGAACCCCTGAAATAAGAACTCCTTCTCTAAAGTTTCTTATTGAGATGCCAGTGAGATGTCCACTGGCCACTGCAGTGGGTGAGCTGGCCAAGGCCAAGAATCACAGACAAGAGCAATCCAGCAGGCACTGAGCACTGATGTGACACTGTGCGGAACACGTTACAAACGTTATTTTATTTAGTCTGCACAGTAGGAGTTACTGGCTCTCAGTTACACATGGGGATGTTGAGGCACAGAGGGGTTAAGTAAATATCAGAAGTCAAGAATGAGTTTGTGACAATAACAGGATTTAAACCCAGATCCATTAGCTTCCAAAGCCTTTACTCTTATTTACTACCTAATGCTTCACTGGAGGGGGCCACAGACCATTGAGGGCAGTGCTATGCTTCAGAATATGGTCCTCTGAACACTTGTGTCAGCATGAGCTTGGGAATTGGTTAAAATTGGATTCTGAGGCCACCCACATTGTGAATCTAAGGTCTGACTGTGGGTTCAGGAACCTGTGATTTTAACAAGTACCAGGTGATTCTTATGCTAACTAAATGTTTGAGAGTCACTGGTCATTCTAATGCCATATGGCTTATAGAGAGTGTTGGCAGAACTGAAACAAAGGAGATGGATGAAGGGCAAGCAAGAAGAGCTAAGAGTATGCCCTGCTTGTGCTCAGATCTTTAAATACATACTGCTTTTGCTTTATGTTAACCCTTGCTGTTTTAATCTGAACCCTTATATTTTTCAGTTAATTTGGTCCAACCCTTCTCTTGATGGAATCCTGGCTTCCTACACTGCCTATCTCTTCCTGACTTTCACTGCCTCTTACAAAGTTGTGTTTTCTGCCCATGTTTTTAATGACATTTACCCCTCATAAGTGTACACTTCAATGTTTTTTAATATGTTCACAGAGCTATGCAACCATCACCACAATTTTAGAAGATTTTCATCATCCCAAAAAGAAACCCCATACACCTTAGCAATTACTCCCCTAGCCCCTGGTAACCACTAATCTTCTTTCTGTCTCTGTGGGTTTGCCTATTCTGGACATTTCATATAAATGGAGTCATATATTATGTGGTCTTTTGTGACTGACATCTTTCACTTAGCGTAATGTTTTCAAAGTTCATCTGTCTTTTATCATATACTAGAACTTCATCCCTTTTTATTGATGAATAATACTCTGTTGTATGGATATATATTTTATTTATCCATTCCTCAGTTAATGGACATTTGGATTGTTTTCATTTTTTGTCTATTATGAATAATGCTGCTACATTTGTGTTACAAGTTTTTCTGTGGACATATGTCTTCAGATCCCTTGGGAGAAATGTCTACTTCAGATCTTTTGCACACTTTTAAATTAGGTTATTTTTCTTTTATTATTGAGTTGTAAGTGTTCTTTATGTATTCTGGGTACTAGACCCTTATCAGATGTATGATTTGCAAATATTTTCTCCCATTCTGTGGGTTATCTTTTCACTTTCTTGATGTTGTCCTTTGAAATCAGCCACTTTTTAAGTTCCTATTGGCTAGTGTTTTTATCTACTTCTAAAATAAACATATTTTAAAGTTTTCCCATGTACATATTCAACATTTCCTACATTAGATCATTTATGTCCCTGATTGAAGATCCAAATTGCCATTTCTTAGTTTCATAGCATTTAAATATACAAATTATAAACCTAAAATAACTGATACAGGGTTCATATCCAGAATAAAGAACTCCTTAAAATTAATAAGAAAATGGCAATAAATCTTTTAGAAAAATGGGCAAAAAGCGTGAACAGGCACTTCACAGACAAGGACACGTGAATGACTAATAAAATATGAAGAGATATCCCATCACTGGGCCACTTTAGACTGTTGAGTGGCTGGAACTATAAAGTGACTCTGGATACTGCTCAGCCTTGAAGATCTTAAGTATGAACTGGGCTTTTGACCAGAACTAGAAGGCCTAGGAAGTCTTCAACCCCCTAGTGAATCCTTTCTCATCCTGGCTTGGGTCCTAATCTTAAGAACTCTTACGTGGATTAAATTCCCAGCATTTCTAGAAATTTTAAGAAAAGCCAGTATGGGCTTTTCAATTCAGTCCAGATTTAATGGTGTTCAGGACTCCAAATGGGAGTCCTAGGATTAAGGAATTCTTCTGATCTCAATAGATTGGACCCAAAACTGGACTAGAAGAAGAACAAATAGGATCTGCTCATCCCAGACCTAAACATTTGGAGCCTTTCTGGAGATCTGAAAGGAGGGATTTTGCACTTAATGACTGTCTTCTATATAATCACTAACTGCTCACATGCAAGACAACTAGAACGTCTCAGTTAGTTGCAGAGTGAAAAGAGGGACTGTGTAGACCCTGACCTTGGGCCAAAGGCTTCTGAACTCAAAGATTACAGTTGAGATGACAGTGAGATTACAGTCTCACATGCTTTTTGGAGCACTGTCCTTTCTTAGAAATTAAAGTTGCTTCCTTCTTTATTTTAACAAATCATTTTTAGCTTTCTTTTACATCATTTGCTTAAGTTCACATTTTTGTGATGTAACACCCTCATTAAACAGATTAAGAACTTTAAAAATATTATTTAGATATTTTTTGCTCCCTCCCTTTTTATCTTTTTTTTTAAAGTAGAAGGATAAGTGGCAAGAAATACATTAAAAATTGATAATTTTTCCCATGAGGAAATTCTTTTGGTAATATGAGATATTTCCAACATTCCAAGTGGCTGTTATACTCATTTTGTTGTGTGTTCCTGTCCTGTGCAGTGCAGGACATTTGGCATCCTTGACCCCTGCCTGTTGCATGAATAACCCGTCAGTAGTTGAGACCACTTAATATGTCCCCATATGTTTCCATATGCCCCCAAACGAGGTGCCATCACCCCAATTGAGAAAGTAATAACTTCTTTTCCTTCGAGGTCCAGATTATAAACTGAACACCTTGTTAGGTTGTTTATTTGAGAATCTTATTCCCATTCTTAGAAGAGATTTCTAGGAATCCCAGAAGTATTTTACTCTTATTCTGTGGTTGTCTGGCCTCTTACTTTCAGATCAGGCTCTTGTCTCTTGGAATAGAGTGTACCACAGAAACAGTGTCATGTAGCTCAGGCTGCCACACTTCAGGTCTGGCTTTCCCCTTCCCTGGCCCTTCTCTTATACAGTGCCCTTCGGATTGGGCTGCCCAGAGGCATCTGCTTTGGTGCCACAATAAGGTTATCAGGACTGTTTTTTAAGCTTACTAATTTTTTCCAAGTGTGGGCAGCTCCCCCCTAATAAGTTACATTTCAGATTGTATGCGTGTGTTGATTATTTGGACTCTGGTACATGTTTTGCCATGGAAACCGTTCAGTACGTAGTTACGTTACCAAGGAAACTGGATATACTGGAGTCCATCAAGCCATAATGCCTGCCATGTTTGTCACCACATTTTGAGGGATAAAACACAACCCTTTTTCTTTCTCTTCAGTGGCTGTCGGTTATCTAGCTTGCCTTGTTGAGAGATGGCGGGGAGCCCATAGTGATCTAGTCACAGCAGATGGGCAGGCTCAATTCAACCAATAGAAGTCTATATACCAAAAGGCCCCCAAAGCCCGGGCATATCTTCTCTCTACAAAGTGTAAGTGCAGGGCAAACAATAGCTGAGCTGTCACTCAGTTCTGGATTGTTATCTGGAACAGTGCTAAACAACTTTTCCTTATTGCTTATGAAACCCACTCTTCATCCCAGAGCCAGGAGAACTGGAGCCAGAGTGAGCACAGAGCGGATGGAGTACCGTTCTTTCTTCCTCATGTTTCCAGATGTCCTTGCAATAAATGATTGTCTCTGTAAGTCATCTGTGTGGACCCCCTGTCACCCAGAGAAAGCCAGCCAGCCCAAACCAGACATGGGGCCTGTCCACAAAAGCTTATTACCCTGTGATCTAGGTTCATGAGTATGAGTCGCAAGGCATTTCCCTGTAATATGTCACTCATTACAGTAAAGAAAGGAATTGAGAGAACACTAGGGCCATTGTGTTCTAAAGACAGGAATGGTAACAGAATTATTATTGTCATGTTTTTATTGTCTGTTTTGAAATTAAGCTGAGTATAACTTAAATGTTTATTGTGCCTGTCGATCGCCTGCCCTGTCCACTGGCATGGTGGGTTATAGTCAGCCTGCTGAGCACTGGGTCCGCAGTACTCAGCCCTGAGAGTCTTCACTTGGTATCCTCCTAGTCAGGGTCATGGCTTCCACCCCATAACCCTTCGGGGCTTCTTTATTTTAGTCTTTTATTTCCTATTTGTATGCTGGCTTGGTGACAATAATTTAACTTTACATTTATATCACACTCCCCACTTAAAAGTGCTTTTCTACTATCGTCTTTGCAAGCTAGATAGGGCAGGTATGGTCATCCCTGTTTCCCAGAGTTAAAATCAATCCTCAGACACCTTAAAGGACTTGCCCAACTCTCACAAGCACTCCCGGCAGGTCCGGGGTAGAACACAGTCTTCTTGTGCTCCTGCTGCTATAGCGCACTGCACGCCCCAGCTATTGCTGCTCCCCTTAGCTCTGCTTATTCCTGACTGTTGGCTCTCTTTGGACTTTTACTTCGGTGCTAAACATCTCTCATAGAGAACTAAGCTTTCCCTTCTGGCTGCTCTGGTCAGTGATCTTGGCACTTTGGCCCTAGCATACCTCTTACTTCAGCAAATTGGCACCTTAGGACAAGCTCCTGCCATAGCATATTTATTGGCAAATTGGTACCTTTGCATATTTTATAAAGTGAATTAATGCCTCCAGGTATTCATCTTGGTGGTTAATAATCATATTTTGTTTTATAGAGTGTCTTTTCATCAGAAGCATATATTACCTTCCATTATATAGGGGAGGCTACCTAGTTAAATTACTTGTCTAAAATCTTAACAATAACAACAGAAGAGGGGAGAAGGCAACTAATTTCTTTGAGGAGCTCATGTGAACCAGGCACTGTACTAGGTGCTTTAAATATATGATCTCATTTCATCCATGCAAAAACCCTATGAATTACGTGATGTTTTATATTTTACAGGTGAAGAAACTGTAGTTCAGACAAGCTAAGTAACTTACACTGCGAGTAAAAAGTAGAGGCAATATTAAAATCTAGCCTTCTCTGATTCCAGGCTCATCTTCCGTCTATCACACACACCTTCCTCTTGGGCAAAGAGCGTAACTTGAAGGGCTTGTAGAAACAAAGAAAAGAATGCCTTGGACACATGGTGATGGGTGGGGAAGGATGAAAGCTAGAGTGCAGCCATTTCTCTTTCCTGACAACCACCAGAAAGGAGCAAACTCACTCCTCTTTCCTCTAAAGATCATGGATCTGTTGACAAATGCTGTGATGTAAGTTTGAACTTGCAACTTAGTTGAACTAAGGTAAACTAATGAGAGCAATCTGAAAGTGTTTTAGATCAGCCATGCTGAGCAGTTAGACAGCTGCTTGGAAAGAGCAGTACTTCTCTCTTGGAAAGGCAGTGACTCCGGGGAGGGAGGACCAGCCCGGAAGGCAGGAGTACTGTGTTTGGCCCTGGTTTCTACCTCTAGCCGTGTGACCCTGGGTTGGTAAGTCACCTCACCTCTCTGGGTTCCAGTTCCCCGACCTGTAAACCATGGGAACTGAACTTGGATCACCCTCCAGCAACTGCAGTTTTATTATCATCCCTAGAAATTTCTTTATCACATTAGTAAGATAAGAATCTTTAGAAAGGACTGTGAGAATGATGAAAAACCTCTTGCTACTCGATGTCCTTGCCACTTACAGTTTTTGAAAGGAGCCTAGTGTTAACAGCTCCTAGAGGTCTGACTCTTTTAAGAAAAACAGGGGCCACAGAAGGTAGTGTTCTAATCAGATTTGTGGGTAAGATAGTTATTGATTAGGGAATTACTGGTGAATAGTGTTGAAGGTTTTTAAAGGTACCTGTGATTTTTGGTTTTACTTTGTAGGTTCTAAAGTAAACATATATGAGGTTTGGGAATTTCTCGTGGACACTGTTTGCGGCTCCTCTCGCTGACTCCAGGTGACTTGTGATGCCTTGTTTGTGCCTACGTGAGGCGGTTCAGCTGCTCCTGAGGCATGAAATCACTAAGAAAGAAGGATAATGGCATACTTTCCCACTGTGCAGTCAGATTTTTCTACAATAATTCTTGAATAGTAAGCTAAAACTAATAACTAATTACTAATATTTATATAATAAATATGAGAAAAACTATAATTTAGAGCAAGATAGTTCAAAATACTTTGATACAATTTGATCCCTTCCTTAATATACTAAAAAATTTAACATTTGCTGCTTAATCTACCTCTGGAATTCCCTAAGTAGAAAATTTCATTCAAATCTTTTCTTGGAGAGGAGAACTTCCAGGCCTTTCTTGGGACATCAGACCCCTTTCGGTACTGGCGGTCTTCACAAACAGATTGTCCTCCCTTCTCCTGAGCATTGAACACCTCACAGAGAGTGGACAGGTCTGCATGGTGCAACGACCGGACTATTTACACAGCGGTTTAAATATGTGATAAACCTAACCCTTCCAGGAGCTGTTTTATTTTAAAAGAATGATTTTAGAAGCAGTAATCCAAATGAATCTATCATGTTAGAATATATAAGAGTAAACTTGCTGAGTAGGTATGTTTTCCTGAGGCATTTTGGCTGTAACGAACTGCCCATAGCATCATTCCTCTGCGTGCTCAAAAGATCCACACTTATATTTAGCAACCCTCCTCTTAAAGGTTTAAAACTCCTGCTTTAAACAGTTTAGAATGGAGATCCATGGATTCCCTAAGCACTTAGACCCCAGCCCCTCTGCCGTGTTATCCTGGAACTGCCAAGTTGTGTGCAACAAAGCTTTGGAACATTCTTGCCACATTTCAAACCCTTCTCTGAGTGGAGCTTTCGGGACCCCTTGGATGCTCCTCCTTACAGAGGCTTATTCTCAGCTCTGGCCAGTGGCCTCAATACCAGCTTTGACTTCTCTCTAGGCCAACCCTTCCCTAGGGAAGAGGTCCCTCAACTACAGAGGATCTTCCTCCTCCTCCAAGTCTAGCCTGGGCCTTGTTTGGTTTTGGCTAGGGGAGGGGACATTGCAGGAGCGGAGTGGTCAGGAGAAGCTGGGAGGTTTCAGCTGCTTTACGGTGAAGGTGTCTGGGGTGAGTGGTTGGGGAGGCAGGAATAGCGGTGGGGGAAGAATGGGAGAGAACCAACAATTGGAGAGAGCTCAGGATGAATGAAGCTGCTCACCCACTCTGAAATCATGCTATTACACTGACAGAAATATTGTATTTTGGTTTGTAAAAATAGTATGATACCAGAATACCAAAACCGGTATTGTAATCACAGATCAATTGAGGAGTAGAAGACTTCACAGAAGAGCTGTGATTTGAGCTGAGTCGTAAAGGACAGTCACCAGCTACTAGGCGTTGAACCCTAATTACAGATCCAGTTGATTTGGTTGGTGACTACACCAGGAGTTTTGCATAAAGTTTATATGCTATTCCTTGCCAATAGTTCAGTCTGTAATTTAGTTGGGGGGTGGGGGTGTATAGATAGTTCTTCTGTTGTTCTACAAAGCCATCTTCTGCTTAGTTCGGCTACATCTCTTCTACCCCTGTTTGTCTTTGTAATAAAAGCTTCCAGTAATCACTTGAGCAGTTTTCTGTGTTATTCTTAGTGGGTAACACTTTGATACATTAACACCTCATAGCATTTCACTTGGAGTTGTTTTTTTTCTCCCCCATGACTTTAGCATTTCAGAATGTAAAGACACATTAGGATTTTGGATCCTGTTTCTTGGATGCTCCTCCTTACAGAAGCTTATTCGCAAATGGCTTTTTTTGCTCATACTTTTTCTTTTACTGGGCATTAAATTGGTCCATTGTTTGTCACACCAGTTCTCTGAGCTGCTAGTTGGTGAATTTGAAAATACAAAGTATAGAACAATCACTTTTGCTATCTAAAAGGCTTTTCTTCTGCTTTATTCTATTCATATGCATGTGGGTTTCTTGATATTGCATTTTTGGAACAGTTTCTCAATGCAGCTTCTTTTTGGTCATGACTTCAGAATGAGTAGTCCAAATCTTAGCCACTTAAGTTGCTGTTTAATTGAAACTATATTAAAAAGTAATTAATATGTTCTACTTGGTGTTGCCGTCTTTAAGACCTCTAAATGTTTGTTGAACATGTTGAATCACAATTTTACTGTTTTATTAGATGACTTTCTGGAACCCCAAAGCAGTGCTTCTCCAAAGTGTGGTCAGCAGACCGCCTGCATCAACCTTGGAACTTGTTAATAGTATAGATTCCTTGAGCCCATCCCAGACCCACCAAATCAGAATTTTGAGGGCTCAGAAATCTGCATTTTTAAAAGTTTCATAGGTAGTTGTATGCACAGCGAGTTTGGGAACTTCTGCCTTGAAGTTGGCCCAGCACTTATTTGGGATTTATTACCTAATTTTCTCCAGGACATATATGATCAAGTTTTGGCCTTTCTACAGTCTTTGATTTGAATTCTGTGAAGAATATCCTTAAGAAGGAGTAGGTTCATACTTTCCCTGGTATTCAACAGAGTTACAGAGAAAATTAGACTCCAACAATATTATCAAAGCCCAAGTCACTGGACCCTCTTAGGCCTGTTGTGTGTGGTGCTTTGGAGGTATACAAGGGCAATGGACCTACACATGATGCTTGGAAATCACCTTTCTGGGTCATAGAGGACTGCTTAGTCCATTAGACACTAGACTATAGCTAGTCTAAGCTCTGGAGTCTTATAATAATAGTAATTAACATAATGATACTTTGTGTTTCTCAAGTGTCTTTAAACTGAAGGCCTTAAAGTGCCAATATTAAACATAGTATGCAACACTTGGCAAGAGAGGTCAGTGTTAAGTTCCTCGTTTTATAGATTCAAAACCCGAAGCTGAATATGAAAGTTTAGCGTAGACACTTCTCTTGGATAATGACACATTCAACTTAAAGAAACAGGAATGTTTCAAAAGAAACATTTGTGATTTGGGAGAGTGAGGGAGTGGTGGTGGTAGGGCGGTAGCTATTTTGGCATTCCAGGGTATATATCCTGAGTGAAAACAACCATTTTTGGTTACTTTAATTAATGTCTTGAATAACTAGAAATGTTTAGCTGGAAAACACCATCATTTTTCTTATTAGCATTTCTGTGCATTTTATAAATCCCATATTCCTTCTGCCTCCTTCATCTGCCTTTCCTTTCCTTGGCCTTTATTTTTTAATCATTTATAAAGTCAGAGACTGCTCAGAAACAAAACAAAACAAAAAACAACCTTCTAGAAGGGACCTTAAATATCATATCATCAGCCCCTTTGTTTTACAAGACAAGATACTTGAGACTAGAAAAGGTTAAGTAAAAGACTTACCCAAAATGTCCCAGAAAGTTTGAGTATGGGAGATATGAACACTTAAGTTCTGCTCTCTTAGCAAATTGCAACTATGCAGTACAAGTTTCCCCCGCTATCCAAAAGTAGAGTGTTCCTATGAAACCTTTTGTAAGCCCAAATGGCATAAAGCGAAGAAGCAGTTACCATTAATTTATATGGGAAAAATTTTTGAGCATTCCCAGACCAAAAAATAATCTACCAAATAGCACATAAAACCTAAAATAACACTAACATTTAGTAAAATCAGGAATGATATGATAAGTACACAGCCTATATAAAATAGAAATAATATATGGACAGTGTAGTTTCACTTACCAGAATGGGGGAGAGAGCGAGCACGCTGGAAGGCTGAGAGGTGGTGGTGGTGATGATGGGGTGTTAGGCTGAGTCGTCGGAGGTTGGGGTGGTGGGAGGTAAAGGAGACTGGGGTGTAGGAGAGAGAGGAAGAGGGTCATTTATTAACATCTCATCATCGTTTGAATGCATCAGGGCAGGTAGGTCGCTAACATCTACACCTTCTTCTATGTCTGCCTGCCTCGATGTGGAAGGTCGGGGTTCGCCGTCTGCTATGGCTGATGTGGAAGGCTTGAAACACGACAGTATGTTTGACTGCTTAGCCTCTATAACGGCTCACTGCAAAACAAACTGCTGTTTTCCCTTTTCACCTTTTTTTGTAAAAGCGAAAATCCTCTTTGGGTTTTTTTTCAGTTAGCAAAAACAAGTTCTTTTGTAGGTCTTTTGTAAAGGTGAAGTGGCGTAAAATGAACTTGCAGATTGCAGAGGAAACCCGAACAGTGTTATCAACTGTAGTCATCATGTTTTATGTTAGATCCTCAGACACTATTCATCTTACAGCATAAGTTTGTACACTTTTATCAACCTCTCCCTATTTCCCCTACCCCTCAGCCCCTGACAACTACTTTTCTACTGTTTGCAGAGTTCTTATATTTTGTGTTTTATTACATATCTTTTCTCAGATGAGCTGGAGTATATATTGAATGAATACAGTTTGGAGTTGAGAGTCAGTTCAGGTCTTTCAGAGATCCTGTTATCACCATTTTTTCTTCCCATTTTGCATTCTTTCATATTCATTTTTTAACCTCAACTTTTGATCCTATGGTATTTCCTTGCTATTACTACCTTTTAAGTTTTCTCCCATTTGCTTTTTTCTATATTCTTCCTATCATCTCCCTTCTCTCTCTTTGCTTTTATGATCTAATACTGTTGCAACCTAAGTAATTAAATATCCCAGAAAAATGAAATTAAATGTTTTTAAAAATCCTAAAGATCAACACTTTAGAGAAAGCAGACTTAACTAAAGGATAAAGAAAAAAGAAAAAGTACTAGGAGACTTCTGGAATATTTGAGTTTGGTTTCTTTAAACACTTCAACAGCTGTAGAAGCAGATAATTCTTTATTATCACAATATTCAGCCTCCATTTGCTCAGCTGCAAGTGTATGCATAACCAGCACTGCTCTTATGGGTGATTTTTGGTGACTTTTGCCTTAAAAATAAAATGAAGAACAGTTCCTAAGATAACAGATGAAGAATTTGAAGAGGATAGGAAATGTATTCATTTATTCATCAAATAATTGATTGATAGAGAGAGATAATCTTCTTATAGATTACATTGTATTTTAATGCAAGCTGATGAGAATTCTGGTGATTTATGCAACATTTTTATGCATCTTCATACTAAGATAACTGAACTAAAAAGGTACTCATTAAATGTAGAAGTGCTTGGGAAAAACAGAGCCATACAAAAAACCTTGTATTAGTGATTTCTTATTCAAAACAACTCAGTTCTATAAATATTTATTGAGAATCTAAAAAACAAATATTTGTGTACTAAGGGCCAGATGCTGGAGATACTGAGCTATAAGGAGAAATGTAGAAATAGTAGGGGAATATAGTGTATTCATTCTTCCCTGTGAGGAAGAAAAATAGAGAGACTGAAAACACTAACCATGTAGTTTCCCATACTAACCACCAGATGGGGCTGTCAGCCATAGGCAGCTCTGTTGCTGTTCCAACGGACTTTGTATTGGATAGTAAGGCGTGGAAGAACTGTGAAACTGGTTGTTATATATGTGGGTAATTCATGACACGAGGTACCTGTATGTTAGGCAGAATATTTACCTGTATTCTGTAGGTCACTTTATGGTTTTTACCTCCTTTATCTGAGGAGAAAGTTAAAGTAATCTGATTAGATTTGTTTCTGAAATAATGCTAGTTATTATTAGTGCTTCCTTTTCTGATGCTTACAGATTTTTGGGGGGCTAGTATAGGTAGATTGTTCTGAGTATATGCACCCAGAGTTAAGAGACAGCATGAGAAAAGTTATTTCCTATTTACTCTGCCTATAATCTTGCCTTCCTAGTTAATTTCTACTCCCCCTTCAAGATTCAGCTCAAATGTCACCTCCTCTCCAAAACCTTTCTGGGCACCCTTCTACCGTACAAGGTTAAGAATGCTCTCTTTCAACAGCAACTAGAAGGATGTGCAGCTGTGACATACAACTATCTACTGGGGCTTTGGGGGGAAAAAATTAAATAAATAAAATCTTTAAAAAAAAAAAAAAGAATGCTCTCTTTCGTACTCCTACATGGCTATTTAGGCTCTGTAATAGTTCTTATCTCATTGAATTAAACATTTTTTTACCTATATTTCTGCCACTAGTTGGAAGATTCTTGAGACCATGTATTATTTATATTTCTATACCCACTGCTGAGTACAAAATCTGGAAGATATCAGTTACAGAATAAGCAAATTTTAACTATTTGTGAATTATGGTTCTTGATAGACTATTTAAGGGATATTAAGTTATTAATAGTTACTGAGCAGTCTTCCCCAGGATTATAACTAAGCTATCAGGAGTCAGCTTACAAAATCATGATTATAGAAGACTTTTAGAAAGAAGAACTTATCTTAAGAGGGAAAGGGTTATAGGATTAGTTCCAAGGACCATCCAATACATAAAGCTTATCTTATCTTACTGTAGGTCTACTCCTAGTGCAGCAGATGTATTGAATTTTAAGACTTATTTGGAATTTTACTTTTGTGACTTATTAGTAATGCATTTTTTATTACTTTAATAGAAAAAAAATTCTTTTCCTTAAATGAATTTAAGTAGTCTAGGGACATCTTTGAGTAGTAGGCCAAATTTGATTCTATATTATAAATTTTTAAGTGGAACTTAATGGGAAAATGTGATTCACTCCATTCAATTCAATTGATAAAAATCTTTTTCATAGCCAACCTTTCTTTAAACTGAATTCTGTATTTCTCTTTAGGAAACAAATGTATTGGTCTATAAATTTTAGACTCCCATGAGCGTGAAAATAATAAGCTCTTTAACTTAAAAAAAACTATAAGACTTTTTTACAAACTAGCTTTTTTGGGGGCGGGGGGAGGAAGATCAGCCTTGAGCTAACATCCATGCCAATCCTCCTCTTTTTGCTGAGGAAGACCGGCCCTGAGCTAACATCTATTGCCAATCCTCCTCCTTTTTTCTCCCCAAGGCCCCAGTAGATAGTTGTATGTCATAGTTGCACATCCTTCTAGTTGCTGTATGTGGGATACCGCCTCAGCATGGCCGGACAAGCGGTGCGTCGGTGCACGCCCGGGATCGGAACCCGGGCCGCCAGTAGCGGAGCACGTGCACTTAACCGCTAAGCTGTGGGGCCGGCCCCTATAAGAGTTTTTTTACTTATAAAAATAACATTCCAATTACTTCCTTGTGTATGGAAAATTTCCATTTCTCTAGTCTTGACCGGCAAAGTTTCTCCTGGGCAATTTAGAAAACTAAAGTAAAGTATTTCATCATCTTCAACAAACATTTTTCAAGCGCCTGCTATGGAAAGGTCATATTACCAGTCCCTTGGAAAAACCCCACTTATCCAAAGGTGAGACTCCTGGCAACCCCATGGAAAAAAAGAGCCTTGATCCCTGGACTCAGACAAAAGGAGTCTGAGTAACTAAAGAACCTATTTTACAAATGGACTTAGCTATTTTGTTTTACCTGCAAACTTGGTTAGCCTGTTATTAGACCCATTGCATATATAAAACAACAGATTAGAAGATAGGTAGGCTGCTATGGATAGGTGTGCTTTGATAACAGAAAAAAAGACAGCTATAAAAAGCAGGAAAAAAACAAAATACAATATATTAACTGATATCCTCAGTGATGGCTCCACATCATCAATACAGTTTGTACCAAAATTCATTAATTCTGGTCAGCAGATTTTTTAAGGACATGAGCTCTGGGTTCAGACAGGCCTGGGTTCTAATCTCAGATATACCACCTACTAATGATATAATCATGGATAATTTACCCAACCATTCAAACTGAGCTTTTCTTCTGTGTCAGAAATATCATGAAAACAATTAAAAAACAAACAAACCAGAAAGATGTGTATCACAAATATAACAAAAGTTAACATCCTTTCTGTGTAAATTGATCAGAAGAACGCTTAAGATACCTTTGTAAAAGGATAAAGAATAATGTCATTCAGTTTACAAAAGAAGAAATAAGACAACTAATGAATATGAAACAATGTTTACCTTTACTTAGTGATCTGAAAATTCAAAATAAAAACAGCAAAATACTTGCATCAAGTTTATATCAGCAGGACGGTAAAACTATTCACATAAACTCTAAATGAAGAAGCTCACATAGGGAGAAAAGACAGAGATCCAAAGGAAAAACAAAAATGACTGCTTGTATAGTGTTGATCGTAACAGAAAAGTTAAAAAATGCTGATATAGACACCGTTCTCTTAATAAGGTAGCTTCCACTTTATGCCTCACAGTGGCTCTAAAACTATCAGTAGCCAAGGTGCTTTCTGGAAAGGGATTCTCTGTCACCACTCTGGATCTCTGTGGTACCACTCTTTGTCCCCTGTAAGAGTTTCTACGAGTGTTCATCTCTTAGGACTGGCAATATTCACACTTAGATTTGTACTCTCCATTTCTTGGACCTTTCTGCTCTCTGTCTTCTTCATTATTTGGAAGCCAAATTCTTACTCTTTCAACATTATAAAAAGGCAGTGTAACATAGCTTGAGACTTCTACCCCACTTCTTGATCCTACTTGCCTGATGCAGCTTTTGCCTACATTATTGTTATTTATTATTACATGATTTATACCTTGGATTTTTACATAGGGATTGTGGGAGGTGTTTTAAATAGAAAAAAATTTAAAGTTGGCAGAATAGGAAATTTTTGTTTCTTCTCATTAATGCCTTTGTCCTTTCTTTCTCTGTTCCGAGTTATCACCAGTGGTTTAAGCTGCCTGGCAGCCTCAATTCTGCTTTAGTTCATGCTTGGAAATCTTACTGGTATGGAAAGCATATTTTGGAGCTTTAGCATCATCAGCAAGATTCTCTTTTCACTTGAGCGGCTGAAGGAGAAAGCATTTGATCTGAAATTCCTGCTTTCTGAGGGAACTGACCTATGTCAAAGCATTGCAGGAGTTCGTTTAAGAAAAAGTGTAAAGTATAGTTTTTTATTCATTTAACCAACATTTTCTGAGTGCCTGTCAGATGTCAGGCACTCTACTAACACTGTTTGGCTGGGGGTAGGGAGTTGTGGAATAAGGATGAAGATGCCCAGCCCTCAAGAAGAATGCAGTCTGGTGGAGACCAGCACAGAAGTAACTGGACCAAGCTGGAACAGTGTGATGAATTCTATACTGGAGGTATGCACACAGAATCACAGGAGCCCAGCTGAGAGAGCTATGAGCTCTGTCTGCTAGAGGATCCACGGACTCACAGGAGGGGTGTCCTCTGACTAGGGCAATGAAGGAAGAATATAATGTTTCCAGGAGGTGAAGGAGAGGACGAGCATTCAAGGCAGAAGGGACATGTGAACTAGGCCCAGAGGCAAGTGTGTGCCTGGCATTTTTGGGCACTGTGAATGGACCAATGTGGATGTTTAATCTTGAGTGATCCTGACTATGGCTCAATCATCTGCCAGAATTTAGTTAGGTAAAGAGTAATGATCTAGAAGGGTTTCACATCCTCAAAAAACACCCTGAAAATCATTGATGTTTAATCTATTCTTTTTTTCTGGGCCCTATGCACAGAGCTTTCTGTGTGTTTAGTCTGTAGCCAATGCCCCTCTGAGTCCCGCAGCCATCTGGCCAGCTGTGATAGTGTCTCTCTTTACGTATTATGTTGACAGCATTTTCCCGTTCACTCAGCCACAGTGTTGGGCTGCAGAGGCAACAGTTTAAAGGAGCCCACACACGTGCACCCCTGCATAATCACCACCCACACAGTCACACAAATATGCTTTTTTATAGTCCCTTCCATTATTCCTAATAAAAAGTTGGCCCCTGGGAGGTACTTTCTAAGTATTTGGTGGCTTTTTTTTTTGGCACAAGTGCTAGCATCTCCCACATGCGAATATTACATACACGTTTATCCAGAGAAGTGAATTAAGTGAACATGAAAAGGGACACAATAATTGTTCAAAAACAAAAAAGAGTAGGTAGGTGGGACATCGTAATGAAATAGTGAATGTGGGCAAATGAGCAGAGAATGTGATTTGGTGGGTATTAGAAAGTGACAGTGGTGAATAAGAGAGTTTGAAAAGTATGGCACCGTGTGGTCTAAGAGTTGTCAGAATCAGGTACATGAAAGATTTCTATTATCCATGCCTTTTTTTTTTTTAATTTAATGGTGTTTAGTCAAATTTCTGGAGACTACTACAAAGTTAAAACTGTTAGATGTGGCTCTTTGTGAATTTATTAGTGGTGGTTTATAATCGTGATGATCCTAAGTTTTCCAATTGTGAAGAGCTAGTTTTCCAACACATTCCCATTAGAGGAAAGACTCATAACTGAGGAATTGTTTAAACCAGCCAGACATCTTCAGGGAATTATGGGTAGGCAGTTTTCTTTTTAAGTGGCTTATAAAGCATTTGAAAAATGCCATTTTGGGGCAAAGAGCACATGTCCGACCATTGCCCTTTTTTGGGGAGGGACACTGGTTGGCACATGCTTGTTGTGAGTTGCCTGAATCCCAGGGCTGCCCTGTGACCCCTAGGCTTCTTGGGGTGGCTCCAGGGGTCTAGGTTGGTGCTGGAAGTAGCCAATGATCCACATAGGGCTTGAGCAGGTTTCTGGTACAAATGACTCCAGAGCTTGGGCGTGGGGGTGGGGACAAGAGCTGGGCTGGGAGCAGGTAGAAAGCAGAAATTGGATGTAGATTAGATAAGGATATGCCAAAATTTATTTTCCCCATTTTCAAAGAGTTTCTGGTTTGGTCCAACCTCCTAAAGTGTCTCAAATGTCCTTCTTCCTCTTATTCTGGCACTACTTAGAACTCAAACTCTCCTTCCACTTTTCCAGCAAGGGTTAGCCAGAGCTCTATGGCACACCTGTCCAGGATCTTATCCTGAAACCCCTTGAGCAGTGCTGAGCCTCACATTCATAGTGTAAAAGGGAACATAAGTGGGTGTGTCCTTTTTGGCAGTTGTCTCCCTCCAGTTTGTTCTTTTGTGGTCAAAGAATCTTGCACAGCAGTTACTCAATGCCACGCTGGCACAGCTGCAGCTAATTTAACCACTCATCTGTTGAGTGAGGTACTATTTCTATTTTGCAATTGGGGTAAACTGAGGGATTAAATCTTTAATTTTTTGATTTAAAGCCAGAGATAGACTCTGGTAGATCTAGGATGAAACATTTGGACATCCTTTTGTTTGCTTTCAATTTCAAACATAGTTCATTAGATGATACTGTTTCCTGCACCCTTAATTAGCATAAGTTTAAATTTTAGCTATTGCAGCCATCTCTTCAGACCTATTACTAATTCCTAAAATGAATACCAGTGGTTTCAAATGAGGCCTTTTGAATTTATGGTCAAGTGGCTAGGAGTTGCAATGGTTGAAATTATTTAGAAATTTGAAATGTCATACTTTTGCTTTTTTCATGCTCCCTCCAGTAGGTGTTTAGGCCAAGATAAAGAAAGTACCATCTTTAGGCCCTGACTGCATGACACACCTGGGTAGTAAAGAGAAAGGGCACCTGAAATGTATTCCACTTTCTGCAGAAGGACGCTTGTGAGAAAAGACTGCAGAGTCAGACAGACCTGGGTTTGAATCCACCTCCAGGACTTACTAGCTGGGTAATACTGGAGACAAATTTCTTAACCTCTATGTGTCAGTTTTGTCACCTGTGAACTAGGCATGAGGACAGTTGGGAGGATTAGTTGAGTTAAAGCACGTGAAGCGCTGAGTGGTGTCTGGCATACACTACCATGCATAGGAAGCGCCTGGTGAATGAGAGCGCTTACTGGTTTGGCCTGCCCTGTGCCAGGCTCCTTCCTAAGTGCTGTTATGCCATTACCTCATTTCATTTCCCCCACCAACCAGCCAGGTAATCCTCTTCCTTCCACGGCTAGAACAGTGTTAGTTGAACATTTGAATTTTTAAGCATCTTGACTGAATATGACACTGCATTGGTGACATTTTGATAGCTGTCATTGCATGGTTTAGTTCCAACATCTTTCAGCACATTCAGAAGCATCAACCTTTACATGTTGGGGCTTCTCCAGAAACAATTATAGCCACAAATGAAGAAAAGCTATACATGTTCCCATAAAATATCATTGAGATTTGTGTCACAAGCCTCTGGTGACAAAGACTTGTTTAACTGCTAGATGTCAGCTTTTTTTTTCCTTCAGATAAAATTAAACTGTGAAGTAACCATTCACTCCATAAGAATAAAATTGGCTTTTCAGTCACAATTCTATAGAAAATCAAAACTGGTACCAAATATCTTTAGAGCATTTTTTAATTTGAGTATATGGACAGATAGAGTGGAGTGCCCCAAAGAAAAGATGTTAGAATTGTGTTTTTTGGCCAGTTTATGGCATTTTCCGCCTGGTGAAATCCTTGCTCTTCCCCGCATGCCTTCCCAGCCTGCAGCTACTCTGCGTTCTCTGTGACCTTCTGATTGTGAAGCTCTGAGTGCTGGTGCTTGTTCCAGCCAACTCAGTAGGTGGACTAGGGTAAGTTTTAGAATTAGTTTTCTTAACAGCCCCCACTGGCTACTCTCAAAATAATTCTGTTAAGTGTGGCCTCTTGTGTTATATGGGGTAAGTCAGTAGCTAACTATGCCAGGAGGCTTTAGACGTGTGGAGAGCTATATGCCTATGGGAAAACAAGAGCACTTTTCTGGACTTGAGGCAGGTCACAGAAAATGTACATCTGAAAAAAAATCACGTGACTTAGATGATCAGGGCACCACAGTTATCACAAGTTAAACTCCTTGTGTAGATCACACAGAGCTAGGAACAAAGGTCTAGGAAAGAAGCACAAGGCAGTCAGCCCTGCCTGGTATTTGATAAAATGCCAGATTTAGACATTAATGCCTTGAGAATAATGAAAAACTGAGACCACTGGGCCTTAAAAAGAGAAAAGGGAAGTAAATAAGATGGCAGAGCAAGAGAAGTTTTGACCACAGCCAGAAAGATGAAGGGTGATGCAAAGTCTGTCCCCATCTTGACACAGTGTATTCCTAAGAGTGACACTTGTGTAAGGCGGGCTGGGCTAATGAACCTAGGTCAGAGGGCTCAGAAGTGCACCCACGTGGCCCAAGACTCTAAGACAAGGTGATCTCGTGTCATGAGAATGAGAATTAAGGCCATTCACCCCTTGGGTATGTTTCTCTCAGGGCACTGCCTATTGAAAATTGCTAGATCATCTTCCAGCTTCATCTCTGGGCCCACAGCTACTCACTTCTACTCAGTTGGGGAGGCAGAAACTTAACAGGTGATACTGGAGATACAATTTTCTCTTGGAGATCCCTCCTTAACAGAAACTGCTAGATTCTGACTGATTACAAGGGCACATCTGGCACAAGGAAACAGATTCTTTCAACTTATTGTACTTAATATCTTGATACCTACGATCATAGAGATGGAAAACAAATGCTAATCCCTCTAAATGTGACACGTCTGGTCACTTTGATGCGGGCAGTAAAAATATAGTGCTTGTGGAAACCTGTACAAATAGAGCAAGGCAGTTCTGTACGTACGTACAACTAGTATTTGCTCTTCCCTTCTATGTGGTTTTTGTCATGTCAAACACAACTGAGTGAGAGCTACCCTCAAACTCCCTGATGGAATTAGTGGAGTGTGTCCTGGCTGGAATGGGCTTCTTTCTGGGCCCCTTTCTGGGCTCTCTGAGCAGTGGAAGCACAAATATAAACCTCGGGCACATAAGGACACACACAGGCCGCAGAGCCTGTCAAGGGCTCTGTCATGTTCCGACTGAACAGATGTTTATCCCACAACATTTTTCTTCTTGGGGTTTGTCCAACGCATTTAAAAAAACCTGTTTACACTAATTATTCCCTTTTGCTGCCTTTGCTTGTTTTGTTTTTCTCTTTTCTCTTTCCCATACATTAAGAACTATTCGTGTGAGGAAATTCTGCCCAGCTGCTTTCTGGAACAGACCCTTCCATAGCTTAACCAGGAACCCTGTGTTCTTGGATCGGAGTGGAGCTCAGATTGCCTTGTCACATGTTTCTTGGCGCTTCTTCCCTGAAGTTTATGGACTTTTAAAAATCCATTTCCTTTTTACCCCAAAGATCATCAGCTTCCATACTTTCCTTAAAGTAAATAACTCCAGATCCCTTCATTGTTTCAGATTTTCTCCTATGGTTCAGTCAGTATTTTATTTAGCAGTCATTTATTAAGCACATATTGAGTTTTGGTGAATACCATACCACAGTACTAGGTATTAAAAGAGAAATTAAACCTTTTCCTCATTCATTGGTTTGTTCATATTTTCATTTACTTATTCATTTCCTTCAAGAAATATTTTTTTACCTCCTACTGTGTACCCGGTCTGCGCTGGGTGCAGAGGAGCCAATAATGAGCAAAAACAGACATGGTCTTTGCCTTCAAGGAATTCCCAGTATAGTAGGGGGAAAAGACATGTAAAGAATTAACTGCAATTCAGGTTATACATGCTGTAATAGTAGGGTTTTCAAGGTTCTCTGAGGAGTGGGAAGAATGTAATTGGCTCTGCCTCAGGCATCAAAAACAACTTCACAGAGCACCTGACATGTGAGAGTATTCTAGACAGAGAGAACAGCATATCCAGAGACAAGGAGGTATGAAAGAGTATATTTGGGAAAATGATAATTGGTTCGGTGGAATCAGTATCTAGGGTACAAAAATAGGGCATACAGGAGATGAAGCTGGAGAAGTAAGGTGGGCAGCCAGGTTGATAAGGTCATTTTGCATGCCATGTTTAAAAATCTAGAGTGTGTCTTATAGAAAATGGCAGGTTGGGGGGCAATGAAGGCTTTTAAGCAGAGAAAATACATACTCAGTGTTATTGGCTGAATTATGTTTCCCCAAAATTCATATGTTGAAGTCCTAACCCCCAGTGTGTCAGAATGTGATTGTATTTGGAAAGAAGGTTTTTAAAGAGGTAATGAAGTTAAAATGAGGTCGTTAGGATGGCCCTTATCCAATATGACTGGTATCCTTATAAAAAGAGGAAGTTAGGGCACAGACACACTCAGAGGAAGACCATGTGAAAACACAGGGAAAAGAAGGCCATCTACAAGCCAAGGAGAGAGGCCTCAGAAGAAGCCAGCTCTGTCAACACCTTGGTCTTGGACTTCTAGTCTCCAGAACTGTGAGAAAATCAAGTTCTGTTGTTTAAGCCAGTTCCTTAAGCCAAATATTCAAAGAGAATATTTAAGTAGCTTAACAAAGAAAAACATTTTTAAGTATCCTTAAGGATTTCAGAAATACATTTATTTATAAGTAGTCCATGTATTAAATGACAGGTCATTTTTATCTATTTATTAAAACAGTTTGCTAATTCCCTTTAGTAGATGACAGTGTGTTGGCTGAGATTCAGTTACTCTATATATTCCAAAGTAGTTAACCTATAGTACCTATGAAATCAAGGAAATAATAATGTTCAGATGCTGTTTTTCCTACTCTGTCTTATTTAATCTGCATTTCTACCCCATGAAGTAGGTACCATTAATATCTTCCTCATTACTGATGATGAAACAGAGGCTTAGAGAAGTTAATAATTTTCCCAAGACCACACAGCTAATAAATGTCAGAGCCAAATTCTTCTATTTATCTGAATAAATGAGGGTTTTCATTAATACCTGGAAAGACTTTCTTGGACCCCATCCAAGGGCTTTTTGTTACAGAAGAACACAAGGAACCCAATGTAAGGTACTTCCACCTAAAAGGTGTTCCTGTGGTCTAGCCTGAGTCAGACCTGAAATGGAGATGTGAAGATATTAGTATCCTCACATTTTTTTTCCTTTGTGTCTTGTCTGGGCACAGATCTAGCCTCTGAAGATACCTTTAAAGAAAGTCCAGTACAGAGTTGAATTAGTTTATTATAAAGGGCAGAATTGCCTGTATAAGATGGATAAAATATATTCTTTCTATCTTTGGTTAGTATAAAAGTTGTATCCTTTGTTACCAAATTAAATAATTTAGCCAGAATCTGATTTTCTTGGAACACCGTTGCTCATAGGCTCAAATAGTGTAATCAGAGCACACATGGTAGTTTTGTAAGCTGTGGCCTGCTACGTCTGGAAATCTGCATGTGGCTTGGTGTGGTACCGTGGGAGTTTGCCGGTCTGCTTTGTACAGGCAATGATCACTCCTAGTGGGTATGAATTTTTTCCTTTCATTTATCCCAAATTCTCCTCCTTTTTGAGGTTTCGAAAGGTGGGGGTATGCAAAAATGAAATGGTTTATGGCCCAAGGTCCTTATTACCTTTTTTGTCCAATGCATTGTTGAAAGTTATCAGTGTGTTTATGATTCTCAGAAGACAAGAAGCTTAGTTCTGAGCAAGTTTCTAATCTCTGAAACTTGTATCATAAATGGATTTGAAGGACCTGCCTAAAAGTTGTATGGTTTCAAGTCAGACCTGAAATGGAGAGGCGAAGATATTAACATCCTCACATTTTTTTTTCCTTTGTGTCTTGTCTGGGCACAGATCTAGTAACTTCCCCTTTGATCCAGGATAGTTAATCTCACTTCTGCTCCCCTGATTGAATACAACCAAAATTGAATTTGGTTAATTCAACCAAACTTTCAGAAAGACAGCAACACTCTAGGTTAAGGGTTCCATCTTATTACTCAGTCATTTATTGGTTTGACACTAATAACCTCTTTTTCCCTTCTTCATGGTGTGGTGGGGCTTCTGAGCAAACTGATGAAAGATTCAGCTTAGCTCCAATATATGGGCTTCTTATTATCTTACTACTCACATCAAAGACCTGGATAATTATATTTTATTATGGGTTTATTTAAAATTTTACTTGTTTTTAAACCCTAGTAAAGATCGTGGGTCAGTTTTTAAGAGCCCTTTTGAGCCATATATTGGAATTTTGTTTCAAGCTGTGGTAACAAAGTAAGCCTGAAACATATTACTTGAACTGTTATTGTAGGTATCTTTGGTTTGAAGGGAGAAAAAATCACTTATTTTAAAGACATTTTTATTTTACTCTATGTATGCCCCAAATCAATGACATTGTTGCTTGTTACCCATTCTGGAAGATAACTTGACAATATGTGTTAAAAACTTTTAAAAAATACATACCTGTTGTTCAAGGATTTCCGTACGTTAATATAATTCTAAGCTGGGTAGGGCCTTTTTAGCTTACAAGCTTTTATTCACCTATCTTTATGCTCTTTATGACCTCTTCAAAGAAATAATCCAAATATCCAGTAATAAGGGGATAGATAAATATATTATGGCATATCAGTATATATGGCATATCAGTATATTTAAGAAATAACTAATGGGGGGCCGGCCCTGTGGCTTAGTGGTTAAGTGCGCGCGCTCCGCTACCGGCAGCCCGGGTTCGCATACCAGGCACGCACTGACCCATTGCTTGTCAGGCCATGCTGAGGTGGCGTCCCACATACAGCAACTAGCAGGATGTGCAACTATAACATACAACTATCTACTGGGGCTTTGGAGAGAAAAAGAGAAAAAAAGAGGAGGATTGGCAATAGATATTAGCTCAGGGCCAGCCTTGCTCAGCAAGAAGAGGAGGATTGGCACGGATGTTAGCTCAGGGCTGATCTCCCTCACAAAAAAAAAAAAAAGGAAAGAAATAACTAATGGCATGGAAGTATGTTTATAATACAGGGCATTCCAAAAGTCTTAGTGCAGTTTTAAGCTTTAATAACTTCAGAAGTATAAATGCTTCAAATTTTCAAAAAACATTATTTAAAAGCTTAATTATTTAAATTTCTTTTATGCTTATTTCACTTTGTGAATTTTGGGTAATTTTTAATTTTTTCTTTCAGTTAACCTTTGTCAGAGACACCAAAACCAAAATTAAAATTAAAAATTTATCTATTTGAAATTTTACAATTAATGTATATTTTAAAATCTTAAGCACAAAAATTAAGTGTGATAATTTATTAAAGCAGACTTATGATATGTGAAGCTTGATTCCAATTATGTAAAAAAATATGTACTTGCTTGCATTGGAAATAAAAAAGGAAAGCTATACATCAAAATTAATAGTGGTTTTCTCCGGGGTGGGGGGATAATGAATTGTTTTAATTTTCCTCTGTGCTTTTCTCTGTTTTTCAAGTTTTCTCTGATGAATATGTACTACTTTCTATTCAGAAAAATTTTTAAATACTTTAAAGAATAGAGCCAATGTTTTGACTTCTCTAATAAAAAGTATCACAATTAATGTGTATAAAAAGCTAGGAATATTAACTCTATCCACCAATTGCCGTTAAAGTAAGTAACTTAGCTGTTAATGCTGAAAATAAAGAACAATTGAAATATAAGAAATGTTCCTTCCTAAAATAGCTAAAAGCTATGCTCCATATCTTTATGTTTGATTGATAGTATCATATTTTTTAAAAGTTATTTTTAGATGTTTGTGAACTACGATAGAATCATATAAACTTGAAAAGAATCGTTTAACTGTAAAAGGGAGATTAGAGGGCTTTTTTGTTATTACTGTTTTGTATTTTATGGTTCTAAGAGAATAAACAGATTCATGAGTAGAAGCTATAAAGGAAAAGCATATAACTTTGCAAGAAATTCATTTCTCCCTGATATTTTAAAACATTTTTAAAGAAAAATCAAATAACATATCCATAAAAGGATATACAAATTAAAAAAAAAAATTTAAGTGAAGAAAACGATATAAAAGGAAATGCAATGAAAAGTACCTTTCCTACAACCCCAGGCCCGGTAGACTTCCCCGTAGTTTCCTCTCCCCAAAGATAGCCACTTACAAGTCCGTGTGTCCTTCACAAGTATACAAGTGGGTACAAAGGTATCCTTTCTGTCACTTGTGTGGTATCACACTATACACAGTAGGCTACAGCCTTCTTTTTTTCTTAACTTAAAAGTATATGGTAAAGATTGTTCCATACTAAGCCAGGTAGGTCCATTGGATGGCTATAATGTAATTTATTTAACCAAATCCTTGTTGATAGACATATGAGTTTTTGTTTTGTTTTTTTCAGTCCTTTGCTACTATCGCTAACAGTGAATATGTTTGTATATATACTGAGGAGTACTGTTCACATCTGTTAAATGATGAGAAATGGTGGTGGGATTCTTATCTCCCTATTGTACTTGATAATTTTCAAAGCTTTTTTCAGGTGTTACCTTATTTGCCTCGTTTGTTTTGCCTTCAGAAATGGTTAGTTCTGCACTGCTGGAGGTGGTCAACCATCAGGTGCATTTACAAGGTTGCTATGGAGAGAGGACCAATTGTTTAAAGGTTGGGGGTGCCTCTGGCTAGGGAGTGGAGAGATGAGGCAGTCCATCCTTGCTTTCCTGTCCAATAGGTCTTCCCATAATAAAAGCCTGTTTTTTTAGTGATTGGTATTTTCTTACGAGAACTAACTGAAGATACTAACAGGGGAAAGAAGGAGGGAAATCTGCTTGTGTTCTAATTGTTCCTCATGTTTAGTGCCCTGTGCTCATTTTTAACTGGACTGTTGTGGTTGAGAATTTCATTTACCACTTGATGAGGCACCTCCCAATTCCATATTAATTAATAAATTATGTCATTGATACCAGAGCTGGCTCTCCTAGGGTGTATAGTACCTGGAATGTTTAGTGATTTTTAAGCAACCTGTCAAAGAAGGTTATAGATTGAGACCTTATTTTCTTCAAATTTTAAAAGTAATTTCATTTTATTCTCTTCAGCTAACTTAGAAACAGTGGCTACTTGATTTCTTTGTGTGTATAATTTTAGAACAGAGAACTTTCTTAATATGTTATATGCTATTCAGAGTTTAGTCCAGGGGTGTAATCAAAAGGGAATAGAGAAGTCAGAGGAACTCAGGAAATGTAACCCTGCTAGAGATTACCTACCTCTTCTGTGTTTTGTTTTATTTTGTTTTGTTTGAAAGTGTGTGTGTGTGTGTGTGTGTGTGTGTGTGTGTGTTTATAATATCCAGCATACTATCCTTAACAGAATTGACCATTCCTTTTTTTCTGGCGTCCCATAGCATGATCACGTGAGTGCATTTGTTCAGAGGTTTGAAGAACAACATCTGTGATAATTAGAAATAGGGTTTGTTCTCCCTATTTCTAATTGTTTGATATTCATTGTGCTAATTTTTATCATCAAAAAGACAAGACAAGTTTTTATAAGAGTTTGGAGGCTCTCCTCTGAATGGTTACAGAGCAGGGAAGATATAGCTGTGTTTCATGGCCCCACCCACCCACATTTACCCCAGGGTACCCACCCTGTGTGTATCTGCTTCCCTGTTCTGCTTCAGTGTCTCCTTTGGACAAGAAGAGCACTGGAAGGGGCCTGGAACAGAAGTCCGGGGCTGCGGGACTCTGCCCTGACATGTCTTTTTTCCCCCAGGACATCTTGGAACTGCTTTTTCTATCAGCTTATACTTCCCTGCAAAGAAAACCTTGTCTCAGCAAGGTGTGGCTGCTCTCAGAGTACTGTGTGTGTGTGTGTGTGTGTGTATGTGTGTAATGGGGATGGACAAGTGTTCCTGTACTCTCTTCTTGAATAGAAGAAGAAATCAAGTTTAGAGTATCATCAACAGAGCATTCCACATGCGCTTTCTGGGACTTGACAATTTAAAGCAATTTTAAAATCTAAAACCTCGTGTATTAGTCACCTCAGGCTGCCATAACAAAATACCGTAGAACAGGTGGCTTAAACAACAGAAATTTATTTCTCATAGTTCTAGAGGCTGGGCAGTCCAGGTTCAAGGTGCCAGTCTGGTCAGTTTCTGATGAGGGCTCTCTTCCTGGCTTGCAGACGGCTGCTTTTTCGCTGTGTCCTCACATGGCAGAGATAGCAAGTTCACCACATCTCTTCTTATAAAGTTGCTAATACCATTGGACCAGGGCCTTACTTTCATGGCTTCATCTCACCCTAATTACCTCCCAAAGGCCCCATCTCCAAATGCTATCTCATTGAGAGTTAGAGCTTCCACATATGAATTTGAGGGGGACACAACATTCATTTCTTGCTTGAGTTAGCTTTGTGGGGATTGTCCTGGTACAAGTTACCATTTACTTTTGACAAGACCGTAATTGAGCAAAAACTGACTAATGGTATAAAAGTAAGTGACTCTGTGTACTTTTTCCCTCTTTGGTGCATGCAGTTCACCATGTACTTCAAGCCTCTAGGCCTCACAAGACTTTAGGTCAGGACCAGACAGGCTGCCAGATTCCCCAGATCCAAATAGCCCTGGGAAGGTATAAAGAGGGGATTTTTAAAATTAGCTGTCTGGGATGTCCTAGGGTTCAGAGCACCAGGAGGGTATACTTGAAATCACTGGAACCAGCCGCAGTGACCTGCACAGCTCTAGTGATCTGGCCCCGGGCATTGAGTGCAGCAGGGGCAAAGCTTCTGGATCACACTGAGTGTGGCTTTAATGTGTGCAGACTGACTTCATGCTGGAACCACAGCATCCCTGATCTTTCCTTGCTGTTTTTTTTTTTTTAATTTAATTTTTTATTGAGGTAACATTGGTTTATAACATTATATAAATTTCAAGTGTACACCATTATATTTCAACTTCTGTATAGACTACATTGTATTCACCATCAAAAGTCTAGTTTCTATCCATCACCATACAAATATCTCCTTTTACCCTTTTTACTCCTTGCTGTTTTTAGATTTTTGTTGAATTGTTGTTGGATTGATATGATATTGTCATTTTTGTTTGATCTATCAATGCATCATTTGACGATGTACTGCCAAGAAATCAATGACAGCTCTGTATTGCCAGTGAAAATTTCTGGCAGCTTAAAGCATTCTGTGGTACAGGTTGGTACATGACCTTCGGGTTTGCAAGCCTTGGATATAATCCAGGAGAAAACAAAAAATGAAGACAAGATTGAGAAATAGGATTTATAAAGGTTAAGAGAATTAGGAAGATGAACAGAAAAGTAAAGATTAACCATAAACTTCCTTGGTATACAAGTATTTGAGTGAAAAACAAACAAAAAAATTATTGAGGGACAGGATCCCTTGCTTTAGAGTAAAACGGTACCTTCCAGCCAATTTGTCTGTGAAGCACATTTCACTAAGGAATTTTCATTTTCAGATTAGTCTTCATAATAGTATCAGAAATGTTGTTTTCTGTAGGACTGTGTTCTAAACCTTTGGGAAGGCCTACTCACCCATTCATTTATTCACTAAAAAATTATTTATTGAGCACCTATTATGCAGTGCTCTAGGCACTGGGGAGGCTACAACAGTGAACAGAACAGGCAAAAATTCCTGTCCTCTTAGAGATTACATTCTAGCTGATGGAGACAGACAAGAAAATAAACAAGAAATATGGAGAAAAATAAAGCAGGGAAGGGGGATGGGGGTGGGGGTGGGGGTGGAGGCTCAAGATGAAGTTGCTGTTTTGTATAGGGTGGTCAGGGAAAAGCCTTACTGAGAATCAAGTGACATTTGAGCAGAAGTACAAGAGTGAGCCATGCATGTATCTGAGGAGGAGTGCTCCAGGGAGGAGAGTCAGCAAGCACAAAGGCCTGGGATGGGAGCTCACTGAGAGCGATCAAGGATCAGCACGGATCCCAGTGTGGCTGGAGCAGAGTGTGTGTGGGGCAAGGAGTGGCAGGGGGGAAGATGAATGGTGTGATCTGATTATCATTTTAACAAGATCACTCTGACTACTGTCATGTGAATAGATGAAAGGGGCAAGGGTAGAAGCCAGGAGACCAATTAAGAGGCTCCTACAAGAATCTAGGTGAGAGGTGATGGTAGCTTTGAGCAGAGTGAGAATAGCAGAAGTGATGATAAGTTTCTGGATATATTGAGGCAGTTGAGGATTTGCTGATAGATTGGATGTGGAATGAGAGAGGAATTAGGGTAATTCCAGGGTTTTTATTTGGTTGATTGATTTTTATTGGCTCAACTAGAAGAATGGAGTTGCCCTTTACTGAAATCAGAAACACTATGGGTAAAGCAGGTTTGAGGGGAAGCTCAGGAGTTAAGTTTCAGATGCATTAAGCTTGAGATGTCTATTAGACTTCCATGTGGATATATCAATTAGGCAGTCGGATATGTGAATCTGGAGCTCAGGGGAGAGGTCTGGCCTGGAGATACGCGTTTGGGAGCTGTTAGTGGATAGGTGGTATTTATAGTCTTGAAACCAGATGAGCTCATGTAGCAAGCAAGTGTGAGATGGAGAAGAGAAGACTGCATCTGAGCCCTGGGGCTCCAGCATTAAGCAGCCCCGGGAAAAAGTGAATGCCTAAGTCAGGGGTCAGCAAACTTTTTCTGTAAAGGGCCATATACTAAAGAGTTTATGCTTTGTGAGCCAACTATTCAACTCTGCCAATGTAGTGCAAAAGCAATCAGAGACAATGTATAAACTAATGAACGTGGCTGTGTCCAATCAGACTTCACAAAAACAGGCAGCAGCCTGGATTTGGCCCATGGGCCATAATTTGTCAACCCTTGGTACGTCCCAGCACTTGTCTTTATGCCAGGACTTTTCCTTCTTCTTTCTTTCTTAGAATGTAGGACTTTCTTTTATTCCAGGAGTCCCTTTTGATTAGATAGCCATGGTGCGTAATAGAGCTAGGCTATAATGTTACACTTTATTATTAAATTGGTCTGGCCTGATCCAGCCAGAAAAGTCTAAATTTCAAGATTTTACTTCAAGTTCTGTGCCTTATTATTATTTTTGCTGAAGAAGGTTAGCCCTGAGCTAACATATGTACCAGTCTTCCTCTATTTTATATGTGGGTTGCCTCCACAGTATGGCTAACGAGTGGTATAGGTCTGCCCCCGGCATCCGAACGTGCAAACCCTGGCCACCAAAGCGGAGCACAGCGAACTTAACCACTAGGCCATAGGGCTGGCCCCTGTGCCTTATTATTTTTTAATTCACTTATATGAGGAAGATTACATGAAAATTACTGGAGAGGTGAAGATGTCTGATCAACAGAGGTCAGTTACAGAAGAAGAGGCAGATTTGCAGCAGGAGAGGTTTAGCTTACATATAAGTAACAATTTTGTTCGTGGTAAAGATTGTTAAATAATTTACCCAAGATAATTCATAGACTATCTTAAAAGATGTTAGTTTTCTTTTGATTTTGTTTTTTAAGGTTATTTCTACAATTTGGGGGTAACTTGTAGGCATTTTATAATCTAAAGAGAAAGACGTAAATACATGGCATTGAGTTCTCTTTTTGACCATTAATTGTAACTATCTACTCACTTAGTAATTCCTTTTTAGCACTGAATAATATTCCATTGTCTGGATGTACCCCAGTTTATTTATCAGTTCACCTACTGAAGGACATCTTGGTTGCTTCCAAGTTTTGGCATTTATGAATAAAGTTGCTGTAAATATCCATGTGCAGGTTTTTGTGTGGACATAAGTTTTCAGCTCTTTTGGGTAAATACCAAGGAGCATTGTTGCTGGATTGTATGGTAAGAGTATGTTTAGTTTTGTAAGAAACCGCCAAACTGTCTTCCAAAGCGGCTGTACCATTTTGCTTTCCCACCAGCAATGAATGAGAGTTCCTGTTGCTTCCCATCTTTGCCAGCATTTGGTATGGTCAGTGTTCTAGATTTGGGGCCTTCTAAAATGTGTATAGTGGTATCTCTTTCCCCGGGGATATATAATGTGGAACATCTTTTCATATGCTTATTTGCCATCTGTAAACTTTCTTTGATTAGGTGTCTGTTAAGGTCTTTGGCCCATTTTTTGGTTTGGGTTGTTTGTATAATTATCTGTTGATGAGTCTAGGTTGGTTGGTTGCTTAGTTTAGGGAGCGGGATTAGGAATGTACTTCCAAAGAATTGTCACCGATGTATAGAAGATCCTTGTAACCATCTAAAGAACTTTGGGTAATAGTAACAGATGTTAAGTAGTACAAGTTTGCCAAAGGCGAAAATCAGGACTTTTATCCTTAAAAGAAAGGAGTGTTTATGCAGCCTTGTCTGGTGTCATTTTTGGGAAATTAGTCCATTAAGATGGCTGTAACATAACTGAATTTATCACTGTGTATTGCTTGTCTAGGCAATAAATATGTATCTGTTGGCAGTGAGCATGTAGGTATGATACCAATAATAAAGTTCCCAAGGACTGTGAAGACCATCTGGGTTCATCTGGGCTTCTACTTCTGGCCTCATTATTTTAGAGCCTCAAAAGATACAGTGATATTGGGAACCTTGGAACCTCTTCTGAACTATTGGAGAAAGAACCATTGTAATCCTGCTTTGGGTTGCGTAACAACTTCCTCTCTCCTCCGTTCACCTTTTTTTGTTTTATCCACAGCCACAGATTTTCTAAAAGCTAAGTGTCAGTGCCCCCAGATGTTGTCTCAGATTCAAAGAGATTGTTCCCCTAGACTTTCACTCTCTTTGCTTTTGGGGAGGATGGGACTTGTGGAAATGTGTCAGAGCTGATGACCTCCTACACGGGGACAGGGGTTCTTCTTCTAGAGGATATTGCAAGGTCTGTGTAGAAACACATTTCCAGGGCACCAGAAGAGTTGGGTGATTCTGTTACATTTTAATAGGGCTCCTTTCCTGGGTATCTCAAGGTTTCTGCTAAAACATGTCACGTAGAATCATAGTTTACAGGGCTATGGTGAAACATCACTAGGGTACCCCCTCAGCACCACACAGATGAGGAAAATGTGGAACAGAGACATCCTTCCCATGTTCAGGGTCACACGGTCTAGTAAATGGCAGTGGTAGGACTAGAATTATGGAGGGTCTGCATCAGAAAGGATTTGGAGTGCCTGTATTGTGTAGTTCAGGGTACCTAGCCTTTAAACAGAGGACCAACTTAAAGTGGGGGGATCTGGAGTTATTGCAAAGACTCTGCAAATTCATATGTACACCAGCTGTTGTTTGCAAACTAAATAAATAACGTCTGACATCTGCATACCATTACTTTAAAAATGAATGCAGACTCTGTTGTGATTAATAAATTGGAATTTAATTTTCAACTATCACTGCACCAAATGTATCTTTTTATCATTATATATTTTCTAATTGCATAGATTCTTAAAATATAACTGCTGTCATTTGATTAGTCAGAGAGAGGTTTTGGTGTGTTAAAACATCCCTCATGCTTGAAAAGGTTGGGAAACACAAATCTGGTGCAACCCTCCAATTTACTTCACAGGCTAGGGTATTGAAATTCAGAGGAATTACCTGACTGGCTTAGGGTTGTGGAGATTGTCAGTAATAAAGTAGGGACTAGACCCTGGTTCTTTGAGATCCAAAAGTGAGTGAGTGTTTGTTTATTTTTTAAGTATGTCATTTATGGTTCCCATTAATCCAAAACATCCCTATGAATCAGGAAAATTCACAAAATACACTTCTTCCCTCAATATAAGTGAAGGTCGTATAATAATGAAGCATGAAGTAAGCAAGCAATTGCAATACATTGTGATGAATGATGGTACCTTGGTTTACTTTAGAAAAGACTCAACCTTTCTCCAGCCCAGCAGCCACCTTGTCATGGAGCCAAGCACCACTTCAGACAGCACCTAAACAAGCCTGACAGGTGTTCACTCTGTTATAATTTTTACGCAGGTTCTGCAGACACACTGTCAAACCAGCCACACAGCTTTTCATGTTACTTTTGGATAGAAGATGCTACACAAAAATAAAGTACATTGATTTGTTTGTGAGAGCTGAGGGCAGACGCCAACATCTGTTAACCAAATGGTGGTGGTGTACAAAATGCATCTCCTGTTTATGTTTGTGTGTGTGTGTGTTTTCATGATTTTTTTGTGTGTGTGAGGAAGATCGGCCCTGAGCTAACATCCATGCCAATCCTCCTCTTTTTGCTGAGGAAGACTGGCCCTGGGCTAACATCTGTGCCCATCTTCCTCCTGTTTATACGGGACGCTGCCACAGCATGGCCTGACAAGCGGTGCGTCGGTGCGCGCCCAGGATCCAAACACTGGCCGCCAGCAGCAGAGCGCATGCACTTAATTGCCACGCCACGGGGCCGGCCCCCATAATTTTTTTTAAGGATTCATTTCTCTTGGGAAAGCCTAATATCAGAGAGCCACTATGTAGTTATTTTCTCACAAAGATACACACATAACTCTTTCTTTTGTGCTCTTATTCACACAAAACTTAACTCCGAGTCTGTTGAGCAATAAACTTTGCGTTTGGGCACAGGAGATAAGTGTACACTTGCTCAGTGGGATCAGCAGCTCCTTTACTGTTGTTAGCCTTCTTTTGTAAATGAAATAAATCTCTGGCTTACTGTGAGCCTTAACCAAAGATCCAGGGCCATGACTTGCAAAGATTACCTAACTACCTTCTTTCTATTCAATTTTTCAACTCTTTTCCTCTCTCTCTCCTTCCAAGTAGTTTTAAAACTTAATGAAATAATTAGTGTGTAATGCCTTACCTATAGGGGATACTTAATATTAAATGAATCATTGGATGAAGTGCACACGCTACTTTGTGAGATGGCTTTAATTAAGTCACTTATTTTCTTAAGACTATCTTGATAATTTTCTTTTTTGGTTCATAATGAGATGGAAAAGATTTATGCCTTTACTGTCCTGAAACTTTTGTGCTAACCTTTCATGTTTATTGAGGCTGAAAAGAATAAATAAAACTACTTAAATCATGGGTGATGGTAACCCATTTATATTGAGAAATGAGTCTTTGAATAGGTTAAAAAGAACATAAAGGCGGGTGTATAAGATGCTTGTCAGCTAAAAAGACCCACCCAGTTTAGAGTAATATTAATGTATCAAAACCTCATTTCTTATCAGAACATAATAATATTAGAACAAAACTCCAGAGATAAATTCATCTGCCTGCGGACAGAGCCATACACCTGAACTCCAGGTGGGTGTTTGTGTTTGGGTCTGTTTCTAGGTGGAATGATCTCATGTTCTGCCCTTACTGCAGAATTGTGCAACACTGATACACACCTGTGTTTTGATCTTTAAAATCTGTCATGGTTACTTGTCAAGCAATTTTAAATAGCTTCATGGATGATCCAGAATGCACGTCTGCCAGAATCATTGTTGGGCACAGTTTTGGAACTGACTTGGACTCCTGTATTATTAACCTTTACTTATATTGAAAATATATTTGGTCTCAGATTCCAGTCTTATACCTGAGCCTTTTGTCTGAATGCGTGTTTGTCCACAGTAATTCTGGGCAGGAGTCGGTGCATGAGGTCTTTCCAGTTATTATTAAAGAAGAGTGGAACAAACTACTTAGAAAGTAAAGCAGATTACCTGGATCACCACATTTCTTTTATTTTCAGTATTTATCTTAAATAGTTCCAGTCTTTTTTTTTTTTTTTTGCTTTTTTTAACATATCCTTTTCATAAAAGTTATTTTAAAATGTGACAGTTTAAAGTGCCTGCTAAAAGAGTTGTTCTTATCTGGAATATCACTGATTTCTTTCCTTAAAAGCTGATGAATACCCAAAGGTAGGATTTAGTGTGAGAAATGGTAAGGAGGAGTGAAAGAGAGACAGTTGAAGACAGGGCTTCCTTATTTTAAAAGAGAGTGACTCATGAATGCAAATTAATGCGTTTTGGTCATGTCTGCAAATCCATGGTTAATTCCTACCTTAGCCTACCACCATATTTTCAGGGCAAAATGTTGATACGGTAAGTTTTTTTTTTTTTTTAATTATTTATTTTAACTTTTTAATGGGCATTTCAAAAATATAAAAAAGTACAGTAGTACAATGAACCTCAGGTACCTATCACTGCACTTCTTTCATCTGTGGTCAGTCTTGTGCCCCACTCACTTCGCAGTCCCAGCCCTCCTCCCCCACTTGAGTATTGTGAAACAAATCCAAAAATGTGTGGTAAGAATTTTTGTCTTTATGTGGACGTTTTAGAGGATGTTACTGTCACACACATAGAGGGCAAAAGGGAGATGAGAAGTACATTCTAAAGGAGAAAGTAGAGGAGAGGACAGGAGAAGAGAGGTAAGTCAAATTGGAACAGTAGTGAGGAAGAGTGGTAGCCTATCCCATTATTCTGTGCTCTTTATTGTAACATCGTGGATCATAAAGAATTCAACATTTTTGGTGATGGGGAAATAGGTTAGATTGTGCATGTCGCTGGCTCTGTGGTATGTGAGCCTTGATCACTGACTACTTTCTGTCAAGTACACTTACTTTTCTCTCACAAGCACCGCTGTAACTCAGCCCTGGTCTTGCCTAGGAAAGGGGCAGTAGCACGATATTAAACTCCTAGAGACCTGTAGAGAATGGCCGCTAGACTAAGCACATTGCGGGCAGGAGCCGTGTTTGTTTTGTCTGGCACTGTTGTGGCTTCCACAGTGCCTGGCAAATATTTGTTGGATAAGTGAGTTCCTCCATCTGTGGAGCTCTCACTTGGGTAAGTGGAGGGGCAGTTGTAGAGGTCTTTCTACACACAGTTCCCTCCACTGTGCTTGAAAGACAAAGCAGAGTCACAGGAACAGTTCGTGGGGTTCTTTGTGCTTTGAGTCTTTTAGTGTAAAGTTTTATCTCATCTATCTGTCTTTCTGAAACCAAAAAAATTCTTGATAATGGCCTCTGGCTTTTACCCACAGAACTGAAGCACACACACATAGTATAGTTATTACCATTCTTCCATAACAGGACTATTGGGATTATTTTTTAAAGATGCTTCTTTACCACTTTAATTTAATTTAGAAGGACATGCTTCCCTCTACCCCACCCCTAGCCTGGGTAGTAGATATGTATGAATTCTTTGGGATTGAACCTGAGAGTTGCTTGGGATCAGAAGTAAAATGCAAATCCACCATTGATTGTTCATGTTGTTGGTTCCGTAAATATCAGCGAATTTTATAATGAGGCCTGGTGGATTTTGTACTAATGTTTCTTAATTAACTGTGCTACAGTGAAACTGTATATTTTTCCCATTTATACATGTCTATTACTAATTATTCCTATTTTCATTTTTAAGAGAATGCTGGATGGGATACCCCTAGCACTCTCTGTAGTGAGTTTGGGTTAAGCAGCTATCTGTCAAATACAGTGTTGCATATTGACTGTCACGGCCGTTTGCTTACACGTTCTCTATCTACGGCTTGCAGCGTGGATTGAGATGGTTGACGTGGAGAAACACAGAAAAGCTGAGACTTGCATAAGATGATAAATTGTAAACATAGACTAGATCCTAGTTATCTTACTTGCAAGTTTGATGTTTTAATCCCTGGACTAGGTAAACCTTGAGACATATGCCACAGTATGATCTACAACACAATGCCTGCCTCGTATATTTGCTCCTCTTGTCTCTCATGCTGTCATTTCTGGGTATATATCGCTTTTTCTATTCTACCTACACATTCATCTATGACAGTGGCATAACGTCTCAATCATCTAGTTGGCTTGCCACTTAAAAATCACTGTTGATGACTTCCTTAAGCTGTCTTGTATTCTTTGTAGTGAATAAGCTTGAAACTGATTTACTATTGGGAGAGGAGAGAAATCCTACAGTTCAAGGGCTTGAAAACAGGTTGGTTGCAATCTTAAACTATACTGAGAAATGGTTAGAGCCAGAATCTAGAATCCAATAATGGACCTGAAATCACTGAAAATAGTTCTTGGATATCGAAGGGTAGAATTTGGCCTGTGTCTTATAAACACCTGTATCTTGTAAACACACTCAATCAGATGCTAACAGCTATTTGTCAGAATTGCACGTACCAGTGACCGAAATGGAAAGTGTATAGAAGCCATCGTGGAACTAGCCTTCCCCCAACAACAGGCCCTGGTGCCCTTTGAGAACCGCCATCTAGATATATCAGAGATGGTCTCTGTAGTGCTTTCCTTCCTTGTGAGCTCCCAAAGGACAAGAAAGCAAATCCACAGTTCTTTAAACCCTCTAGTCCCTAGTCTACAGTTGAACACAACAAACACATATTTAATATTTGTTTTTCATCTGCTTAATTGTAAGTTAGTATTAAATACAGATAGACTAGAGTTTCCGACAAGTTTTGTTTGCTGAACTTTATGAGTTCCTTCGTTAAAAAAGGATTTCCTATTTGCCTATTAATATTCCAAGCATTGTAGATTTACAAATAAGTATATATTATGGTTTTTACTCCCAAGGGGTTGCAATTTAGTTAGAAAGAAAAAACATGTACAAGAAACAATTAAAGAACACAGCAGCATATGTAACAATGTTGTGTGATGCAGTTAGAGTAGATGTGCTGATTAAGTATTATAGGAAGTGAGAGCTAAAGGGGAGAGATCAGCATGGACGAGAGTCTTCAGATACTGGCACGTGGTAGTTACATAGAAAATATTGGTTGAACAGAAGGACAGGAGATTAGAGATAGGCAGAATAGAAGGAAGAGTTTACATCTTTCTTTCGAAAAAAGATTGTTTTTGGTTTTGTTAAATTAAATACCATTTACAATAGCATCAAAAATAGGACATACTCAGGGATAAATGTGACAAAAGAGGTATAAAACCTAAAGGCTGAAAACTGTAAAAGAAAAATTAAAGAAGACCTAAATAAGTGGAAAATCTATTGTCCCTGGATCATAAGGTTCAATATTAAGATGTCAATTCTTCCCAAATTGATCTATGAGATTCAAGGCAATCCCAGTCAAAATCTCAGTGGACTTTTTTGTAGGAATTGACAAGCTGGTCCTAAAATGTATATGTAAATGGGAAGGACCAAGAATAGCCATGACAGTTTTTAAAAAGAAGAGCATAGTTGGAACAAGGACTTACATTACCTGAATTGAAGACTTCCTGTAATGTTATAATAATCAAGGTAGTGTGGTATTGATATAAAGAGATAAAAATAGATAAGTGGAATAGAATATTGAGTCCAGAAATAGATCCACACATATATGGACAATTGATTTTTGACAAAGGTCCTAAGGTAATTCAACAGAGAAATAAAAATCGTGTCAACAATTAATGCTGGAACAATTAGATAGCTATAAGCAAAAAGATGAACCTCAATCTTTTCCCCATATCATACACAAAATTAACTCAAAATGGATTATAGACCTAAATGTAGAGCTAAAACTATAGAACTTCTGGAAGAAAACATAGGGAAAAAATCTTAGTGACTTTGTGTTTGGCAAAGATTTCTTAAGTATGTTACACAAAACATAAAATATAAAAAAAAAAATCAATAAATTTGATTTCATCAAAATTAAAATGTTTGCTTTTCAAAGGCACTGTTACTAAAAAATAATGGTAAGCCAACAGACTGGAGAGAAAAAATTTTCAAAACGTGTGTCTGACAAAGAATTTTTATCCGGAATATGCAAAGAACTCTTACAACTTAAGAATAAGAAAACAACAGGTCAATAAAATATAGGCAAAAAAGATTTGAAGAGATATGCAGTCATTAGGGAAATGCAAATTAAAACCACAATGAGGGGGAAGGGATGCATGTATATGGTGACTGACAAACAATAATGTACAACTAAAATTTCACAATGTTATAAACTATTATTACATCAATAAAAAAAGGAAAAAATAAACCAAAAAGAAAAAACCACAATGAGATAATATTATATACCCATTATAATGGCTGAAATTAAGAAGACTGACCAAACGAAGTGTTGACAAGGATATAGAGGAACTGGAACTTTCATGGGGATATAAAATGGTACATCTACTTTGAAAAGCTATTTGGAAGTTTCTTACAAAGTTAAACAAACACCTGCCATATGACCCAGTCATTCTACTCCCAGGTACCTAGTCAAAAGAAATGAAAGCTTTTGTCCACACAAATATTTGCAGATGAATTTTAATGGTAGCTTTATTTATAATAGCCAAAAGGTGGAAACAACCCAAATGCCCAACCACAGGTGATTGGATAAATAAATTGTGGGAGATCTATCAAGTGGAATACTACTCAGCAATAAAAAAATGAAGGTACTATTGATACATACAGCAATGGATGAATCTCAGAATAATCATGCTGAGTGAAAGAATCTAGATGAAGAAGAGTACATACTGTATAATTCCATTTCTATAAATTTTAGAGAATGCAAACTAATCTATAATGCCAAAAAGCAGATCAGTGGTTTCCTGGGGATAGGAGTGGTATAGTTGCGGGAGAGAGAGATTATAAAGTGTAAGAGGAAACTTTTGGGGATGATAGATATGCTCATTATCTTGATTGTGATCCTGGTTTCTCGGGTATATACATATGTCAAAAGTCATTAACATCATATACTTTGAAAATGTGCAGTTTATTGTGTCAGTTACTCCTCAAAGCTGTAAAAAAAAAAAAGTTTTGATTGTTTAATATGGTCATTTTCATTTGACTGTTGGCATCAATCAGAGATATTTCCAACAAGAGCTCAGTGTCCCATTGATGTTGGCGGGAGATTATATATTAAGCCAGGTAGAAAAGCTAAAGCAATCACAATTTTTGGGTCTTTGTTAACTTGACTGGGTTTCTAGCTCCTGTTTTTAGCTTGTGTTTGCATTTGTTTCCAAGAAACTGCTTTTGAGCAATAGTTGTGTTTATGGTACCTGTGGAGAATAAATTAGGCACATTATAAAATTACATTTTGATTAGATTTTAATTTGTTCCAGATAGAGGCTAATAATTCTGCACTCTTGAGCCCCTGTTCCTTTTTTGTTAGGTAGGGCGCTGGATTTATGCACTGTGCTAAGAGGACCCAAGTTAACCCTCAGCGAGGAGTCTGAAGGCCTGGTCTCTGGCTCTGATTTTGCCACTTAATAAACACATGACATTGGCAAGTCATGTGTCGCAAAATCTCAGTTTCCTCATGTGTAAAATGGGAGTAATAATAATAATACCTGTCCTGCCTGCCTCTCAGAGTTGATATGAGAGTCACGTGACCACTCTTTAAAAGCTGTAAAATGGCATAAAAATGCAAGGGGTTATTGTTACTTCTTTTGTCTTGCCTGGGATCTCATTGTCTGCTTTGCTCAAGAAAACCAAAGGTACGTAATCTTCGCAATTTACCAGAAGGAAGAGAAGGCTGTGTCATGATATAACTTCTGTGTAGAAACAGATGATGTCACTAAAACGTATGACACTATGTCCACGGACACCCCACCCTGCTCCTTCAACAGCAGTTCTCTCTCTCTCTTCCCTTTTTCTCTTCCTGCCTCTGCTTCCTCATTTTGCTTCATTCATTTAGTCAACAGATATTTGCTAAGCACCTGCCAGGTGTCAGACCTATAAGCAATAGAAATAAAACAAAGAAGAAAACAGATGAGTCACTGCCTTTGAGAAGCTGACGTTCTGGTGAGGGGTTGTGGTGCCTTTTGGTCAGTGCTATGAGAAGAAAAATAGAGGGTACTCTGGAGCACCTGAGAGGACCCCTAACCCAGATCTGATGAGTAGTCAGGGGAAGGAGACGTCTAAATTAAGACCTGAAGATAAGTAAAGAGATAAGTAAGGATTAGCCACGCAAAGAATGGGAGTGTTCCACTCGAAAGGAACAGCATGTGCAAAGGCATAGAGGCAAGCATAGTATGACTGGAGATTAGAGTGAAAGGCAGGTAGGGGAGAGATGGAATGGGGATGTTTTCTGGGGACAGATCATATTGGGGCCTTGAAAGCCATGGTAAGAGCAGTGGAGAGCCTTGTGGGGGTTTACGCAGGATGGCTTTGCCAGTTCCCTGTCTCTGCAGTAGGCTTCCTGCTCCCAGCTCCCATCGTTCCTTGTGATGTCCTATTGGTCCTCAAGATTAAGGTTGCTGACCTCAATTGGCGAGGTTTTCTTGGATAGAACTTAGCTTATGGTGACCAAACTGACTTTATTTATATAGTTTTTCTGCCGAGAAAACAGAAACCTCTCCAAATAAACAGTGACTATTACTTATGCTGGTTAGTAAAACCATACTTTTCAGTGTTTCCTTCACAATTTGTCGTATGGTTGCAACATAGACATTTTAAATGGGAATCCTATACCAGAGAGAAAATTGTGCTCTAGCAGAGAGGACCAGAAAGATCGAATACAGGGGAAGCTCTCTGAGGTCAAATGCAATGAAGTTTTGTTGTTTTGTTTTTTTAATAGCAGGATAATTAATTTCTGTTTCCCTTTTCCCAAATATCACATTGGCATTGTTAAAACACCTTGGGGAAGGTGTGCTAGCTTTTGCAGGCCTCAAGAATGCTATTAAGAATGTGTCTGCAGTTTTTGCTTATTTGTACTTGTGTTGGTCTTCCTTTTATCTTTCTATTTTATAGCTTTAGCTTTCTTTGGACAGGGTCTCTTATTATACTTTTCAAATTCCTTGGTCTCTTATAGATAATAATAACATATAATCTTTACAGAATTTTCCCCAGGTGTCAGGATAGTTTGTTGTTTATTTGTTTTTATATTCAGATTTCTGTCTGGGAAAAAAAAAGTCCTATGACATGAGAATTCCAAAGGGCAAAGGGTGTGGGCCCTGTTAGCAACCAGGGGAACACAGTTTGCATCCTTTTGGGTCGAGGGAGTCTATCAGGAAGGCCAGAGTCTTCAGGTACATTACTGAATCGTTACTGAACAAAATATTGTTGTCTATCTGGAATAAATATATACATATAATTATAAATATATTATTTTATATGTGTGTGTGTGTATATATATATAGATGTATAGTACAGTTCAGATGTGAAGAGCCGTCTGTGTAAAAGTGGCTGTCATTGGACCTAAGGTCTCAGTAAGCATATTTGACAAGGCTGTTAGTCAACAGCAGAAATGAAAGTGTCAGGTTGAACATAACACATTTTTCACACAAAACAGTTGAAAATTCAAGTCTGCCTAATATGGAAGTAGCTTTGGGCAAGTCTAAGGCACACAGAAAATATTAATTTGAGCAAGCAAAAAACAGTATCCCCTGGGGCCAGCCTGGTGGCGCAAGCGGTTAAGTGCGTGCGCTCCGCTGCGGTGGCCCCGGGTTCGCCGGTTCGGATCCCGAGCACGCACCGATGCACCACTTGTCAAGCCATGCTGTGGCGGCGTCCCATATAAAATGGAGGAAGATGGGCACGGATGTTAGCCCAGGGCCAGTCTTCCTCAGCAAAAAGAGGAGGATTGGCATGGATGTTAGCTCAGGGCCGATCTTCCTCACACACACACACACAAAAAACAGTATCCCCTGTGTATCCCAGAGATACTGGTGGGGCCATCACTAGTGCCTAACAAGTTGGAAGATGGTATGCTGTGAGCTGCCATATTTTATAAACAAGTGTCGATTTCCACCATAGTGAGCATTGTGCTTCTCACAATAGTGCATAATTAATCCAAAGTTAAGACTTTTTCCCCAAAACATTTTAATTTTTTTTAAGGTTAAGTGTGCTCACTCTGTCCACTCTGCCATTAACTTGACCTTTGTGAGCTTGTCACTGACTTTTTTTTTTAACTTCAGTTTCTTCATCTCTGAATTGGCATACCAGTTTACCAATGAAAATGTAAGCTCCAAGAGGACATGAGACTATATTTTATACTTCTGAGAAACAACATTGTGGGGAGAGAAGAAAACATTCTTTTGAGTCACACTGACTCTTGGTTCAACGCACAGCTTCAAAGCATATATGCCTTTGACCAATTTATTTAGCCTCTCTGGGCTTATTCCTTTATCTGTAAAAACACAGCTAATACTACTTAACTTACTGGGTTGAAAGAAGAAGTAAAAGAAATAGTGTATGTGAAATCACAAAACCGAGGATTTGTGCTTTATGAGGCTCAGATGTGCTTCCTCTCCCTTTTACAAATACCAGAAACACTCACTATGGCAAGTGGGCATGTGCAGTGGCTAGAACATTTCCTCTGTACCGTGATCTACATGTCCTACCCTAAACCTAGATGGGAGGTGAAGATGGGGTAAAAGAGATTGACTAGGTAATTGCTGTTCTTGTTGGAAGGAATCAGGACATTATGTCTACCACAGCAGTAGTTGAGAGTACTAGTAACCAAGCCTGATTCCACGTCAGGATCCTTTGGGGAGCTTCCTGATGAAAGATGTACATTCCACCTTGTTTCTCCCAGTATGTAAGATTAAGTACCTGCACAACTCTCTGACTAAAAACTCTGGAAATGAAATAAGATAAAATAAAAACTGAAATAAAGTAACATAACCTCAAAGGCCAGAAATAATGTTTAAGCAGGAACCCAGTGGAGTAGGTTAGCACTGAAGTCAGTTTTCAAGCCAAGGACATTTACCTAACCATGATGTCCTTGGACTTCGGTTCTGATAACTTATTGGATGTAGGGGACAGGAGCCAAATCCAAAGTTTTGCCCAAGGTGAGGAGTCCAATAAGAGGGATCCATATAAAATTGGGACCCCAAAGTGCAGTACCCTCCATGTAAGGATCAATTAGAAAGGAATCTGTACTTCAGAAAGGGACAGCAAGGAAACATGCCTGCCTTCACCTTGGTGTTAGGTAGAAGGGAGCAAAGCTCTCTCCTGAGAATTCACGACCACCAGCAGCCTTCAGTCAGGTTTGCAGCCTGAGTTTACACCATCAGAGGGTCTGAAAACCTTCAACCACAGAATTTTCTTTAGCATAGTTTTAGATTGTTGGTACCCAAGCTGCCTTCCTGTTCCACATCCAAAGAACCTGCCCCCTCTTCACCTTCCTTGCCTTTAGCTCCAGTGACTAAATGCCAGGAAAGCCTGAGACTGGGTCTTCTTTCGACCTTCAGATATTAGAGTTTATACTTGGCTGAAGTATTCTTCATTAATATCCGTCTTACCTTAGGCCTTTAGGTAAGCAGAGACCCACTGTGGCATCTGCAATCTTTGGTCTTGATCTGCAGGGTACAAGTAGGAAGAGGAAAAACAAGAGAAAAGAAGAGAGCTTTTTAATGCCCTAACTGTATTAAAAATCATTTCTAACCATAACAACCCCCCAAAATAAACAACCCTAAAGCAGGTCCTTTGTGGGCTTTAGGGATGGAGGCCAGGGGGTATGGATTTAGAGTGTGGGAATTTCGGCAGCAGGACAGAGAGAGGAGCATGCTGACCAGAGCCAGACCCCTTGGGCAGCCAAAGAAGGAGAAAGTAGATGGCTGGGCCTGAGGGTTCCCCACAGGGCCACTCCCAAACAGAACCCTGGGAATTCAGGCTCAGGAACGCCCACTGTTTAGGTAAGATTATTAAAAGGTAGAATTTTGGGGTTGTTGGCTCGAATTTGTGTACCTGTCACCATGGTTCTGTCCCCGCATATCTTTTAGTGCCTTCCTTGTTATTGTGCTTCTTGGATTCATTTTTATAATGCAATGCTAATCCCTTTGCTGGGTCAGCACTGAGGGCAAACAATTGATTTTGGAAGCCTTGTGCCAGTTGGTATAATCCCAGAGGCAAGGTGGTGTGTGTTACATTACATGCTGAATTGACTTCTTGGCTGACACACAACCTCTGCTCTTTCATTACGTGCTCATAGCAAGTTGCATGTTTTGCATGCATATTCTTGGCTAGGCTGGCAGAAGTGCGTGCCACTCAGCTCTTCCTGTTCCCAGCCTGTATTTGCTGTTTGGGCGGCTATGGATTTTTTAGCAGATTATAGTCTTTATTTCTAAATTTAAAAATTTCACAAATGACTTTGTTCACCACTATACACCCAACTCCTAGAATTGTGCTTGGAAAATAGTAAGCATTCAATAAATTTTTTGAATGAATTATTATTTTGTATAGACTGCAGTTAAAGTCCAGAAGATAAAACTGAGACTAGGTATTAGCTAAGGAGATAAGGGACTAGTGTCCTAAGCCAAGGTTGGAGAGGAGTTTGGGACGTGTGTTGTCCCTTTACTTGGCAGTAAAGTAGGTGAGGAGTAGAGATCCAACTAATGTACTGGGTCAGGGTCAACAGATTGGGTTCTAGGAAGGTAGAAGTATGCAGCAATTGAAGTTTGACGAGCCTGAAGACTGATGAGTTTCTGGCCAAAATTTGGGAGCCATTGTCAGTAGGTATAGAACAAAATACCCTGGACAATAAGACCTAAGTAAGTGCTCTTTATCTAGGAATTGACACTACAGCAGAGTATGGGTAGAGCTGGGCAGTTCCTAACACCCTGTTATTTTGTAAAGTAAATATTAGGAAACCTCTGTTCATTCTGTATGTGTTAATAAAAGTGAACTGCTAATCACAGCACTGGTTTCTTCTCTACTAAATGTGTGAAATGTGCCTTTTAGGGAAATACTATACACGTTTCACTCTAATTTACCTTTTTCTTAGTTGATTTAGAATCTACTTTCTCAACAACCTTTCCTATTCACTAGGTTATTCACAGTGAACAACGCTAAAAGGAGAACGCAGGACAAAAGATTGGATCTTTTCACTAACTTCCTTTCCCTCGTTAGTCATTGCTGAGTCTTCTTCATTCATCTTTCACGGATCATCATTCACTGTTTGCCTCTCACTAAGTGCCAGTATCTCTCCGTTAAATAGGTTTGTACCTTATTACGCTCTACTAATGGGAGGCTAAACAGGCTAATTTGGTAGAGAAGTGAATGAAATATAACATTGTCTATAGATATTAACCCTCTTCTTCACTCCCTGTTAATAAAAGCAGTATATCATCTCAGATGGAAAAAAAAGACCATGAGCTATCCATTGTAACCATACTGTGCACACACTCAATTAGCCAGAGGGGTCAAGTGCATATTAGTAGGCAGCTGGGAGTTTGTTGAAACAATTAATCGGCCTCGTCATCTATAAATAATAGTTTAAATAACTTCCTCATCTTGCTCACTTGACTGAAATAGCCAATCAAATTCAAACAACAAATTCAAACATCATTGGCCTTTCCAAAAATAGACTAAAACTACAAAGTTTGTCTTTTGTTATTAAAAACTCTAGGCTAATTTACAAGTTTACCAAGTTTTTGTGGGTTTTTTTAAGCAGGGGGTGGAATTTCAGTAATAACCAACAAGCTATGTCCTATGTTCCATTAAAAAAAAAAAAAGCAGTATGCCATTCTGTATTAAAGTATGTTTTTTTTTGTTTTTGAGGATTTAACTATGAGGAAAGAAATCCTAGTATACAACATGATAGCAGAAGTAAACAAGGTGCCAAATTTTAGAGATGAATTTGAATTTCATATTCTTTGGTCCTAATATCACATAATGATTGTTTTTACCCAAAAATACCATATGGCTAATGTAGACCCAATCTCCTCAACATTTGTTTGCTGCCTTATGCACACATTTTCATTTATATTTCTTTTTTTAATATATGGAGCTTTGAGTAGGATGCCAAGAGAAATGATATTTTTGAGGAAGCCAGTGCCCACTCAGAGAGGATATGATGTTGGCCTAGGTGTTAACATGCTGCTCTAAATCTCTGTGTGCATATGGAGCAGCCTTTGGTTTGTGGCTTTAGTTGTCATCAAGAGACCATTGTTAGTTTTGCTTAAAAGCTTTTCGTGTTTAGGTGGATTTTTAATATGAAAGGAAGGAAAAAAAATCAAGAACAAGTGTGACCAAACTCTTAAGATTTGGCTCTATCAGGAGTTTCATCTCCATTTTATGGCCTCAACTAATCCTCCACAGTTTCTTGCCAGGGATTTCTTAAGTCTCGAGACTTATAAAGACGCTGGCGAGAAACTGCAGTGCATCAGCAGAACAGGTTGCAAAATGAAGACAAAGCCTCTGGCAAGACATGGAGGATTGATAGAGGCCAGGCCACAAAATGGAGGTGAAGCCCCAGATGGTGAAAGATCACTGTGGTCAGTACACAGATGCAGAGATCGGATGTTCCTCCATTTGGGGAGTCATGTAGGGTGAGCTGCCAGGCCCAGTTGGCCAGGGGAACAATTGGGAACAGCAGGCCAGGGGCATCCTTTGCCAGAGGAAGTTACAAGCTTTTAGAACTGAGAGTGCTCAGAAGTCTCAGAACAATCTCTGGATGCAGTTCACACCTCTGCTCTGATAAGGAGTGTGAGACCAGCTGGAAAAGCACCAGTGGGTCAGAGAATAAAAATAAATTCTAGAGAAAATACCAGAAAGATTAAGTTAAGTACTACTTTATGGAGTACAATTCGTGACCAGGGTACTTACTGTGTTCCTAATACAGGGTTATTTTAGCCTTGCTGTATTAGCAGTCCTCAACTTTGACCCTCCTCTCCCCCTCCCTTTCTCCCCGCTAACCCCACCGGACCCCCCTTCCTGTCATCTCCCCTCCTTCCTTCCTTCCCTTCCCTTTTTGTGTCCCCTCCCTCTCTTTCTTCCCCTTCCCTGTCCCTCTCCCTCCTCCTCCTCTGATTTAAGAAGTAACTTTTCTCTCAATAGGTTTGTCAAGGACTGTTTATATTCTTACATTGTTGAGTAAGAAGTTTCTCAAAGGATAGAAAATTCTGCTTTAATTCCAGCATCTAGTTGCTTCAGAAACAGCAGGGTGAAGTAGATTTGCCAAAGCTGGACTTAGTAATGTTTCTCTGGTTTTATGATGGGAACATTTTAGTTGGGGCTTTTGTTAATTTAATACATGCAGCTGGGGAAAGAGTAGGACCTGGCATTATTTAACTTGTCCATAATATTATCTTTACATATCCAAAAAAAATGAACCTATAAGTACAAATAATATCTCATCCTTTCTTTAGATGTAACAAAAAAGAGAGAGAGGGAAGAAAAAAGAAAAAGAGACTTAAATATAATAAAAACCTTCAACAGGTAATACAAAATAAAGCCTGTAAAACACACAACACAAATGTGCCTTTAGTGCTTCAAACATGGGAAAAAATTTCTCCAATTTTTTTCCTGCAGTTGATTATGGCAAAGTATCAGCATGTATTTTGTACCTTAAGCTCACCTGTGTCCTTACACACCCCCATAGAAAGAATACACTCTTATTGATGAATCATTGTGGACACAACCTGTTTCATGTGTAGGGTAACTATGTGCCAAAATTTAACAAGTACCAGAATTAGGAAAGTCAAAATGAAGTGTCAGAGTGAGCTAAGGTGACAGGTTGTACTTTGACCTTTATAATGAATTTGCTTAATTTTTTTCTTTTAAGTGTCATGAATATGTTCCAGCTAGGGCTGCCTTATATTTTAGGATCTGGGTTTCTCATTTCAACACATTTACCAATTAATTCTATAAGAAAAAAGTTCACTTCTCAAGGCTGCTGTGAAACAATTTTGATCTACTCTAGCCGTTAAAAAACAAGAAATGACATCAGTATTTTTTGCTTGCTTTAAAGTCTTTTCTATTCCAATCCCCATCACCCCATAGCCTGTTTTATTCCATTTATCTGCATACATCAGTCAGTAGTTTTAGGAAGAACTTCGTGGATGAGTATCAACTAATTCCTGCCAATGATTTTTCAGTTTTTTGTGTGGGTGTGAGTATCTATGGAACCTTGGAGTAGAGAGTTGAATTCGTCGTACCGGTTAGTTAGTATAGCACGTTATCATCACCACCAGTCTGTCCAAGGCCCTGCTTTTGCTTTATTCTTTTACTTTTTCACTCCCCATCTCCATTCTATTCCCATTCCCATTAATAATGTTCTTGATCTTCCCTTAAAAATATATAGTGTTGTTTTGTGGACTTGACGTAAGTGATGTTCTTCATTTATGTAGATTCATTATGTAGATGATATACTAAGGTTCTCATTCTATTTCTGACATTCACTAGGCTTTATGCTTTTAAGATCTTTCCTTTTATATCTAGATGGTTGAACCTGATTGCCATGTGGGGTTCCATACCAGGTATCCACTCTATTTTTGTTTTCATGCCCATAGTGATAAACAGCTAAGTTGTCTCAGCGTGTGGCGGTGAACATCCTTACAGCACTGCCAGAGTGCCCTTCCAGAAAGGCTGTGCCAGTTTAGAATCTCATCAGCAGTGCTTGAGGATGCTCGTTTTACCACATCCTTGCCAACACTTTGTATTACATAAATTTATAATTTTTGCCAATCTTTATGGCATCTTTAATTTTTATTTCTCTGATTACTAGTAGGCTGATCATCACTTTATTTGCTTTCACCCAGTTAAGTTCCCCCTTCTGTGAATTCCCTATTCATATTTTTTTGCACAGTTTTACATTATTTCTTGTCTTGTTGATTTGCTGGAGTTCCTTATATATTTTAAATATTAAGCCCTTTTTTTAGTCTGTGCCATTATCTTCTCCCTATAAGTTACCTATCTGTTCATTTTCTCTATGTGCATCTTTGAATGGAAATCCTTATTTATCCTACTTAAATTTTTGTAGCTTTCTGGGAAAAATATAATTTCATATTTGCATTGAACTAGAGATTGGCAGTAGATAGTATGAAAATTATGATGTTTAGGCCAAGACCTTAGAGAATTCAAGAACCGGCCTGATCTCTGAGACAGAAGCAGTGTGCAGAATGCATTTCCTAGGAACTTTCAGGAAGGCCTAAGCACTGGGGGCTCAGCAGTCACCCACAGCACACACCAGTGCCTGAGGCATCTGTGGGGGTCATACTGGCTCCTTGGAATATCTTTGCTCAGCCTACTTAGGAACAGGGTCATTTCAAATGCCCAGATAGATGCAGAGAGGTTGGTCATTAAATTCTAACTCAGTCTGAATTTTCTCTCACTCAGTAGGAAATTTTTGAGTATAAAGATCTCGTCCTGTTAGTTGGCCTGGACCATGTAACTACTTCTTGTCAATCACAAATGAGCAGAGCTGACAGTGCCACTTCCAGGTTGGATTGGTAAAAGCCTCTTTTTTACCAGATTCTCCAGTCACTCTCTTCTTTGGCCAACCTGGATCACTGAGTCATTGAATTGAAGATAGCTGCCCAAGACAGTCTCTCCTGCATGCAGCTGACTTTCCATGAGCTTTCACTGTGATAAGACACTGACATGTGGGGGATTATTTGTTACTGCAGCATTGCCTAACCTATCCTAACTAATAAAGTAGGTACTATATTATCCACCACTTTATAGATGAGGAAGGCACAGACAGGTTAACTTGCCCAAGTTTCTCACATAGTATGTCTGACTCCAGAGCCCACCATCGTAGCTTCAGTGCAGTTCTTCTTGTGAAATTAATGTGATCTTAAATTTAAGCTGAGTTAGGTCCCAACCCTTTTGTAGAGTATGGAGTGAAGCTAAGTAAATTTGCTTGTTTTAATTAAATAGACATTACCAACCTGCAGCATTTATACATGATTTACATGATGTGTGAATGTAAATTTATTGCTCCTAAAGAGCACTAGAATAATTTGGCTGCTTCCAGAGGAGTAAATAGTTTTACCAACACTTCAACTTTTAAAGTTATAAAAATTATATTGCTGACTTTCTTTTCAAATTGGGCAGTTTTTTCAGATTATTCCATGGAAGAATAAATTAGGGCTCAGGAAAACTTTCATGTAGGACAGACATGGAAGGAAGGATAAAATTTTGAAGGCTGGACGGGTTTCCAGGTGAAAGGATCTGGCAGTGAGCAAATACATTCATTTTCCAGTATTTATTGAGCACCTACTATTACCAGCCACTCTTTTGGGGGCTTGGGGTACATACTTGAGCAATACAGACAAAAATCTGTGTCCTTATGGTGCTTATATTCTGGCAAAGGTAGGAAAGAGTTAGAGCAGGTACTTACAAAGCTGCCAGGTTGCAATAGAGGAAATAAAGCTCAGAGGTAGATAGGTGCCATAGGGAACTTGAATGCCAGCCTGAGGAATTTGTGTATAATTCAGCCAGAATTAGAGAGCCAAGAGTCTCCTATCAGGATGACCTAATCAGAGCTGTGGAGTAAGATGCCATTAGACAGGTGGAACTCAGGAATATGAGAAAGATAAAGAATGGAGAGTAACCAGAATTGTTGATATCTTTTCTGAGTCTTCATTTTTCTTCTGGGTTCTTGATGATGATTATGCTAGTGATGACATAACGATGATGATGATGATACTGATTGATGAGGTGGTGAGTGGGGCCTGAAACCCCACCAGTTCTGCTTGCCCAGCAGTGCTTCTTGCCAAGCCCATGCCTTTTGGCACATGCCTCAATCCAGAGGAAGGGGCATCTTTTTGTCATTAATCTTCAAGGGAGTATGTCTTTTTATAATTTGCATAAGGAATTATATGCCTGCAGCAGCCGTGATGAAGTGGCTGTGCCGGGATTGGACTCCAGTGCTACGTAACTACAAACCCTGTGTGTTTTTGCCACTATTTACTGTTACAACACTCTTTGCCACTGTTTACTACTATTACAATAACTACCCCCAGTATTACTACTACTGCTGTGAGGGGAGAGAGGGAAAGAATAGCATCTGACATTCCTTGAGTACTTGCTGTGTGCCAAGCACAGTATTCAGTGATGGACATATGTTATTTCATTTGAACTTCGCAGTCTCCCTATGAGGTAGGTACTGATACTAGCTCTCTGAGTTACAGAGTGGGGATTGAAGCCAGTCTTTCTGACTCCAAATCTGAGGGCTTACTCACTATACTAGTGTCTCCCCTGAATACTTAAGGATGAGGTATCTCAGAAAAAAAAAATTGCTGCACTATTAGAAATCAAATAAAACAACAACAAACTTGAAAGCAACAAACTTGAGCAGAGGATAGCGTTAGTCCAGTACTCTGTCATGGTAGGTGTTCAATAAATGTTTAACTTGATGTGTACACACAACTGTCTTGAATGCTAGCACTTGAGGAAAAAAAATAAGATTAAATTAGAGGACAATGTAAAAGTAGCTAAAGATTTTTGTGAAAATTCTGATGGTGATTTTGGACACTTCCAAGCGAGTTTAAGTTTGGTGGGATAGGCTGACTGTTAATCAGGTCTAATTTCACCTCCTTTTCCATAATATGAGTATATGTCTAGTTCACTGCTGATTACTGGTAGGCTTCCTCTCTGTGATTTAGATCCCCGGTTTCTGCTGTTATTGTTTTCATTTCTGTTTTGTTTTGTTTCTTTGTTTCACAAATGAGAGAGAATACATTTTTCCTGAGGCAATTCATCAAGAATTTTAAGTGAGAGGGGGAGGAGTTACAGGCAGTGTGTGTGTGTGTGTGTGTGTGTACACACCTGGGCGAATGGGATTGCTCACCTGCAGCAGATTCCACTGAGCCATGATAGGACGATACTTGCCAGCGTAGTTAGCTTCTGGTGCTGCTCTCGAGAGTTCATGCTGGTTCAGAACAGCCTGGCTGTGGTCAGAACAGACTCAGGGTGGGACAGAGGGAGCCTAGATCAGATGTTGTATCTATAGCCAGCCATTTATGTTTAAGGAACATTTCCTAACTATAGTGGTTTTGAGACCTTTTAAAAATTTTTAAAACCCCCCCTTTCTTTTTTTTAATTTTTTTTTAATTTTATTTTATCCCCCAAAGCCCCAGCAGATAGTTGTATGTCATAGATGCACGTCCCTCTAGTTGCTGCATGTGGGACGCGGCCCCAGCATGGCCGGAGAAGCGGTGCGTGTGTGCGCGCCCGGGATCCAAACCCGGGCCGCCAGCAGCAGAGCGTGTGCACTTAACCACTGAGCCACGGGCCGGCCCATAAACCCCCCCTTTCTAACCCCAATTTGCACAGCTTAGAATCAGAACCCAGCCTGGTGGGACTCTATCCGCTTACTCAGTCTTTCTGATGTCTGAAAGGGGCACCCTGAGGCTCTGCCTTCTAGACAAAGTTGTCTTTGATTGTACCTTTCCTACAACTTCCGTTTCTTTTTTTTTCCTTGCGTACCTGCCTGAGTACTCATCCTTTTCTCCTATTCTTCAGACCATTATATAAGTTCCTAAGAAGTTATATCCTACTAACTGTTTTATCCTTTAAGTATTTGCTTAGGATTTGGCAAACCTACCCAGGTGAGCAGGGGTCCTAGAGTTGACAAATGGGATGATGGGATAGCGACTTCTAACAAGGTGTATTTAGCTGCATCAGTTCCTGATGAACTAATTTCAAGTTTCACTCCTCTTTCTTCTTTGCTCCTTGGTACCCTTTTTCTGCTGAGAGACCAAAAGCATGGGGCAGGTGGTTCTAGTCACCACTCTGTCTTCACTGGCTCTGTGTTCTCAGGCAAGCCTTTTAATGTATCTGGGTTTTGGTTTCATGAAATGTACAGTGAGGCTAAATTAGGTCTGAGGGTCCTTAATAAGTTACTTGCAATATGAGTTTTGATATTCACAGCCAGCTGAGTTGGTCACAGTTGCAGTCATACCCCATTCCCAGCTCTCAGAGATCATTTACAGGCTAAATGTGGGCAAGCTGGGTGTGTGTGTGCACAGCAAGAAGTCAACATCTCTCTCTCCTGATTCTTCTTCAGAGTGGAGGTGGAGTTGGGGTGACGATTACTTTGTTTATCTCTGAGGCAGTGTTGTTTTCCGCAGTAGCTGCACTGGGTGGAGAAGGTTATGATTACCTATTAACAATCTTCTAGGATTGGCATCCCACAAATTGGAGGTGGGGACTTTGCCAATAATAGAAACTTTGGACTTTAGCCTGATCTTCACATTCCCTGTAGAAGGTGTGGCCTGAGGGAAAAGGATTACGTTGATAAGGAACGGTAATAATCTTTGAGTTTCTAGATACTGAATTATAAGCATTGCCAACTGAAAGAGGGGAAGGCAGCCCTGCCAGATTAGTAGATGATGTATGCGCTGTACTTGTGTTGTTATTGTTGTTACATTAGTCATTCATTCATTCAACATGTATTCACTGAACAGCCATGTGTCAGATACTTGTTCAGCCACTGAGGGTTCTATACTCCTCAGGGCCAGGTCTGAGGACTGTTTGTTTTTTTCTCAGACATTTGGCCTTCAGTTAGGATTTTGTGCCATTGGGAGGCAGTGATTTTTTTGATCATGCTATGCAGTCCAACCCTAGGGATCGAGATATAGACATGGTTTACTGAGATAGAGATTCTAGTGTGATTTTCCTTTTTAGAAATAAAATTATTTCCTAAAATAACCTTAAACTCTAAGGCTAGATATCTATATTTTAAAGTAATTGATCCAGAGAGAAATCTAAAAGAAAGCAAAAGTCTCGGTATAATTAAGTGCTTTATTCACATACCTTTAACTGTTCCAGTTGTTAACCCTGTGGTTCCATTACCATAGTATCTAGAAGAGGAACTCTCCATTCTTTTCTTGTACTTCCTTCCTTCAATGTAAAAATCCCTGGGCTTATACATGGCTCACTGGCTCTGTGGCTTTCCATAATGTCATTTCATCTCTTTAACACTTGAGCCTCTTGAAGAAGAAAAGCCTGCAGGGGCAACTGGGGGAGGGGAGAATCTCTGTTCTCTGGTTCTCCTCCTCTGCTTTCCTGTCTTTCATTAATGTATAAGGTATTCAGTACCTATTACGTGCCTGGGATAGAGCCAGGTCCTGTGGCTACAAGGATAAACAAGAGAGATGTGTTTCTACCCTTGAGCTGCTCACAGTCTAGAGAGGGAGAACAGCATATGAAATAGTAAATTATGCTACACTGTAGAAAGCGCTGTGTTTGAGTTATGAACAAAGTACACTAGAAGAATAGAAGAGAGTGCTAGTAACTTCCTGAAAGTCTAGGGAGTAGCCTTTCACTGAAGTGTGATGATGGTTTAGCTAGGTATTAAAGAAGGCCGTGGAGTTTGCCAGGGGGCAAAGGTGGTAGCAGGAGATAGTATTTCACGTTCACAGCTCAAGAAAAGAGAAAGATGTCAAAAGCATGTGCTCCATGACTTGTTTTTCAATGAAAAAGGAATTGTTTTCTGTTTTTCCCCTTGAGAGAGAGAGTTATAATGAAAAGCAAGGGCAAGCAAGCCTCCCTCCTCCTAATGCTTAGTGCCAATAGAAGCTCCTGGATTAGGTGTTGCACGAAACTGAAGTAGAATAGCAAAGCTTAGTCATTAAATACTTACGGCCAGTCCCCTAGAAATGAATCTCCAAAAGGATAGGAAAAAAAAAAGTACTTCTTCAGAGCAGATTTCTTTGTGTTTTTGTTTTTGTTTTGCTTGCGGAAGATTAGTCCTGAGCTAACATCTGTGCCAGTCTTCCTCTATTTTGTATGTGGGTCACTGCCTCAGCGTGGCTGACAAGTGGTGTACGTCTGTGCCTGAGATACAAACCTGAGAACCCAGGCCACCAAAGCGGAGTGTGCCAAACTTAACCACTACACCACACAGCCAGCCCCCAGGGCAGATTTCTTGAAATGATAATATTTTCTCTAAACAAAACATTTTTTTTGTTGTTTTTTGTGAGGAAGATCAGCCCTGAGCTAACACCCAATGCCAATCCTCCTCTTTTTGCTGAGGAAGATTGGCCCTGGGCTAACATCCATGCCCATCTTCCTCTACTTTATACGGGACGCCACTACAGCACAGCTTGACAAGCAGTGCATCGGTGCGTGCCTGGGATCCAAACCCGCAAACCCTGGGCCACCAAGGTGGAGCACGCGCGCTTAAGCGCTACGCCACCAGGCCGACCCCCAAACAAAACATTTTAAACAGAACACTTAACAGAGATTTTGGGACAGAGATATAAAGTGATTTCATCTCAATGTTAACTCTTAATTCCTTATGCAAATGAAGGAACAATTCAAATATTTTAAATCTATTTTCATAATGTAACCTATAGGATTTGGTTCTCCAAGTTTACCGTGATACTTTTCTTGGATTGATAATAAAATGAGTTTGCATTACCTGAGCAAATAGCAGCCAAAACCTTCTGACAGTACCGCAGAATTTCATTCTTATGTCATCTGAATTTCCTATTGGTCACCAAAAAAGAGAGTAGTCAGGTTGGTTTTGGAAACTCCAAGAGGTCAACAGCTGTTTTTATGTTGAATTAGGTTGGGACTTAAAAATAATTTCTTTAAGAAAGTTTTCAAGCATATGCAAAGCCAGAGAACATAATATATTGGACTCTAGATAGTCATCTTCCATATTTAACAACATTTGTCATACTTCATCCATCTATCCTCTCATCATCTTTTTAACTTGCATTCTGTTGTGTGTATGTATGCACATGTGTGTGTAGCTCTGTGCAATTTTGTCCAATGTAGAGTTTCATGTAACCACCACCACAATCATGTTCCAGAGCTGTTACATCACTGCAAAAGAAATCCTTTGTGTTCTCTCTTTGTATTTGCGTTATACTTAGGTATTTCCTTCTTTCTTTATTTTTGTAGAGCACTTATAAATGGTGTTGTGCTTTCAATTTTGGTTTCCATATGTTCGCTAGTCTATAGTAATATGATTAATTTTTGTATGATGATTTTGTATCCTACAACTTTGCTGAATTTGTGTATTAGTTCTATGAGCTTTTGGTAGATTGCTTGGGATTTTCTATATAGACAATTATATCATCTGCAAATAAGGACAATTTTATTTTTACTTTCTGATCTGTAGCCTTTTATTTTATTTTCTTGCCTTATTGCATTGGCTAGTACTTCCAGTACTATGTTGAATAAGGGTGGTGACAGTGGACATTCTTACCTTGTTCCTGACCCTATGTGGGGAAGCATTCAGTCTTTTACCATTAAGTATGATGTTTGCTGTAGGATTTTTGTAGGTGTTCTTCATCAAGTTGAGGAACTTCTCCTTTATTCCTAGTTTGCTGAGAGTTTTTATCATCTATTGAGATGTTTATATGATTTGGCAAATGAAATCTATCCTGTGACTGCTGCCTTCCCCAAGTACTCATTGCAGGCCCCATATTGCCAGTGGTAAAATATCTAAAGAAAAGGAAGATTCCAGAGAAAGCAGTGTGGGATATGAATTCATGTTATTAATTCTGGATCGATAAATGTCAAGAGGAATTGATCAGATGCTTGTTGAAGGTCTGGCCTTTGAGGTTCTTTCCTTTCTTAGTATTGCTGTAATATTTATTGAGGCAGGTATAGAGCAGAGAGGTTAAGAGCATGCACTTTGGAATTACTTTGATCTAATGTGGCCTTCATCATTTATTAGCTGTGTGTGATGTTAAGCAAACCACTTAATTTGTCTAAGCCTTGGTTTCCTCATCTGTAAAATGGGGCTATTAACTATCTCATGTTGTTGTGAGGATTAAATGAGATAATATATATATAAAATGCTTAACACATAATAGACATTTAATAAGTGTTAGCTGTTGCTGTTATTGTTGCAGCAGTCATATATTTAACAGTAATTTATTAAACTCTCTTACATTCAGAGCCCTGTCCTGGGCATTTGGGATGAGTTATTTGGGAGAGTTATATGCAGTACAGATTCAATCTTAGATGAATGTACCATTTTAATTTTCAAACATCCCATATGTTTGAATAAATGAATGAAAACTTTCTTCTCTTCTACCCATCCAAGACCAATCAGTTTTTGGTCCTTAACTTCTCACTCCTTCCCTTTGAACCTGTCCTCTCTTTTTCTTTCTCTACTTTTGCCTCTCCTCCTCACCTCCCTGTTTTTTGGTAACAATCAAGCTGTCCTAGGTGAACCAGTTTCTATCCCTCCACTCTTGCCTACTCTCTTGGAAATTTCCTCTTTCTCTTTCTCTCTCATTTTGCTTTTTCAGTTTTTCATAGTTTCTCTAATTATATTTTAGGCCATCTTTCTCTTTAATCTCTTCTAATTCCTTAGAGAACCTCAGGACAGCCCAGCAACCTCAAGACAGCCCCTCCTCATGATTACTCTCCTATTTCTGAGCCAAAAATGACCATGATCATGACTAAGCTGTCTGAGAGACACCTGAATCCAAAGTAATAATAATAATAAAAATTAGTGACATTAACCTCTAAAAGCCTTGATGGTGCCCAGAATACCTTAATAGAATCTCCACTAAATTTTCCACTTCTCTCCTCAGTGTTTTCTAATTAAACCTTCTTTTCCTCAAATAACAGCATCCAGATAAATTAAAAGCTCCAACTTAATTTTTGTTTAATTGCTACATTTCAAAAGAATTAATTTCTATTATTTTCTCAATGCAAATTTACAGTATTTCTGCCACTGGGAATTTTTAAAAGCTTTAGTGATTAGCCTAAAAATCTAACCTCCTTTACAACATTATTTCTAAAGGAAAATGCATTCCCTAAACTTGTCACAAACAAGCCAACTTTGGGAACCCACTTTGTTGGTAAGTGGGGCACTCCCTGTACTAAATGTTCCAACTTGTAGAGGATTGCAATCCTTTCAGGTATTTTAGAGAACCAAACCAGCCTGTAAGTGCAGTATTCGGTTCATCCTTCTTGGAAAGAAAACCATCTAATTAGAGTTGCCAAGACAACTCTGTTTTCATGTAGTATAACAGACGTGTTGACCTGAAGTTAAGGTTGATGGAGCACATGTACATGTTGGTGACGGAAACCATCATCCAAGATCTTAGAGTATTAGCTGTATTTCCCTTCTAGCTTCTTTTCTAATTTATGCCCCTAACAAGCATTTATTAAGCACCTATTGTGTAGAGAGCTTGTATAAACCCGTGAAATATCTACCATAAGAAGAAAGAAACTGTGGCGGGCCAGTGGCGCAATGGATAACGCGTCTGACTACGGATCAGAAGATTCAAGAAGAAAGAAACAGTATAAAACCCTCTCATGGATGTAGAATAAAATCCAGACACCTTACCATCGCCTTCATCATCTGGCCCCCGCCGGCGCAGTTGACCTTCTCCTCCCACCCTCCCCTGGTGCCCCCCACTTTGCTCACGTTGGCCTCTTTCTGTGCTTCAAGCACGCCAGGCTCATTACCACGTTTGGGCTTTTGCACTTGCTATTCCCTCTACCAGAAAGACTCTTTTCCTCCAGATGTTTATTCGTTTGGCTCTGCTCCATCATTTGAGTCTGTTTAAATTTATTTCCTCAGAGAGGCTTTCCCTGATTGCCCTAAAGTTGCCTCCCACCACCTTCCCACACACATAGTCATACTCTTTGACATATGATATTTTGTTTCCTTCTTAGTGCTTTCTGTTCTCTTAAGTTATTTTATTATCATTTTATTATTGCATTGTTTATCTCATTAGAATGTAAATCCCATGAGAGCAAGAATGGTATTTGTCTTGTTCCCTACCATGTCTGTTAATATTTGTTGAATGAATGAAGAGTAGAGTGATTGAATTTTCATGGTGGTCAAGAAAGGCTTCAGATCAGCTTTGATGCTCAGTAATTGAAATATCATAATTTTTTTTCAATTATCTTTCTCTGTTTTTTCAATTATCTTTCTCAATATCTTTCTGCTATTTATACAATAGCAAATCACTTGCTTATTGTATAATTCTCTATAAAGGCCGGAAAATAACTGTATTACTGAAAAAAAAATAAAGTGATTGAAAAGGGAAGGAAAGAAAAGTTTCATGGATTGCACTCATTCAAGTGTTTTAGAAAAGGTAATGGATATGGTGGAGCAGAAATAATGGCCAGAAGGCTTTTTATGTGTGAGGAATTATCCGTATTCATAAGTGCTGTGTGGAAGTTAATAATCATTTGTTCCATTAGAGCATTTTTGAGTGTCTAGCTGACCTGTAGTGAAGGGACCACTTGGAGAGTGAGCATGAAGGAAGGTGGGTGGATGGAATGTTAAGGAAGCAGTTCAGGTTTGACCAGAGAGATACAAGAGGCCATCCTAGATTCAAGAAGATAAACAGTGGGTCTCAAGTAGAATGAGCAGAAAGCCTAACATGCTTATACCACTCTCTATTTGAAGAAACGTGTCTAAAGTTATAGAATCTCGGGGTAGGGGAGAGGAGAAGGAGGGGCCAGTTAGACTAGTGACCTAGAAAGTTTAAAAAGAACCTTTTAACTGCACTTTCCTCCAGGGCAAATTGATATTTTTTAAGTTCATTAAAAGTGTGATTTTTCAAGAATTTGATAATAGATAATTTGATAATAGAATTTGATAAAGTAAATTCACTAAATGAATTTACTTTTCGGTTTGGTTTGAACATTGATTCTCTTTCTTATAAAGTAAACTAATAAGTACATAAGTATTAGAACTCAATGATAATAATAATAAATAACATTTAAAACCGTGTGTGAGGCACTTGCTAAATACCTTACATGATTCTTTAATTCACTTGTCACAGTAGCCCTGTGAGCTTTATTATTATCCCCATTTCACAGATGAGCAAACTGAGGCTTAGGGAAGTTTTAAACAACTCGGCCCAAGGTCATTATACTAAGTGGCCAAATTGGATTTCAAATCCTTGTGGCCCATCTGATTCCAGAGCAAGGGCTTTTAGCCACTTCATCTTCTGGCTCATTCACAATTTAAGCTAATTTTTTTAAAGTTTTTATTTCATATCATGTTATGTATCTCCATGCTTTTATTTGGGATGCTGACTTTCCTTCTAAAAATAAATTACTTGATGTTCAGTCCACAGATACTTATTGCTTGTCTACTATATTCAAGGTATTATATAGCATATAAACTACGTTAATTGAAAAATTACCTAGCCAGTTATACATTGCATTACATTAGAGAAAATTAAACTCATTGAACTCATATTTTCTTTCTCTAAAATTCTCCTCATGTGTCATATAATAGTGGATCTAATATAAGTATAAGAATTAAAAGGATAATTTATAGGGTTTTTGGGTAACTTTTTATGTTGATGTTTAAACTTAGGAGAAAGAGTTACAAGAATAGAATGAGGAGCTGCCTTATATCTTTTACCCAGTTTCACCAGTTGTTTACATTTTGCCAACATTTGTCTTATCATTCTATGCATTTATATTTATATATTATGATTATTTTTTAACTCAGCTGTTTGAGAGTAAGTTGGGAACATGCACTTTACCCTAAATGCTTTAGAATGTATTTCCTAAGAACATGGACATTCTATTACATAGCCACAGTGCAGTTATCAAATCAGGAAATGTATCACTGACACAGTTCTATTGTCTAATCCACAATCCATATTATAATTTTATCCATTGTTCCGATAATATCCCTTTTAGCTATTATTTACCCTACTGCAGGATCTAATCCAGGATCCGACATTGCCTTTAGTTGTCATGTCTCTCTATTTTTCTTTAGTCTGGAACGATTTCTCAGTCTTTATCTTTCTTGACCTTGACGGTTTTGAAGAGTACAGGCCAGTTCTTTTGTTCCTCAATGTGGGTTCATTTGATGCTTCCTCATGCTTAGATTCAGGTTATGAAAGTTTGGTAGCAGTGCTGCAGACCCGCTTTGTGTCCTGAGTGCATCGTGTATAGATGGGCGTGATGTCAGTTTGTCCCAGGATTGGTGGTGTTAACTTGAATCACTTGGTTAAGGTGATGTCTGCAGTTTCTTTGCTCTAACATTACTAATTTTCTCTCTGTAATTAATAAAAAGTTTATGGGGAGATGTGTTGAGACTATGTAAATATCCTCATCAGACTTTCACCAACCAGTTTTAACATTTATTGGTGATTTTGCAGCTTCATCTTTCCGTCTACATTTATTAGTTGGCTTTCTACTGTAAACAAGAGCTTTCCTCATTTATTTATTTATCCAATTATCTATTTGTGTCAGAAAGGACTTATAGATTCAGTTTTATTCAATGGGACATATGCCATTACTATCATTATTTGCATAAAGAAAGATAACCTCATCATATTTCCTTTAAAAAAAAAGTTGTATTTAGTGCTGTATTAGATTTCCATTGCTGCTGTAACAAATTACCACAAATTTAGCAGCTTAAAACAACACAAATTTATCTTACAGTTCTGTAGGTCAGAAGTCCACTTTAGTTCTCAGTGGGCTAAAATCAAGGTATAAACAGGCTGCATTCCTTTCTGGAGGCTCTGCGTACATGGCAGAGAATCTGTTCCCTTGCTCACTTGGATTGCAATACCAGGTTCAGTCCCTCTCACGCTTCGAATCTTTGCTGTCTGTTCTTCTGTTGTCACATCTCTCTTACCTACTCTTCTGTTTTCCTCTTCTACTTTTAAGGACTCATGTGATTAGATTGGGCCCACCTAGATAATCCGGATAATATGTCAAGGTCCTTAAGTTTTATCACATCTGCAAAGTCTCTTTTCCGTGTAAGGTAACATTTACAGGTTCTGGAGATTAGGGCTTGGACATCTTTGGGGAGCCATTATTCTGCCTACCATAAATGCGTACTCTTGTTCAAGGCTTGTGCTAGGAGCTTACTTCTGTTTAATCAGAGAAAACATCAGGCAGAGGATTATAAGCAAAGAAACTGTGCGATGAGAGATTATTTCATGTTTGGTTAAAAGGAGTAGGCTTGTAGTCAATAGTGGGAGCTGAGAAGAATATGTAGTAGTGACAAGGTGTCAACCCTTTGCTTGAAGGGGTGGGCAATCTGTTGAGGAGCCAAGCAAGCGTGTAGGGCTTATGTCCAAGTGTCCTTGTTGCAAAATGAAACTGTGGTGCTACTGGCTGCAGGAACTTCAGTGCACCCAGGGTTGGTGAGAAAAATCCTACTGGATGGTCGTGGCTCAGTGTTCCTGTTTTCTGAATTTGCTACCTTCCTTTTTCACAGCACCTAGAATTTCTGCTTCTGAATAATGTGCTTTCACCAACTAATCACTATTTCTTAATTTTGTGCCAGAAAGTTTGTACATTAAGATTGGATCTTTCAGGTGTTATAGGATTTCTTGTAAAGCTTTCTTTTTTTTTTTTTTGTGAGGAAGATCAGACCTGAGCTAACATCCATGCCAATCCTCCTCTTTTTGCTGAGGAAGACCGGCCCTGAGCTAACATCTATTGCCAGTCCTCCTCCTTTTTCTCCCCAAAGCCCTAGTAGATAGCTGTATGTCATAGTTGCACATCCTTCTAGTTGCTGTATGTGGGACGCCGCCTCAGCATGGCCAGACGAGCGGTGCGTCGGTGCACGCCCGGGATCTGAACCCGGGCCGCCAGTAGCAGAGTGCGCACACTTAACCGCTAAGCCACAGGGCTGGCCCCGTAAAGCTTTCTTTAATAAGACATACTCCTAGTTCTCTGAATCCAAATATCTACCTGACTACCTACACCATTGCATTAGACCAGAGTAGAATGATAGAACTAAAAGAGATTTCAGAGTTAGTTTGTCCCATCATTATTGTGCGTATAAGAAAACTGAACACAAGAAAAGCTAAGTGATTGCTAAAGCCCCCACAGCCAGATGGTCTGTGGTGGGAGGCAGACTGTGGGGCAGTGGTGAAATGTGTGGCTGTAGGAATTAAATGGCTGGTTAAATCCAGTGTCCATCATTTACTGGGTGAGTTAATTGAGTCATTTACTTAACCTGCCAAGCCTTACTCTTTATCTCTAAAATATACCAACCCTTCAGGGCTTTTGTTAGGATTAAGTGAAGGTAATAAGTGAAAGTTCTCGGTACAATGCCTGGCTCATGGAAGGTGTTCAATATTTGTTAGCTATTATTACTTTTCTTCTAAATAGTAGTAGAATTCAGATCAATAATATGGAGTTCCAAAGTTCTTGGGAATTTTATGTTCCCAACCCCAGAACCAAACTATGAAATATTCTGCACACCACTCAGGTACTTCATTCCTTTGGTCATTGTCCTTCCCATTCCACCTTCACTTACCAAGTTCAGTACCTTCTATTCTTTGCATTCCCTTATTTTTATACCTTGGTTTCTCTCTTTCTCTCTACTACAAAGGTAATATGTGCAAATTATAACTTTCCAATACCACCAAAGAACAAAGTACACAGGGTAAAATGTCATCATTGTATCCTACTGTAGCTCCTCCTTAGTCTGGAGGTTACTCTACAACAGGATCTCCTCACCCGCAAGTGGGAAGTGGAATAAAAACCCCTCTCCATTTGGGTTTCCCTCAGTTAATCCAGCACTTCTGTCCTTTCACCACCACTGACTCACACACACACACTCTCGCTCTTGCTCTCTCTCTCTCTTCTCTGCCCCCTACTGAAGCCTGAGGAGGGTCTCTGAGACACCTAGGCAAACCCTTTTCTCTCTGAATCTCTCCCCTTTCTGCCTTTGTTTCTTTCCATTCTCATCTGGGGGATGGGCTTTTCAGTGCTATATCCTTCATCTTCCCTGTGCTGGCGGCTTCTTTGATCTCAGTGGTACTGTCCTCTTCCTCAGGACAATGAGCCTCAAGTATTCACCTCAGTGAAAAGGCAGAGAGAAAATATGGTTTACTGGGAAACCCAAAGTATATAGATTTAGTATTTTCACAGTGTTGTCCCTGTTAGCTCAGTTTGAGTTTTTGCTGTTGTTGTTGCTTTAATTTAGCCACAAAATTATGTAATATATTACATACTATTCTGCAACTTACTTTTTTCCTTTAGCAATATATCATGGCCATTTTCCTAAATCAGGACCTGTAGGTCTCTCTCATTCTCTCTAGTGGCTACATGGTGCTCCATGGGAAGATTTCACTCTAATGTCTTCAACTCCTCAACTGACAATATTTCAGTTGTTTGAAATGTAGTGTTTACATTTGTGGTTTGGTCCTACCCATATGAACTTGTCCTTTATTCTCTCTAGGATTTGGCTTCAGTCCTCACCCTTCTGAGGAGGCTCCAGTCTCTCAGAATATGCCTGATCCATATGTTGAGTCTGAAGGACAGTTGGTGTGTTTGTTGCTCAGGTGATGAGCATGGTGTAGCTTAATAGTTGGAGGATGTGATGGGAGTGAGCTTAAGGGCTCCCCTTGCCCTGGAGCAACTCTGATCCCAAGTTAGTCCCTAACAAAGTGAGAAAGCACCTGGAAAAATGAGTTGCCCTGAGTTCACCGCAGCCCGTATTGAGAAGCAGTCTCAGTCTGATTGGGAAAGAGAGGTGCTGAGGTGAGCCTGAGGCCCCTGGGCCCCTCCTGAGTGGCTGGAAGCTCTGTGGTGAACCACTGAGCCCTGCGTACTTTGATGCTCAGAGTTTGCCAGGTTGTCCTGAAATCGTGGATCCCTCTCTGCCTTTCTCCTCAAGGACTATCAATATCTGCATAGACTTCTATGGGATTGTTATTTTTGGAGAGTACTCAGGACTCCTGACAGTTAAAGAATGTTTTAACTAAATCCTTACACCAGGAGGTCCATTCAGCCACTCTTCTTCTGTGTGAATCTGGGTGAAATTACTTCAGGTCCGTTGATGCCATTGATGAGGTACTGACACATTCACATACTGCTGAGTCAGGATTCAGTAGCCATAGCTCAGCCATACAGCTTTTTAAATAAGTTGTGTTCACATTCCCCTCTCTGCTATTAATATTGCTGTGTTAGTAAATTTTGAGTGTTTTGGTTTTGAAAGCTTAAGAAAATAGTAGTAATCAAAACTCTGAAGCAACCAAGAAAGTGAGTTATTAGGCCAACCTCAATTATGTTTGGCCAGTTACAGTGGCGTTGTCCTTGTCTACATTTACCAGAACCTGTTCCCTTCCTGACTAAACCTTTCTCCGTCTGTTGCACCTTGTGCCACCAGGTTAAAGAAAGCAAACACATCTGCCTCCTGGGGTTATCAAGTTCTCCCCAAACACAGATTTCCCTGAGCTGCCTGGACTGGTACCCTCCTCCTGGGCCTCCTGCTGTTTCTCCTCCAGCCTGCCCTGCAGTCTTTGTCTGGGAGTGTGTAGGCCCTTGTTTACTGTCGTGGCTGTTTTGAATCATCTATTTTAGAGAATTTGATAAAAATAGTATTTAAACCAATGAATATTATTTAAAGTAAAAGATACAGGTAAATAAATTATGCTATTCAGAAACAGCCTCCCAGTTTTGCACAGATGGATATTAACAGAACCGAACTCCCACTTTCTCCATTAGTAAGTAAACAATTTATTTAGTAAGATAAAATGTTTTTTAAATGACAAGAATCTACTGAATACATGTTATTTTTGTTGAAATTCTGACTCTGCTTATAGCGTCTTCAATCCCTCACCTCTTTAAATTCCCGGATGTCCTTTTTCATTATCTTTTCTTCAATTCCCTCTCCCCACTGTGCTCCAGAAAATGGCTCCTGCTTTCCAGGTGGCTTTTGGAGCACGCTGCCTGGAGGGGCAGTGGTTCTGTGGAAGGGAGCAGTGCCCCATCCAGTGTCTGTGTCCTGCTTTGGTAGAAGGGTAACATCCTGTACTCGCATCTGTGGACATTTCCTGGGGCAGTAGCTGGCACCAGGGCCAGACACCTCAGCTGCAGCAGTAGAATGTGGAGTAGAGGGGGTACTTCTAAGCAAGCATCTGCCTGCAGTCCCCACTTCCCTTCCTTATCCACTGCCTTAACTCTGTCATGCTCTCTGTCCTGTTGGGAGCCATGGTGATGTGGTAGGAGGAGGAGCTGGAAAGGGGGCAGGAAGATCAGTGGGCATCTGAAATGACATTTGTGATTTAGCTCTTAAAGTTGGAGCTGGGGCCAGGCTGAATGTTGCCAAAATTGGAAGACCAGCAATTTCACTTCTTGGCTGAGAAGGTCTTTAACTCCTAAGGATAGGAGATTCCTCCTTCTGTATGTTTGACACAGTGATTCCCATGCTGAGCAGGGAGCAGTTAAAAAATCTATCCTATTAGTCCATATCAGAACCAACTTCAGGGCTTTGTGTTTTGTGTTTTTTGTTTATTTCAAATCACACATTTCTCCACCCTGAGATTCCAATATACTACTCTAGAACAGGGACGGGAGAAGCGATATTTCTTTTCTTACCCCTTCCCATCTCCACAAGAGAATCTCTGGGGGGATATCACGTTAACTTAGGTGTGCTGGGGCAGATGAAGGTGGAGAATCACTGCCTAGTGGCTTGTCTGTTGACTATTTATATATGCTACAGATGATATGCGAGAACAGGCTAATTGCCAACATTAACCAAAATGGCATGTGACTACTCCATGTGAATCAAACCAAAACAACAACAAAAATCCTTACCTTCATGTTAGGAACAGTTTAGTTTACCAAGTTAGTCACAAAAGATAAAATCACTGCATTAAAAGTACTCAACATCTAACTGGTGTTTTCATTTATGATGAATATTAGCCAGCTGTTGTTAAACGTTAACTATAACACATATATCCTGAGGACATGGAGTAGTGACTTCCAAACGTTTTGGAATTATAGCACCTTATTGTTGTCCCTAAAGAGTTTATATGTGGGACACATGTTTTTAACTTAAAAAAAGAAAAACCACTTCAACTTTACACAAACCCTTTTGTGATAACTACAGACATCATGACTGTCAAAGGGCCAGACCCAGGAATTGCTGCCAGTAAGCTGAATATGTCTTTTAAATTTCTGCAAGTGAATTCAGTCTAAACTTTCTCTGGCTTACTAAAATTTGGGGTGCTTCACGCTTTTTAGTCTGTGGTACCTGGAGTGATTGTCCCTCTTGTGATGGCAGAAGCATGCCTACATAATGCTTAAGACACTGCTTTAGGCCTCTGCTGACAACCTGAGCTCTCACAAAACTTTGAAGGTGTGGTCTTCGCACCATCAAGAAGCCAACATCTCCATCCTAAGTACAGGCCTAGCCTAAGGTTAACAGTAAGACCAACATTTTGTTGCTTCATTTTCCTATTAAGCTCTGGGTTGCTGATTGAAGCAGAATTCCAATGTATTGACACACCACCACATTGTTAACACGATAGGGAGGATTTGATTATGGGAGAACAAGTCCAAAAACTGTAAACTGACAAAAAAAAAAAAAATTGGGGGCCTTGCTTCTCAAGGCAGCTTTTGTGGTTACATTCCTTTATTTGATGTGGTTCCCTCCTTCTCTTGTGCCAAACGGTGCAATGTGGAAAAATGATGAAGTTGCAAAAAAGGGCGAGGGAGGGGCCAGGGGGAGATAGGGAGTGAACTGTTTAGTAACAAGAGAAAGAAAACAGAGCTTAGTGTTCAAAGACAAAAATACCTGTTTCTCCAAGCAGGAAGAAGACACCCAGGATTCCTTTCCCCATGCTTGGGTAAAGCCTGAGCCCGCTGTCAGCTGGCGCTTTTAGGCCAACCCACGCCAAGCGCAGTAGACAGGGAGGCCACAAGCTGCCTATAGGTGAGAAGAGCAGCAGCTTGAGAAAGTCAAGGCTGAGTGCCATGGGTTGCCGAGAACAGCAGGGTTAACCAGGGAGGGCCCCGGGGAAGAGGGGTGGAGAACAAACGCTGCCTTCCATCATCAGATTATGGGACCAAACACGTTTTAACACCAGCCAACCTTGGAGGCAAGTCCTAAGACAAGCATTGGAATCTAAATGAGGAAGAATGTTTCCATGCAGGAACAGGATTTTATTTATTTACGGTTTTCAGGCTGGGCAGCTTTTCTCTGTATGGTTTGTGACTAGCCAAAGTGACATTTTCTGAGTTTTAAAATTGTCTCTTTTTGCACTGTGAAAAGAGCATATATGATTCATCTTAATATTTCTGAGGATCAGTCACCAACTAACAGCTAGTATTTTGGGTGGAAGGAAGGCTTTTGTAGGCAGCTTTTTCACCTATCATAGAAGTAAAAAGCACCAGAATATGCCTCAAGCTTCATTGGAAATCATATAAATAGCTCTTTCTTGCACAGTTCCAATCCAGTATCATTATGAGAACTCCCACAGTCCACACGTTGCCTAATGTTCACCTCATCCTTGCCTGAAAAAAGGCTAATCCTTGTGGTTTACCTGCTGATCAAATGTAGTTTCTTAGAGATTTGATCAAAGGGCCTGTTTTCCATTTTTTGCTAACCTAATCTAGGTCTTTTTGCCTATATTTCTAGATATTTTTCCTACCTTCAGCATCTGTAGAACTGCCAAATGATCCTATAATCCTAGATCACAGTCAGCAAACTACAGCCCACTGGGCAAATCTGGCCTGCAGCCTGCTTTATGGCCTGTGAGCTAAGAATGATTTTTACGTTTTTTAAATGGTTACAAAAACATTTAAAGAATAACATTCTGTGACTCGTAAAAGTTATATGAAATTCGCATTTCAGTGGCCACAAATAAAATTTCATTGGAACACAGCTGTGCTTATTCGTTTACATATTGTCTGGCTGCTTTCTTGCTACTGCATCAGAGCTGAGTAGTTATGACAGAGACCTTCTAGCTGCAAAGCTGACAATATTTACCACTTGGCCCTTTACTGAAAATTTTGCTGACTCCTGTCCTAGACCCTTAAAATCTTCCTTTTCATAATGACTATTGCAGAAAAGATTTATACATTTACTGACTTTTAATGTTCATTGTGGAAATTTGACTCCCATATCTTTCCCTATATTCATTTGACTTTAATACCACAAATATTTATTGAGTGCCTACCAAGAACTTGGCGTTATTCTTGTTTCTGGTGTTATAGCAGTGAACAAAACAGACAAAGATGCCCATTCTGGAGGAGTTTATATTCTAGTGAAGGGGGTGGGGGGAGACAATAAACAAATACAATATGTAGAATGTTTTATGGTGATATATGCCGTATAAAAGTAAAACAAAGAAGAGAGGATACCGAGGATGGAGGTGGGTAGTTTTGAATAGGTTGTTCAGGAAGCCTTACTGAGAAGGTGATATTTGAGTAAGACCTGGAGCAGGTGAGGAAGCAAGCCCTGTAGATGGCTGGGAAGAGAGTTCCAGGCAGAGGGAACAGCAGAAGAATTGGGCCAATGCCCTGAGGTGGGAGCAGCCCCGGCTTATCCAGGGAGGGAATAATTCAGATGAGAAGTTATGGTAGATTGGACCAGGCTGATTGTCGACTGTGAGAGAGAAGAGTCAAGGATGACTGAGGTTTTTAGTCTTAGGCACCAATCAAAAGGTTGCAGCTGCCATTGACTGAAATGGGATGAGTGAGGAGCAGCAGGTTTTGCAGGCAGGATGTGCTTGTAAGCAGGTTAGACATTTTAGACATCCAAGTGGAAGTGTTGAGTAGGCATTTATTTGGCTGTGCGAGTCTCGAGTTAAGGAAAGGTCTGAGCTACAGTTTAAATTTGCAGGTTGCCAGTGTAAAAGAGATATGTTAAGAAATGAGGCTGGCTGAGATTCAGTCTCATACCCCAGACTTTTCCTTATCTCCAGGACATCTTTCACTCTATGACTAAACAGAACTTCTTTTTTAACCTCATATTTTCTTTCCTGCCCAGTTCACCATTGGCATGCATCAGGATCTACCATCATATCTTCTTACTGCCTCTCCAGGCAGATGCGTTTTTACCAGTAGATATCTTGGACAGCCTCAAGTGTGAAATATGTTTTTCTCATTGGGGCAGAAGCTGCTCAGTGTGGTCCAGGAGCCATGGTCTCCTGTCTGCAGCGTTCCTAGCCTTTGATCCAGTGCCCAGCCTTGTTAAGTAGTGTCTGTGTTCTCCTTGCTTCCAGCCCCAGTCTTGATTTGACTACTCCCTCGTCTTGTCTTCTGGTTACCTGCATGTAACTACACTTCATTTTGCCCATGTATACACTTAATGATAATCACCTTTTTTCTAATTGTTTCCGTAAATATCTTATCTCCCATACTGGCCTTAAGTTCCTTAAGAACATGTCTGTGTTACTGGCGGCCCAGCTTCGGATCCCGGGCGCGCACGGATGCACCGCTTCTCCGGTCATGCTGAGGCTGCATCCCACAAGCAGCGACTAGAGGGATGTGCAGCTATGACATACAACTATCTACTGGGGCTTTGGGGGAAAAATAAATAAAATTATAAAAAAAAAAAAAGAACATGTCTGTGTTTTCTTCACCTTCCTGTTGTCCACAGTGGCTTTCAAATAGTCAGTGACCTAATGCCTCAGGGATGGGAGGCAAATTTGCTTTTACCACACCCTTCCCCATTCCCAGTCCCTGTTGTGCATCCTCAGAGTGGCGTACACTCTGAGGTAGTGTACGTCAGTGGTTTGAGGACCACCTGCACCTGTATCTACTAGGGAACCTGTTAAAATGCAGATCCCCAGGTTCCATCTCAGACCTGCTGAACCTAGAAAATCGACTTCTCTGGGATGAGTCTGGGTATCTGAGTTTTTTAACAGACCCCCCATATTTTTCTTACACAGTCATGAAGACTACTATCTTCAGAGAGAAGATGACAATCCCAGTTTTACTGTTTCCAGCTTTAAGACCTTGGGAAGTCATCCATTTCAAGCCTCAGTCTTCTCATCTCTACAATGAGTATATTAGCACTTGCTACCTACTTTGCAAGGCTGTTGTGAAAAAACAAATGAGGAGCACTTTGGAAACAAATTGTAAAGTGCTATTACTTGGACCTTAGCTAATCTCATCTTCTGGTGTCTTTTCATTTTTTTGGGTGTGCAAGCCAAGCTCCAGCTACCTAAAGATTAGCTCTTTGAGCACAGAGACCAGTAATGTGTGCATGAAGTTGTCTAATGCTGTTTATGTGCCTGAGCCTATAGTCAATGCCAGTAAACAGGAATCAGGTGGATACCCTTCTCTGCCCTGGTCAGGCGGCGGTATTTTTTTCTAATTCTCTACAGCTTCCTTTGACCATCATTAAAGCCTGTGTGCAATGAGGAGGAGGGAATTATAAAAATGCTTATGGATTTAGTCTAGGGTAATGAATTTAGTCTAGGGGAACTATTGTATGCATTGATTTTTTTCCAGCTTTATTGAAGTGTAATTGACAAGTGAAATTGTAAGACATTTAAAGTGTACAGCATGATGATTTGCTATATGTATGTATTGATTTTTTTTCAGTAAATATTTTAGAGGTAATTCATAGGAAAAGTAACCTCTACCTGTATAATAGCATAGCAGTAAAGCCATTCATTGGAGCCTCAAAGTTATAAATTTATACAGACTCAAAGTAAATTCACGCATCCTGATGACTGGTATTTTAAAAGAGTTCTTAAAGAAATTGTGAGGGAATCAACTGCAGGTAATAGCCCGGGGATCAGGATGCTACAAGAGGAAAAAAAGCTTTTTTCTCCCTTAGCCTGTTCATGTCTTACGTGGCCAGGCATCATTATAAGTGGTTCATACCTAATCTTAATAGAACGTCTGCTGAGTTCCTTGTTGTTTTGAGGGGCTCACTTTAAATGCTTTTCCACGTGCTAACAAAATCCTGATGGTGGACATCTGTTAAGATTACTGTCCCTTAAAGGCTTTTTTGAGATGTTAACAAACTTAAAAAACATATTTCTGAACAAAAACTTGGTTAGTGTTCATGTCATTAGACATATTGTGTTTACAATTAAATAGTCCCATCTTTGTATTTCTTGAAATGTAATGTTTCCTTGCTTACATTCCGCGTCCTCTGTCTGGAAAGTGTCTGTCACGTCCTCTGGCCCTCAGACTTCTTCCAGGTTTCCAGGGCTTCATTTGCCTAGAATGAAGAAGGCCCTCATCACTTCAGTTCAGGTGCCTAGAGTTTAATAAGTGTTCCTGGAAACAGCCTCAGGGTCTCGGCCAGCCCAGGCATCTGCCTGAAACACCCAGCCAGAAGGAGCCTGATGAATCTGACACGTGTGGAACCAGATGTCAGGTCTGCAGATAAGGATTCAGAAGTCACCAAAGTGATAACTGAAGACCTGAGAGTGGGGTAGATGTAGGTCAGAGAGACCTGGATTTAGATGCCTCTCTGCTATTTACCACCTATGTGACCTTAGAGAGGTTACATTGCTTCTCTAAGCTCCAGCCTTCTCATCTGTAAAGTGGGATAACACCTCTCTCATAGATTGGTGTGAAGGAGAGACCATGTCATAAAGGAAAAGCACATACTATAGTGCCTGATACATAGTGTTTCGTAAATGGAGCTATTAGTCACTACTCCATTCTGTGCAGAATTCACTTTACCAACTAAATCCCTCATCTTGCCTTTTAAACTGTCTTCCTGTGTACTGTGCCTAAGCAAAAAATGGCTGATTCAGATTATCCATATAGTATGCCTTCACATTTTTAACTTACTCTATTTAATAATTCCATAACCTTCTAAGTAATTTAACTTAGCAATTTCAACTTCCTTAGACTTTGCTCCAAAGGAACATTTTCCGAGTGTTTAATCATATTTATTATTGTCTCAGAACATTTCCATTTTCATATGTCCCTGTAAAAATGGGAAACAAGAAATGGAATACAGTACTCTAACAAAGACCTGATTTATGCTGTGAAGTATATTCAGTGGAAATATTCGATCAGTCACAATTGTAATATTGGCCAGGCCTACATCGATGCTTCAGTGAACCTCTCGTCCATTGTGACCTCCCAAACTTTCTCCTACTTCTAAACTTATTATTCTGATCTTTTATTTTCTTCTCCTGTTACACTCATTGAGATTTTTCCATTTTGAATTACACCCTGATTTTGTTTAACTGAGGTATCGAGAGACTCTTGAGATGGTTCAAAGTTGAGTCTATAAAATGAGACAAGGGCTGACAACAGCTCTAGAAAATTCTTTACTAGGCAAAAGAAAATTCAGGTAGGAAAAAAAACCTGAGTCTCTCCTTAATGTAGTATTTGTTTACATCTGGGTTTTCAGAACCTGTATATGACTTTTCTTTTTTCCTACCAAGTTAGCTTGTTGTGGCATATGATATCTTAAGATAAGAAAAAATGAGATGAAAAGGTGATGAATTTTATGGATAAAAACTTTTTTAAGGATAATTTCAGCCACTTATACCACTATTTCAGTATACAGAGGGATTAGAGTTTTAAAAATTTCACACCATCTTTCTATGAAAGAATTTCTAGTGAAAAAGGACATAACCTTTGGAACTAGAAAGACTGGGATTCAAGCCCATCTCTGCAACTGACTTGCTGGGTAATCTTGGACAAGATGCTTAGACTCTTAGAACCTCAGTTTCCTCATCTGTAAATTAGGCTTATTAGGTCTACTTGGCAGGGTTCTTGTGAGGTTCAGAGATAATGAAATGCCTAGTAGAGTGCCTGGCGAAAGTGGAGACTCAATAAATTACAGTGACTTTTGTTTTATTGTAATGGCTCTCCTGGCAGGCCACCAAGAGACATACTCTGGCATTATAGAGGGCCCCAGATTCTTGAGGTCCCCAGCATTCCTCTACCTTGAAGAGAATTAACAGTGGTGCCCCAGTCACATATTCAGAATGGGAAACTCGAGTCCTTAAACAGAGTTAGGCATACAGTTAGTGTTTGTTGAATTGAATTGAAAGCTCACATTTCCTTAGGATTTCTCTTAGCTTGGGGCTAGCGGCAGCTTGTGTCCATCTACCATCCTGGAAGTTCCCCATTTCCATGCTTCAGCCTCCAACACTCCCCTGAATCATACTGTGGAGGAGGCAATCAGGTCAACTTCCTCTCCCTCAGATCCCAGTTCAAAGACAAAGCAGAACGCTAAGACTGATCCAAGTGTCTCTGACAGTGCCTTGACATGACCCTTGGACATAGAATACTCAAACAAGAGGCGTTCTAGAATAAAGTCTCTTGGAGTGCTTGGAGCTATTTTAAGATCAGTGTAACTCTAATTGTTACTTTAACCCTTGACAGAGAGGGGTCATTTTGAGGGTAGTGTTATCCCCACTGCACTGATGAGAAAGTTGAGCAGAACCAAAGAGAGCAAACTTGGCAGAAGCAAGAATTATAACTGAAAATCACTGGCCTTTCTGGTTTTCTCCAGTGCCAAATTATGTTTTGCTCATTTTATTTGGCCAGTAAGGCAAAACCCCACGTGGGGAGGGAAGAGTTGCTGTTCCATAATGGGTTAAAATCAAAACCCCATTGTCCCAAGTCAAACTTTCGACAGGCTGACTCCCTTTATTTTTCCATGTCAAAATGCTCAAAAATATTTCCTTTCTGCTGTTGCAATGTAGCCAAGTCAAGTCTTCAATATTAGAGGCACTCTGAAAACTTGCAGACAGAGCATGGTTCACAAAGGGGTCTATTAGCTGTGTTTGCATGGAAAACAATAGTACTAATACATTTAACATAGACATTTCTTTTTTTTTTTTTAATTTTTTGTTTATTGCAGTAACATTGGTTTGTAACATTGTGTAAATTTCAGGTGTACATCATTATACTTCTATTTCTGCATAGATTACATCATGTTCACCACCCAAATACTAACTACAACCCATCACCCCACGCATGTGCCGAATTATCCCTTTCGCCCTCCTCCCTCCCCCCTTCCCCTCTGGTAACCGCCAATCCAATCTCTGTCTCTATGTGTTTGTTTGTTGTTGTTATTATCTACTACTTAATGAGGGAAATCATACGGTATTTGACCTTCTCCCTCTGACTTATTTCACTTTGCATGATACCCTCAATGTCCATCCATGTTGTCACAAATGGCTGGATTTCATCGTTTCTTATGAGTGAGTAATATTCCATTGTGTATATATACCACATGTTCTTTATCCATTCGTTCCTTGATGGGCACTTAGGTTGCTTCCAAGTCTTGGCTATGGTGAATAACGCTGCAGTGAACACAGGGGTGCATGTATCCTTACGCATTGGTGTTTTCAAGTTCTTTGGATAAATACCCAGCAGTGGAATAGCTGGATCATATGGTAGTTCTATCCTTAATTTTTTGAGGAATCTCCCTACTGTTTTCCGTAGTGACTGCACCAGTTTGCACTCCCACCAGCAATGTGTGAGAGTTCCCTTCTCTCCACATCCTCTCCAACACATAACATAGACATTTCTTATATTTGACTTTTAGAGCCAGCGAGGCAGATCTGGAAATGCTTTTCTGGCTACCTTTTGGTCTGTTTAACTCCATTGTTGGAAAGATTTCTCAAACTCTGGCCTTGTCCTTCTAATTTATTTCCACAGATTCAGTTTCAATTCTAAGAATTATCAGCTAATTTCATGTTTCATTTCAGTCCATAAAGAGATAGAAAGTCCTTTCTCATCAGAACAGCCCTTTTTATTCTTTTCTCCTCCCAAGATCAGCCTGAGACCCTGCTGCGCCAATTTACTTTTACTCCCCTCTTAGTCCTGCTTTCTCACCGCACTGCTCTAGAGATCAGAAGAATCAACAGCAAGTGGTCCCTTTCATCTCCTCCCCACCCCTTCCCCAGACCAACTCAGTCACTTAGTTGGTTAGTCAGGCCGTGCCTTCTCTCCAGCCAGCCCTGCATTCCTGGGATTAGCTCAGTGAGCCCCGGAATCTCTGCACAGGGTGAGTTTTCTGTTGTACATGCTCAGCCCAATATTTTTTGATTCATGGGTATTAAATAATTAGAGATCTGAAGGCCTTACCTCCATCCTGCACTCTTTAAAAACATAATAGCTCTTTTATTTCATGGCACTTGACTTTGTTTGTTCAGCATGATCAGGGCAGCATTCAGGCTATAGCAAGGCTGTTAAATATTTACCCAATAGGCGGATATTTATACATGAATCAGCAGCACTTATCAGTGTGTGACGCTGGAAGTCAGGTTCAGTACCCTCACAAGCTAAGAAACTACTGAGTTAAATAAAGGGTGCAACAAGTGTCTTTTTAAAAATAAACTCTCATTTAAAACTTATCATTCATAGTATCTGAAGTGCTTCACACATTGAGGCTTTCCCTGCACAGCTAAGTCATTCACAATTAGACATGACAGAGTGGTTGGTTCCTCACGTCCAAGATCCAGTGAATCCACTTGTTTGATGGTTGGAGTGGGAGAATACTGAGGTATGAAAAAAATTGAGAGGAATGCTTGCTTTGTTGCTGTGTGGGAAATTGTAAAGGAAGATGAGCTATACCTCACAATGCTTGCTCCAGTGGGGATCTGAGTGCTGCTAGAAGTTCTTTAGCATCATTGGAATCCCAACACAGCTCACTGGTAGCCAGACCTGCTGTTTCTTCCCATCCCTGTAGCCCTTTCATGATTAAAATCCCCCTGCTCTGAGGGAGGCACGTAATTCAGCAGTAACAGCATAGACTCTGGTGACAGGCAAGCCTGAGTTCAGGTCTTGGCTTTACCATATTCAAGTTGTATGAACCCAAGGAAATTTCTTCTGCTCTCTGAGCCTCGATTTCTACACCTGTAAAATTACTGTGATAATTCTCATTGAATTGTGGGGAGGATTAAACTAGATAATGGAAAAGCACCTAGCAGCGAATGTTAGTTCTTGATAGTCACAGAAACGGCGCGCAGAGAGACAGGCCTGGCAGCAAAGCATCCAGTCTTTGGATTTCTTCACACCTCCGCTTCTTCCCACCATCACAGGTCCTTTTTGTTTAATGGCTGCATTTCAGAAGCCGAGAGAGAGAGTGTCAGGTTTAGAGGATTACCCACAGACTATTTCATTCCTTGTATTAAATTTAATGAATGAATTAGAACTTATCTTGTAATATTTTCTGTGGGTCAAATCCCTGTATAATTTAGTTCCAGGGAACTATCCAAATTATTTTATTTTTTGGAATTTTATTATGCTAAGGATTGTTCCTCTAAGTAAGCTATGAGAAGCCTGGATCTTGGTCTTCTCTCTGTTATACAGATATTTCACCAATAACTACAGGATATAAATAGTGGATTTATTTTTCTTGTACTATAGAATTTTCTTGTTAATCAGTTTTCTGTGCTAATGGAGCCATTAGAACCTTCCCATTAGATGTATGCCTTCTGTGTGCTTTTGCATACAAAAGAGGGGACAAAAAGCCGCCTTCCAGTTCACAAGATGTCATAGGAATTTTCCTAGCCTTCTTCAGAGTTTAGGCTAAACCTAATCCAATGTCTACTCTGAGAGCAGCAAACAGAAATGATGTTCTTGCTGATGCTGTGCAGTTGCAGCATGTAGATGATTCATTAATGTCATACTTAGTCAAGTGCTGTCTTATAATTTTCTCAGTTGTCAGAGTTGTTGTGCTTTTTAGGTATCATCTGAGTAGAAAAAGTCAACAGCGAATATTTCCACTCCATATCGACTTCCTCACATCACCTGGGATTTTATTTGTTTTTTGGGATTTTTCATTCTCATAAATAAATAAATATAATATTCATTTTACCAGAAAAATTAATTTCAGAAATCTGTAGTCAATAGGGAGACAGGCTGGGTCTGGAGTCCTTTCAGTGATTATGTATATTGTTCCCTGTATCACAAACTCTGGACTGAATCTATCTGCTCTAAACTATTTAGGAATGATTTTCTAGACTGTTTCAGCCTTGTAACTGTGGGGACTTGGATAATAATAATCACAGCATTAAGGCATTTTAGAGGTCTTTTTATATCCCATCATATTTCAGAGAGAGTTTAAGGGGCTTACAGAAATATATACATTAAAATAAAATTCAAATAAGAAAAACAAATTAAGACCAAAGGAAAGTGAGAGTAGGAAAGAAGATGAAATCAAGATTAAGGATGATATATGAAATGCATGCTGTAAGATTCTGAACAATTTCTTTTAATAATTGTATACTGGTTAATTTAAACTGGAAAGAGAATCTCCATGAAAGTTCTGGAAACTATTTCTGGATCCATATTGTGTCTTAGTGCTTGGATCGATGATTTTTGACCGTACCTTCTTGTTTAGATGAATTGAATATCATTGTTTACTTGGACTAGTTGCAGACTTCCTACCGGTATTGGCCCGTAAACATGGGACCAGGTAGCACAGTATTTCAGAAAATGTTTAATTAGTTGCCACCATTTAAAAATTGAGAGATCAAATAATCTAGATTTCTGGCTTCACTTGAAAAATTAGGATCCCGTAAGTCCAGGCTTGCATGCCTACATGTCAGAGATCATCTGGAGCTGAGCAGTGGAGAGCTGTTCCCACTGTGCACAAAATCTCCACTTCATTAGAGTCCCCTGTCAGTTCTCTCCACTCGTTTACATCACCTGCCTGGGCTGGGTAGACCATGGAGTTTGCAACCCCTGCCCTAGACCACCTGCCTCGCACTAAGAATGAGCAAACTAAAGCCCAAGGAGATATCAAAGCTGGTTAGCTGAAAACTGGTCCCTTCAGTACACCGTTACAATGTTATATCAATTCAGTTTAGTTCAGTTAAGGTGTTTAATGAATGGCTTGACTTTGCCCAGCAGTGAATTGGGCATAATGAGGAGTATAAAAGTCTTTCAACAATAGGTACAACCCATTAATGTTGGTAAGACATTTACCCATGCCAGTCAAAATTTGCTAATTTGTACTGTTGTGTGATAGCATCATTAGTTGTTATTAATCATTAGTTGTTAGTCATGTGTGACATGAACATGCTGATTTTAAAATGGATTAAAATATAGAAATGTAATCATAAAGTGAAGCCCATATTTCCATCACCATCAATTCAGGCAATTGGTGGGCAGACTTTGATAAGAGAAGCCAAGTCTACTTGGGGTATCACTTCTTAAGTTGCTTGAGCCCTAAGAGAAGTGTTCATTGTGCTCTTGTCCTTTCAGTGCACTTGGAGGCTCCTCAGCTCTTCATATCCCAGCTTTCCCAGGAGGAGGATGTCTCATTGATTATGTTCCTCAAGTATGCCACCTGCTCACCAACAAGGTAAAAGCAAGCCCCCTGACTCCCCCACCTTGTGAGGCTCCTTCCTCCAGTACAGCACCTACCCAGCATCGTCGTGCAGGCACCATGCTCTGTGCCCATCTTCTTAGTTTCAACATCCATCCACAGCAGCCTTTCCTACTTCGAATTGCAATTCATCACTTCTCTTGTTCTTTGCCCTCCTTCTTCCTTTCCTAAGGATTCTGATCTCCTCTTCTAGTCTTATCTTCATCTTTTAAATGTATATTTCCTCTTTCTTGAATTTCCTTTATATCCTAAGTTTTTGCTAGATCTTGCACCTTCTTATGGTTTTAAATTTTTGAACTCCTTTGTTCAGGAGTTCAAAATTATCTGGTGAGCGTGAGCATGCGTGTGTGTGTGTGTGTGTGTGTGTGTGTGTGTGTGTGTGTGTTTCCCACTAGTTAATATCAGGGTAATTCTATAGAGCTGCCTTCATCTTTTTCTGCACCTCACTTTTTAATAGTCTGTTCTTGATTCTCCCTGTCATGTCTAAGAGCAGTTTGCCAGAGTCCTACTCCTAGGGGCAAGATTTCCAGGTCAGCTGGTCTCATAGCCAGGCACATCAGATTATCTAAAGCTTTCTCTTAGCTGCGTTAATGAGCCATTACATTGGCAAGTAGCTGAGTTTACATTAATGGTTGTTGTCAGATATTTCTAAAAAGTATAATAATATACTTGTTAATGTCCAGCCAGTGTATTTAGCTAAAAACTGGAGATATTAATCCGCAAGCAATACTGACTTTCTTTCTTTTCCCATATGGGCTGACTCAGTTTGCTTAATTCCCAAAGTGCTGTTTTCTTAGCTCCTATTGACTATTCACATTGGCTTGGAAAATAAATCTTTTGACTCTTCCATTCAAAAGGTAGCTCATCTCTATATAAAAAATATTTTAAAAGTACAATAGTATTTCAAAGGCTTCAGTATTGTTTTTTAAATGTCAGAGAAACTAAAATCTGGCAATTTTGCAGTCTGTGGGCTTGGCACAGATTCTGGGGCATTTAACTCTCGGGGATTGGTTGCTTCTCATTGGACCAAATTCCCCCAGCCTCTGCCCTCCTACAAAACTGGTCGGAGGAAATAATTCTTATTTACATTGTGGAACTTGGTACTGCCTTCAAATCTGTGTCCCAGTATTTTAGAGAAAAATGCAAATTTGGTCTTCTAGAACTGAGAAGAAAAGCCTTTTTAAAGCTCTCCAATTGAGATTAATTTCTAGTCATACATTTTCCTCAGAAAATTATAATACCGTTTTCCCAGAAATACAAGAATCAGTTTTTCTTATCTGGTTCCCTTTCATTAATTTTACTTGTCTTTTAAAATTGATCTTCTTCTGGTTGCTACAAACGAGGACAGTATGGGCTGCTTTTAGAAACAATCTCTTCAAATGAATTTCCATAATTACATTGGAATCTATCTTTATAGCCAGTTTTGTTGTGGGTTTCTGTTAAAATGGTTTTCTGTTTTTAAAATCAAGTATACAGAACTGTTTTCATCCCCTTTTTAAACAAAACCACTTAAGCAAACTTATCATCTGTTTTTCTTTTCCCAAAATAACATTTCTGATCCTGCATTAAGCCTGCAAAGTAAGCACTGTTTTTATAAATCGACTTAAACCCCTATTATATAAATAGAATTGTTTTGCTTTTAAAGGGTACAACATGGCTATCAGTACCAATTGTGTCAAGGTTATTTCAAGCACTTTATCTCAAGCTTTTGTTAGCCGTGGAAACTCATTGTGGCTACAGCCAATATAAACAATTTGGGGGGTCTCTTTCTCCCACTGTTTCTTTCAGCCATTATGAGGACGTTATAAGAAACGTATTTTTGTGTTAGAAGCTGGTGGGTAAATGACTAACTTTCAGATACCTAGCTTAATGAGTTCACAGGTTTTTTTTTTTAATAGAAACTGTCATTTCATGATAACGAGGAAATATAAAAAGGCTAAATAAAATCCCCTGCTGTAACACTCCTTGTTCTCAATATTAGGAATTTGAAAAGAAAGAATTAAGCATTATCATGCCTTTTCAATAGGAGTTGTAGTTCAGGATAACCTAATAGCCCCATTTGATGAGAGGAAGCTCTTCTTTACAGAAAATTCCAGCTGATAAATGCAGAAGGAATGATAGCATTCAAAAATCACCATTTTTCAGACCCTAATGAAATAATTGATTCAGACAAGGATCTCCAACAGATACTAAAACCATTAGGGAAAGGTTGACGGAGAACTAGATTTTCACATGCTTTAAGAGGTACACCCATGGATTACTCTCTATGGCAAAGGGGAAACATCTCTTTACAGTGGAGTGGTCTGCTCTCATCACCTTAGCCAACCATCAAACCCAGTATCGCCTATGAAGTTTTCTTGCCAAAAATCTGTAACCTGAATTTAATCACACCTTTAGCTCTAACTTTCAATTTATAGGAAATACAGAGGGTAGAGGAAAAGGAAGGAAACACCCGGAGAATCTAGAATGCAGAACAGTCTCTAAGCAACCAGCCCAATCTCTTTGAAAAGTCAAGATCATGTTATGTGTGTGCAGGCACACACACGTAGACACATGTACAAACACCCAAGAGGTACTATTATTCTAGAGTAAAAGACTTTCTAGATTAAATGCCTGATCCTTGATTATACCTTGTTTTTTCAAAAAATGTTTTGAGTACAACTGGGAAATTTTGAACATGGACAGGATACTAGATAAATTCAGAGAATGATGGCTAACTTTGTGGGGTATGATAATGGTGTTGTGATTATGTAGGAAAATGCCTTGTTTTTTGGAGATGCATGCTGAGGTATTTAGGGGCAAACTGTCATGATGTCTCTAATTTCCTTTGAAATGTTTTCAGCAAGATTGATTGATAGGTTGATAGGTAGGTAGAGGGCTGGATGAACCAACTAGGCAAAATATTCACAGTTGTGGGGGGAATATGGATGTTCATTTTATATTCTTTCTACATCTCTGAATCTTTGAAATTTTTCATAATAAAGCATTTAAAAATTTCCTACTCCACTTTTCGGCTTTGGGTTCCTATTCCAGGTGCAGTATGTGATTCAAGGATATCACAAAAGAAGAGAGTATATTGCTGCTTTCCTCAGTCACTTTGGCACGTAAGTTCTTCTTTGCTTAAACCATGTATCAACAATGCCCTCACTTCCTGATGACCCTAATATGAGGGCTTGATTAAGAAAATAACACTTAGTTCTTACATAGATACCTTTTCAATGCCATTTTGATTCTTTTTGGTATGTTGCTTACACTAAAGCTCCCAGGAAAACATTTTTTTAAGGATTCTTTAGCAAATAAGAGAATCAGATATCTTCCCTGGAGCAGCAGCACGAGTAGCCCTAAACACAGCAGTAATAATCCCTGCTTGTTATAGAGCTCTTTACAGTCCGCACAGCACTTTCACCTCCATCGTCTCACTGTAGTCCTAGGGTGAACCAGGCGGACGTTATTGACTCATTGTACTGAAGAAAGCCCTGAAACTTGGAGAAGTTCAGTAACCTCATGGAAGTCACACACTAGAAGAGGTACAGCCAGGGTTCTGAGTCCCGAACCCAGTTTGGGACTCAGTTCTCCTGACTGGAATCCCACTCCTGACAGTGCCACACAGATTTGGGAAGGAAATCTAGCCTTAGACACCAAAGCGATGACGCACGCTTGTAATCGGGAGTTGGAAGAAGGCCCCGAGAGGGAAAAGGAAGTGTGTAACTGCAGTGACAGGACGGCCTCTCCTGCTGCTGTCCCTAGGCGTTTGCCTCTTCCTTCAGGCTGCCAGTGGCTGTACAGCTCTGCAGCTCTATTTCTTTAAATGATGTCAGAGGCATTATCAAGCTTCTATTCCAGGCTTAGCTCAGTTGGAGAGGGAATGCATTTCCCTTACAGTCTTCTTTAAAAGGTGGAGCATTCTACCCATTTGGAGGGACTAAGCACTAAGGGGTTTAGTAGTCTGGTTGTATCCCATCTTATTCCAGAAAAAGCTTATAAACATATAAATATGCATACAGCAACACAAAATTAAAATTCTAAATAAGTAAATTTAGAAATTAGGACAAAAGGAAAGTGGGAATAGGAAGGAGTAGATGAAATTAAAAATAAGGTTGGCCATTCCCTGGGATATAATTTTATAAACTATAGATAATTATAAGCAAAATTTCTGACTCCTCAAAACAATTTCAAGAAATTTTTTCGTTATCCATAGGGGAATTTTTCATGCCTCCCAAATAGAAGTGTCAATATCTAACCAGTATGACCACCTCTCATAGAAGTCTTTTTTTTTTTTTTTAAAGATTTTATTTATTTATTTTTTCCCCCCAAAGCCCCAGTAGACAGTTGTATGTCATAGCTGCACATCCTTCTAGTTGCTGTATGTGGGATTCGGCCTCAGGATGGACGGAGAAGTGGTGCCTCGGTGCGCGCCCGGGATCCGAACCCGGGCCACCAGCATCGGAGCGCGTGCACTTAACCACCAAGCCACAGGGCCAGCCAGAAGTCTTTAATACTTAAGATTTTTTTCAGCTTTATTTATGAACATTTTGAGAAAGTACTTATGATACAAACGGTGGTTAATAAATGACACCATTAGTCTTCTAATTTTTGAGTAAGATGATCTTTAGTGTATATAATTGGAAATGAAGAGGCTAGCACAATGACCTCCAAAGTAGGGTACACACACCCCAGGGGTGTGTGCTTCACCTCGCTTCATTGGCATACAAGAAAAGTGTGAAAATTGCATTTACATTTGTTTTTAAATCTCATTCTTTTTTAGTGTACTTTTTTGTGTATGTTTTATTATGCGTATAATACAGTAATATAGTACAGTCATGCAACTCTTAACGACGGGGATACGTTCTGAGAAATGCGTCGTTAGGCAATTTTGTCATAGTGCAAACATCACAGAGTGTACTTACACAAACCTAGATGGTACAGCCTACTACACACCTACGCTATATGGTACTAATCTTATGGAATGACCATCATATACACGGTCTGTCTTTGACTGAAACGTCGTTAGGCGGCACATGACTGTAATACTTGTATACAACTACTAAATTATATACAAGTACTATATTCCTGTACTATACACATAATGAAAAAGCTTCTGTGGTTGTTTTTGCTCGTGGGATGCAGGATCTAAAAAGTTTAGATATCAGTATTGTAACATATTGACTTAATTACAAATCATGAAAAGAAATATAAACTGGTGAATAAAATTGTTAACTTAAGTCAGAAGATCTGAATGATATACCAACAGTCTTTGAGCAAATCACCCAGCCTTCAGTGTCTTAGTTCCTTTACCTTTATAATGGGTGCAACTGTTCCTTCCTACTTAAGCTGGGAGGCCATCCTCCCAGTACTAACGGTCTAATTGCCGTGACTCAGCTAGGGAGAAGGTATCTTTAAGGACAGCAAATACCTCTGTGTATGAATGAGAGAGAACATTATTCCTGTCCGCAGTGTGTAGTTAGTATTGTCACATTATGGTGACATCCCCAAAGCACTCAGCTCTTGAGGGAAATGGGGGAGGTGAGTTGACCAGAATTCTGCCCAGGCCCTTCAGCGGTGAGGAGCTGTTCTCCCTTGACACATGAGGTGTGCATCTCCCCTCTGAATCCAGCGTCCACCCAGCTAATGTTGCTACTTTGTCTTGAGCCCACTGAGGAGATGGGGGACACAAGTGAAAGGATTCCAAGTACTTCAGAAGAAAATGATGTATAATCCTAAACTTAGTAATATTGTCATTGCTCATTACTATTTAGTGCCTAAGTGAAAGTGAGACTTAACAATCACTATACAGACAGTAGTGTCATTGCTGACCTGATTTCTTAATTTGTCCTTTTACTCATAACAAGTAACTAACATTTACATAGTGTTTTATGGTTTATCTTATTTGTTTTTCACAACCCAGTAATGAAGTTTGAAAATATTATTATATTTGTTTTACAGACGAGGAAACTGAGGCTCCAAAGGTTAAGTGATTTGCCTGAGGTCGTAATAGATAGTAAATGCCAAAGCTGTAACTTAAACCTTGATGCTGTCATTCCAAATTCCACGTCCTTCCCGGAGTAACATTCACTTACCTTAAATGCATCTTGGATTCATTAACCCAGACTTTCTGAATATATTCTTTACTTGGTTCCATCTCTTTTATACCTTATTTTTATGAGAGTTTTTTGTTTGTGTGTGTATGTTTTTATTATCTAGAGGTGTCGTGGAATATGATGCAGAAGGCTTTACAAAACTCACTTTGCTGCTGATGTGGAAAGATTTTTGTTTTCTTGTACACAGTGAGTATACTTTTGTTATTAGCACGTCAGCATACATTTGAAAATGTACTAAACCACGTATAATACTGAGTATGAGACCCATTAGTGTCCTGACTTGATTCCTTTTACTTATGTATATTTACTGCGTGTTCTTAAAGAGAAACTATCTCTAGACCAGTGGTTCTCAACCAGGTGTCATTTGCCCCTCAGCAGACGTTTGGCAATGTCTGGAGACATTTTTGATTGTCGTGATTGGGCAGGGGGGCGTCGGGGAGGTTGTTGTTGCTACTGGCATTTAGTGGATAGAGCTCAGGGATATTGTTAAACATCCTACAATGCACAGGGCAGCCCCCCACAACGAAAAAATTAAGTGCAAAATGTCAATAGCTGAATTTAAGAAACCCTAACCTAGGCAGATTGCTGTTTCAAAGCATCTTTCCAGTATGAGATCTCAGAACTTTCAGGATTACTCAAAACATACTTGCTTTGATCATTTGGGTATCATCCTTATTAAGTGAAAAAACTACAACTTTGATAATATATAATGTATATCTTGAAGGTGAGACAAAGTTTTTATGTATTCCCAGCATCACTTTTCAATTTTCTTCCACATAGTAGGCATATTTAAGTGTTTGTTGTGTTACATTAATCAGTCAGTCAGTAAACTTTGGTCCAGCTTTCTCTTGATGGATAATTTACAGTCTGTTTTGTTTATTTCTTTGTTGTATAAGAACCAGTGACCCATGGTGCCAGGTTCAAGTTGCAAATCAACCAAGACCTTTATTCTTTAGTCATTTGGTATATAAAATGCCAGTCTTCAAACCAAAGGTAAAGAAGTTCCAGCTCTCCCAAGTCGAGTTACAGAAAAGCAGTGGGTTTAGGTTGACTTCACTCAGTAGATAGAACTACCCTAGACCTTAATAAACTATTTCAGGAAGAAAAGCTTTGGCCCTATTTAGCCAAGCCATCAGATAGTGTAAAGATATTGATTTGGGGGGATTTTTCTTCCCTAGCAGATTGAACTTCTTGGTTGTGACTTGCTTAGGCTAAAATAGTTCTTAAATTCATTTGTCTTATCTGATTTCACACCAACAGATGGTAAAGGAAGAAACCCAAAAATGTGTATAGAGGCAGAGGGAAGAAAGCTTCTAATTAAAACCTTACCATGGTATAATCCACACAGAGATGACTGAGAGTTACCTATGCTTTTAAGGAGTTGGTTCTCCCTGCCCTTTAGGTGTTTCCCAGTGAAAACCACCTTGTCTTGCAGTGCTTTGTATTGAACTCTACTCTATAGCTAGTCATTCATTGCGACCATCCTTTCAAATGCATCTGAAAATGGAAGCATATCTCTTTGTATTAATTATGTGCAAAGATAAACAGAGAATTGGAGAGGTAAAGTTTTTAATCTTGGGTCTGCCTCCAACTAATTACGTGCCCTTGTTCAAGTCACTAGGACAAGCCTCCCTCTGCTGTAGTTTCCTCATATGTACACTGGGGATCGGGTTGTTAAGTCCTGTGGAGATGTCGGCATATGGAGCTTAACCTATAGTACGGGGCCAGATGGAAGAGGCAACCTCACAGTCAAGGCCTCCTGGCAATCTCCTTTTTGCTCACCATCTTCCCTGGCCCTACTGGCACTTCCAGCGTCCACTTTTGATTCTGACCTTAAGTGTCGCTGTTCTGGTTTTCCATTCTGAGTCTAATTCCTTTGTGAGATCTCACTTCCTATTTGCCACATCCACTTTGCCCCATGATCTTGATGCTAGTGGTTCTGTTTCCGGCCTGGTAACCCAGCCCCAGATCCTGACTGCATCCTTGATTTGTCTCTCATGACTGTGGACAGCTGCCTGGGGGATTAGTGTGGTTCAGCCCAGCTCAGCAAGAGGGGCCTGTCCCCTGCCTTGAATGGTGGTGGCAATAGTCAGAACCCTCTCAGAGTGGCTGTGGGAGACGGACACAGAAGAAAGGACACACAGAAGGACAATTGCAAACATTGAATTAGATGAATGCTTCAACTAGTTTCTTCTCCAAAGTTTATTCTCCAAAGAATATTTTCTCCATGGTACCGTATATCCAGTATTTCTTCCAGCTTCCTTCTCCACCTTCCTTGCTTAGCTTTTCCAAGTCAGACATGCAAAATTAAGTCCAAAGTCATATTTTCACTTAGTTTTGAATACCTTCTTCAGAAACATAGAACCCCCAGGCACTCATTAGAACAGCTGCCAGGGACCTTGAGATTCGTTTAATTTACTTTTTCCAAAGTGTTTCCTCAGGCTATTATTCCTTTCCTCCCCAGGCTATTTGCTCCTTGTCTCTTAGTGTCGCTACCTACACTCTTGGCTCTTTGGCAGATAAGACCTCATCAATGAATCAAGGGAGCCGACTGTCTTTAAATAAATTATTTCCACTCTTTTGCTTCTTTCTTATATCTAAAATGTAGGACTTGCTACCTCAGAGTGAAGCTTGGTTAGATAATGTTTTATTCAGTCATGCAGTTAAGCATCTGACACTTACCTTCCTTTAGAAGCATCTGCTTGTTTGGTTATAACACCTATGGGACCTCTTGTTCCTTTTTTTGTTTCCATGAAGATGGGGAGATGAATGTGGGGTGGCAGAGACTTAATGAATAGAACATTGCTGTGAATTATTCTGAGATCTCAAGAACGTGAAAAGGGAAGAAGGAAGTGCCTAGAGATGGAGCCAGGCTTCTGTGGCTGGCTCCACTGCTCCGTGGAGATTGATAACCTGGCAAGACACCAATAACATCCCTGCCCTCCCCCCTCTCTGTTCTGCCAAGGCCCAGGAAGACAACTGTCCATAGGACGGATGCTGGTAATAATTCTAAGCATTTTGGATGCTAGAAGAGAGAAACACTCCTCTCTTGAGGCAGACAGCTCTGACCTCAGACTTTGCCAGAGCATGCAGAAGCAGGAATGCCTTAGGGGAAACATTGTACGTATTCTGGGATCTCTCAGGAGACACTGCAACTTCCTGGCATTCTGGCCGTTGCAGGAGTGGGGACTGTGGCCATGGAGTTTTTTCATCCATTTATTCCATCTTTCCTTCCTTCCTTCATCCATTATCAACGTATCACAAGACTAGGAACCACAGCAGGATCAGGGACTTGTTCCCATCCAGAAACTGTTTTGTTTTCTGACCATCATCTAAAAATTGTTTGTAGTGGTTGTGAGGTAATTCCATATTTGCCAAGCTGTTTTTACCTCTGGAGGTAGATGTTTAAGCCAGCAGCTTTTCAGAGTGCTGGGTGACAAGAGAACCAGATAGCAAGGCACAGTAGCACAGAACAAGAGCAACCACTGGGGGAAACATCAGCTCTTTTCCATGGCCTCCAGTCAGCTGCACTGTGAGTAGACCTAAGAGGAGGCAGCTGCCTAAGGTAACAGGGTTGCTGCTTGGAAGCAGAAGGTTTTGAGATCTGTGACTTCCAAGGCAGGGAGAGAATCTGTGATTGTACGAGAAGCTGTCTTTTCCACTTACCTATAAATTCTTGGTAAATGACCCTTTGAGTCATCCAGCCTGGACCATAGGCCATATCTCCCTGGCAAAATACCTATTAGACCAAATCTGACCGCTTTGGCTGTTCCATTTCATTTTTTCTGTTCTCTACCCCTAACCCAATCAGTTTAACCCAATTCAACTGAGTTCTGAGTTTCCTGAGAACCTACTAAATGATCAGTACTATGCTAGGTCCCAGGGGATATGAGTAAATAACTGAAGCTTGACCTTAAGACACTTACAGTCTAGCATAAGCGTTGGCAAATTACAGCCTATGGACCAAATCCCACCCTCAGCTTCTTTTCATGTGGCCCTTGAGCTAAAAATGGTTTTTATGTTTTTAAAAGGTTATTAGGAAAAAAAAAAGAATAGACAACAGAGATGGTAAAGCCTAAAATATTTACTCTTTGACCCTTTACAAAAAAGTTTGCCAACCCCTGGTCTAGTTGATGAGAAAAGAGAGCAGGTAAAGGTGAAGTACAATGGTAAGCATTTTTAAAAACAAATATTTTGTGAACTTGCCTACTATATGCAAGGCACAAAGTGACATATGACCAAGAGAGCACTTCATATGTTATATATATAAGAGAGAGATATATGTATACATATGTATAGAGAGAGAGACTCTCCCTAATGGAATCTAATAAGAGAGACAGACATTAAAGAAGTAAACTAACAAATATATAAATTTCAAATTTCAAATACCATAATGGAACAAAGTAGATGGCTATGAAGAAGACTAAGAGGGGACCTGTTGTTAGGATGATCAGGGAAGTCTTCTTGTAGGAGGTGACATTGCAGCTGAGACCTTAATGAGCAGCCATTCAGAAAGTCAAGGGTGGAGATTCCAGAGAAAGAAGTCAGCTTGTGCAAAGAGCTGCAAAAGGCAGCAAAGAGCTTTGCATGAGCCAGTGTGGCTGGAGCACACTTAGCAAGGAGAGAGTCATATAAGATGAGGTTAGAAAGAAAGTCAGGGCCAGATCACCTAGTGCCTCATAGGCCATTTGTATCAGTTATGATTAAGTAGTAATAAACATTTGAAAAACAATGGTTTAAACAAGATAGAAGTTTATTTCTCTCTCATGTATAGAAAGTCCAAAGGTAGGCAGTCCAGAGCTGGAATGACAGATCCAAAGGTCACATAGTACCCAGGTTCCTTCCAGCTTTATACTCAACCATCCCTCGGGTGTGGCTTTCTTGCTCACAGTCCAAGAAAACTGTTTGAGCTCCAGCCATCACATCCACAATCCATACAACAGAATAGAAAAAAAGATGGAGGGGTATAATAATTCCTATTTACTAAAGCTTCCAGGGTATCTTATGCACCACTTCCAATTAAATCTCATTCTTCCACAACTTAGTTCATATGGCCTCAACATATGAGCTAGGGAAGGCTGGGGCTGGGGCAGTGAATGCCCAACTTAAAATTGGAGTTCTTTTAACTTGAGTGAGAAAGAGAGAATGGATGTTTACTAAGCAACTACTAGTCTCTGTCAAACCAAGGCAAGGAGTTTAGATTTTATCTAGGTCCAGTCTTATCAGGAAACAGCACATCACACAGGTAACTTGGGGAGAATTCAATAGAAGGACTGTATTCAACAGTGTGGACAGAGTTAAAGAAAATCAAAATGGATGGTTAGCGGTAGCAGGGAGTCATTACCTCCCCTAGGCCTGCATGGGCAAGAGGAGAGCATGGTTACCAGAAGCTAAAAAGAGCTATAGCTGTAAGAAAAGGTTTCCTCACAGGAGCTGGGGAGGGCCTTTGGTAGAGGAATGTAGCCTCTGCTAACCTGTAGCTGTGCAGGAAAGGCTCTTTCTCCTTTCAGTTCTATTGATTTTGTTGTAGGTACATATACATTCATAATTGTTATATCTTCCTGATATGTTGACCCTTTTATCATTATGGAATGTCTCTTTTTGTCTCTAGTGATATTTCTTGTCTTAACGTCTATTTTATCTGATGTTAATACACTCATCCCAGCTTTCTAATGTTTAATGTAAGCTTGGTATATCTTCTTCCAACCTGCTGCTTTCAGCCTTTTTTTTGTTTTTGGTCTTTAAATCTAAAGTATGTCTCTTGTAGATGGCATATGGTTAAGTTTTGCTTTTGCATACATTTTAACAATCTCTGCTGTTTTATTAGAGAGTTTAATTCATTGACATTTAATGTAATTATTAGTATGGTTGGATTTGGGTCTGCCATTTTGATATTTTTCTATTTGTCTCATTCCTTTTTTGTTCCTCTTTCATTGCCTTATTTTGTGTTAAACAAGTGTTTTTAGTGTACTATTTTAATTCCTCTGTAGATTTTTTAAGTAATCTACTGCAGATTAACAGTGACTTAATTCTGGTAAAATATAACAACATTGCTCCTTTTCCTCCCCCTCCTTTGTGCCATTATTATATATATTATATCTATATATGTTATAATGTAAACACAACAGTATAGCTTCTTCTATTATTGCTATAACCAATCTTATATTTTCAAAAGAAATTAAAAGAATAAAAGACAAAAAAATTCTCTTTGTATTTCGCTCTGTCCGCTATTTCCAGTGTATCTTTCTAGGACTTTGTTTGTTCTGTTCTTCCATTTCAGAGTTGTTATAGTGGATGTGGAGGGAGGTGGTAGGGTTTATTTGGTCTAAAGGATGGTGAGTTTCTTACTCTGATTTCTTTCTTCATTTTAAATAATTAAATTTCACACAGATTTCTTAATATTCTTCTTTTGGTATTTGTCTTTATCTATCTTTTCATTCATTTATCCATTCATTAATTAAGTCCAGAAAACAGGTGTTTTATTTTTCAAGAGAGCTCAGTTTCTAAGACTTTTTTTTTTTAAGCTAGAGGAAATTGACAACTGCAGACTAATTCTGCTAGTCATTTAAATAATCCTTTCCTCATAGGCCTGTAATCAAGGCCAATAAGTTAGAAATCAGGACAGCTTTTGAAATTTTAAGTAAAAATCAGAGGCTTCTGTTTATTGCTACAAATGCCCCTTCCAAGCTCTGATTTTGTCAGGCCATATGATTGCTAGTATAACCGAGGAAATAATTTGCATTGATGTAGCACTGTCAGTTACCACTCAAAGGCAAAGCTGTCGTCGTAGCCGCCACTCAGTTCCTGAGCAGAGTGGTGTGAGCTCATCTCTTTGCCACAGAAACAATGTCTTGTAGACTATTTAGCAGCAACAAACAAGATGGCTACTAGATAATTCAGTAAAACCACAACTGTGAGGTTTCTCAAAGCTTGCTTATTTTTTGGATATAAATCACATTTTTATAGAAATAAATAGATTTGAAGAGCAAATCAGAATCGGTAAAATGATTAGGATAAGGAACTACGATGTTATGTATTAGTATTAGAATTCATTTTAAACCAAATCTATAAAAAGTGTAATATTATCTTAGAATTAATATGTTTACCTCAGATCAGGCATATATAAAGATTTGTGGTTCAATTTTATCATTTCTGATAGTAATAACTATCAAAGCAACAGGAACTAAAATTGATTATGAACAAAAAGTGAAACCAACCAGTTCTCTATATTGTTCAAAATGATAAAAGAATATAGAAAAAGATAAAAGATTTACTTTCTAAATGCCTTTTTGCTTTGATTATGAGAACTATTGGGTCCTTTAGATACTTCAAAGATTTTGGTCAATTTTTATCCTGGACTTCCTTGAAAGTGGTTAGCTCTGCTAGGCAAAGCGGTTTTCATCTTTTGATTACACACACAAGCACACCCTGTTCACAGTTTACAACTCAAATGGCTCTAGTCCTTTGTCAACCACTGTCACTATTTTGATTCAAATTGAAAACTGTTTGTCTTTAGAGTCTACTTCCAGAAAGTCTTGTAATTTCTGGCACTGACTTGAGAATTTATTTCATTAATCTTCGTTGGGAATATTCTCTTCATTCTAATACCTTGGATTTATGTGACACCTTTTTAATGATATTAAAGGACTTCTTGTGAGGAAGGATATTGTAAATCAGATGCACAATACCATGCAATGAGTTTTTTCCCTGTACCCTCCTATATATGCTATATGATTCTTTTCAGTTGTAATTATTGGATTAAAGTAATTGCTAAAGTGAGTTGATCTGATCAAAGAAAGGTCATGAAAACTCTTTCAGTGATTTTAGCTTAAAAAACGGATGCAGCTGCTTTGAAATTAACAAATTGTAACCCAAGAAGACATCTAACTCAGTGAAAGAAAGGAAGCTGTTTACAAAGAGTAACTTTTATAGTCTTGATCTAGTTCAGTATAACCTTTTCTTAGAATTAATTTTAAAGTATTATGGACATTGTTGAAACATGGGCATTATTTTGGTGTAAAGCTTTTGCTGTCGTTGAAAATAATAGTTATAGTAATAACAGTTAACAGGTATTGAGTATATACCATACTACAGAAAATGTTCTCAGTACTTTTCATATATTATGTTCTTTAATCCTCACACCATCCTTCTGAGGGTAATTCCTAGTAGCGCCCCATTTTACAAATGACAAAACTGTGGCACAGCAGGAGTAAATATATTCACTGTGACAGAGCTAGGATTTAAATCCAGGAACTGATTCCAGGGCCCATGTGCTAAAGTGCATTACTATACTGTTTCAGATAATTGGTTGGCAGTATCCCCAAGTATGTGATGAATGTTGAAAGCCTTTGGAGCTTCACAGTAAGCCCCAGGAATCAACCATGCACTAGTTGGAAATATGTGTAGACTCTCTCATCTTTCAGGAACGTGATGGACATCTCACCAAAGACATTACTGATCTGAAGGCAGCAAGGCACGAAGCTGATGTCGTGCCTCAGTAGTGGTGACAGGTTGTCCAGCTGTTATCCCCTGCCCAGTGGAACAAATATACTGACTCGAGTAAGGTTTCACTCTGTAGCCATAGAAAGAGCAAAACTAAGTGGCTTAATTAAAGAATTAACTAGCTACTAATTATCAAAAACTAGATTTAACCCATTTAGACATAGTGAATGTGGTCAGTTAAAATGGTTCATTACACAAAGTCCCTCATGCAAACCTACAAGGTCAAATACCACTTGAGCAAAATAGGCAGTGTCGATGTGAGAGTGGCCCCGGTTCTAAGACAAGAGGGAGGTGCAGGAACTGTGGCAAACTGCATGCTCCTTTACATGATTCTGGTTTTTTTTTTTTTTAAGCAGAGCACGCTCCAAACATTTCTGTGGGCTGGATCTATCCTGATGGCCTATGCATCTTTTTTAAAAAAAACACTTTTTTTTATTATAAAAATTTCAAACAAACATAAAAGTAGAGAGAAAAATATCATGAACCCCCATGTGCCCATCACTCATATTGGCATTTTGTCTACCTTGTTTCATCGATTCTTCCCTCCTAATTTTTAATTTTTTTTTCTGGAATATTTTGAAGCAAATGTGAAACACCATTTCACCTATAAATGCTTTAGTGTGTATCTCTAATAGATAATATATTTTTTAAAAAAAAAGAATCCAAATAACATTAATAGATCTAATTCTTTAATATCATCTAATACCCAGTCTGTGTTCAAATTTCCCTGTTTGTCTCAAACATGTTTTTTTTGCACTTGGTTTGTTCAAGTCAGGATCCAAACAAGTCATAACCCATGAATCTTGAAAATCTTTCTTTAGAAAAGAAGAGATATGGACCCAAATAATGGATATTACCACCCATTTTCCTTCCCCATAATTTAGTTAAGAAAATACGGAGTGAAATTGTTTAAAACATCACTTCATATCACTTCTATAGAAGACAGCTTACATGTGTATATCACCTTAGTTTCAAAGTGCTTTTAATTATCTCATTTAGAAGTTGAGCCATCCAGTCTGTATGCCAGTTTTTTTTTTGTTTTTTTTTTTATTGATGTTTTAATGGTTTCTAACATTGTGAAATTTGGGGTTGTACATTTTTTGGGTTGTCCATTTGGGTTGTCCATCACCACATATATGACTCCCTTCACCCCTTGTGCCCACCCCCCACCCCCACTGCCCTGGTAACCACAGTCCAGTTTTCTCTGTCCTGTATGCCAGTTTTGAATAGAACTCTTAGCACTAGTGTAAATGGTTAGAGGTCATCCAGCCCAGGGGTTTTTAATGGTTTTTGTGCCAAAGATTCCTTTGGTGAACTCTATGGATCCATTCCTTGAACAGTGTTTTATTTATTTATTTATTTATTTTTTCCCCCACAGCCCCAGTAGATAGTTGTATGTCATAGTTGCACATCCTTCTAGTTGCTGTATGTGGGATGCGGCCTCAGCATGGCGGGAGAAGCGGTGCGTTGGTGCGTGCCCGGGATCCAAACCTGGGCTGCCAGCAGCGGAGCGCGCGCGCTTAACCGCTAAGCCACGGGGCCGGCCCTGAACAGTGTTTTAAAATGCATAAAATAAAAGATATAGTACTACAAAGGAAGCCAATTATATTAAAATACTATTATCAAATCTTGAATAAATTATGATACAGAGATAGAAGAGCTTCTTTGATAACATCTTAAATAACAATAGCCAGTGGCAAATCTAATAACCACTGTAATTTTGAAATAGTGATGAGCGTAAAGAATATTTTAAGTGTGAGCAACACCTGCAATATGATAGAAAAATATCTGTGATTTCTATTGGTAACAAAGTCAAGATGCTGCTTATACTGCTACAGATTGTTGCCTACATTCATAGTTGGAGGAAATGCTAAATTTCAGTTAAAGGTGGTGAATATAAAGATACATATTTTTCCTGTGCAAGCTCCCAGATGCCCTGAATTTTATCCAAGGACCATTGTGGAGGGGGAGGAGGTGAAGGGAGGTGCATGGACCTCAGATTGAGAATCTCTGAAAACTCCCTGTATTACAGAGGTGGGATGTGGCTGAGTCCCTGGCCCGACGCCATGAATGATGTTAGGGGAAGAATAAGACTAGAAACCGGGTTTCTTGAATCCATTAACTGTTTTCCTCAGTTTGAATGGCTCGGTTCTAAGATTCCTAGACGAGGTTCCTAGACATTCCTACAACAGTGTGTGGTCAGTATTGTACTGCTGATATCTTAATACTTGCCTGAAGAACTGAGTAATGTGCAGCATAGGAAAATAATGCTCAGATTTAAGGTTTAATGGCTTTTCTATTTGCATATTTCCTAATTTCACAAGTTCAACTTGCATAAGTCCATGGGGCATATTTTTTCCCATCTTTTTTGAGGTATAATTTACATATAGTAAAATTCACCTATTTTAAGTGAATACTTTAATGAATTTTGACAACTAAACACAGTCATAAAACCAGCGCCACAATCAAGACATAGAACATTTTTATCACTCTAAGAGGTTTCTTGTGAGCCAGCCCTGATGGCCTAGTGGTTAAAGTTTGGCGCACTCCTCTCCAGCAGACCAGGTTTGGTTCCCAGGCACAGAACCACACCACTCATCTGTCAGTAGCCATGCTGTGGTGGCAGCTCACATGGAAGAACTAGAAGGACTTACAACTAGAATATACAACTATGTACTGGGGTTTTGGGGAGAATAAAAAAAGTTTCTTGTGTGCTTTTGCAGTTGATTCCCTCCCTTGACCTCCAGCCACACGTAGCCACTGACCATTTTCTGTTACTATAGTTTACTCTGTTATAGAATGTATAGAATTTCATAAAAATTGTATCAAAGAGTATATAGTCATTTGTATTTGATTTCTTTCACATAGCATAATGTTTTTTAGATCCATCCATGTTGTTGAATTTGGCAGTATTTCATTCTTGTTTATTGCTGAATAGTATTCCATTTTTCCATTCCATTGTTTATCCATTTACCAAGTGATGGACATTTTGTTTGTTTCCAGTTTCTTGCTGTTAAGAATAATCCTCCTATGAACATAATTCAAGTACAAGTCTTTGTGCAGACATAATGTTTTATTTCTCTTGGGTAAAAACCTAGGAGTCAGAGTACTGGGTCATATGGTGAATGCATGTTTAACTCGGTAATATACTGCCATACTGTTTTCCAAAGGGCTGTAAACTTGTTATATTCTCACTAACAGTGTATGAGAATTCCAGTTCTTCCATGTCATCTTTAACACTTGCTATTATCAGTCTTTTTAAAAAATTTCAGCCATTATAGGATATATACTAGTATCTTATTGTGGTTTTAATTTACTATTCCCTAATGACTAGTGATGTTGAGCATCTTTTCATGTGCTTATTTGCCAAGTAAGTTATTTTGTGAATGCCTGTTCAAATCTTTTTCCTTTTTTTTTCCTGAGGAAGATTCGCCCCAACCTAACATGCGTTGCCAATCCTCCTCTTTTTGCTTGTTCGCCCTGAGCTAACATCCATTGCAAATCTTTCTGTATTTTGTATGTGGGCCACTGCCACAGCATGGCCACTGACCAGCTGGCAAAACTTAGTGATTGATCCCAAGTAGGTGAAGGACTGAGAAGAATTAGGATGATTCCCAGGTTTCTTCCTTAGGCATCTAGATAGCTGATGATGCCATCATTTGAAGCAGCAGTTGTTTAGGAGGAGCAGATTTGGAAATGTTGAGCCCAATTTGGGATATGTTGAGTCTTATGAGCCACTGGACGTACAGGTGAAGAATCAATGAGTGAATGTTCACACAGAACAAGCGTGTGGTGGAGGCTCTCACCAGCTTAACCTAGATATCCAAAATGGTTAAAATGGTAAGTTTTATGTTATGTATATTTTACCACAATTAAAAAATGAACACATAAAAAAACATAATTCATTAGTAGGCAGGCATCTTATTGGCAATCTTTCTGCAGTTTCAGTCAGCCGGGTATTTTTTTTCTATCTGATCCATTCTCTATCAGAGGTTACTGAGATGATAAGAAGTGACCTCTGGTGATAGGTAATAATAATAATAATGCCGTTGTTATATGTAAATAATATCATTTATTGAACACTCATTCTGTGCAGAGTACTGTGCTACATACTTTGCATTTGTAATTCCATATAATTCTATAAGGTGGCTACTTATCCCCATTTTGCAGTAGAGGAAACAAAAGTGCCTAGAAATAAGTAACTTGCCAGAAGTCTCATAGCTAGTAGCTGAAGGAAACAGCATTTGAACTAAGACCTTTTGATTCCAGAACTCTTATTCCCAACAGTTCACTAAAGCTTCTCGATCCGTGTGCTGGGGCACACTGCTAGGTTGGGGATAGGCTACTGATCGCTTCAGTCCTTGGGGGAGCTGGGCCCCATGGTCAGCGGCCTCTGCTAGCCTCACAGATTTCCCCAGTGTGCCATAAAATCATGCCATTTTCTGAGTACATGCCATGATTTGAAAGATGTTGGGGAGCACAGTACAACATGATACTGCCTCTTCTATAACAATTAGAAAACCCTAGATATGTGTATGACCAGGAGAATCCTAAACCCAGTATATGTGATGGGTAAGGATCCTAATTCCTAGTTCCTTTCCGCAAATGAGGTCCTACAGGGTTCCCCAGTCTTACTTCTGATGCTCCCAACCGTGAATCTGTCTCTTTGTACCGTGAGTCTTATGAACTTTCCCAAGTGTTGAAAAGGTGGATTAAGGGCTCCCTGTCTCCAGGGAAACCATAGTACCTGCTAGTATCAGCAAACTTTGTATACAGGTGGGCCTAGTGAAGATAATTGCAAAAAGGAATCTATCAGTGTTATTGAGGCCAGGGAACTATCAATTACATTCACATTTTAAATGCCAACCACCCAGCAATCTTTGACCTAAACCATTGTCTCCACTCAGTCTGTTTCCCAATAAAGATACAAATTTAGTTCCATGCATTTTTCCAGTTAGTCTTTCAGGTTAGACATGGAGTCTTATTTAGCTTTATGGGCCTGAACATTTGTAGAAATGGGGTTTGCCTTTTTATGTACTCCCAGGTGACAGCTGAATTTAATTCCATGAACATTTAACCATATTCTTTGTGCCAGGCACCATACTGAATACTAAAGATATGGGGCTGAATGGGACATGTTCCTTTTCCAAAGGAACTCACAGTCTAACATAGTCAGATTCTCTGAGGCTTTTGCCAATGAACACTGTCTTTTTTTTTTTTACTCTATTTGGCTATGCTAATATTTCTTATTTTTCATTTGGCTGTAGCTTGGAAACCTCGTATATATTGTAAACTGTCTCCTATGTCAGACAAATTAAAAGAATTTGCAAAGTTTATCCTTAAGTTCTTGTTTGATTGAGACCTCAGAAATGAATTGTGGTCTCAACAAAGCATCTCCAAATGGCTTAGCCTTTTTTTATGTTGGAAGAATGGAGTGGGCCAAAACCCTCAGTTCAAACTGTTCCACCACAATCAGTCAATGAGAAGGTAGAACCCATTTTGATGGGACAGGGCTTGAACACTGTATTTACAAGAAGATGAAAACATGCTCAGTTGGCCTCTAACCAAGAGGACAGAATACTTCAAAAGACCCATTCTTCTGGGAGGTGAACAGCCCAAGATTGCAGGCTCAGTGGACTCCACAGAGAGTAAACAAAAAGAGACTATACACTCTAATGTTCAAAGACAGTTTACTCCAACATCATTCATTGTTTTCATTATTCCAGAGATCATGGGGCTACAGAAAACCAACACAATCAGAAGGAATTGCTTCTTGATTTCAGCTTTTTATATTTGACTCTTTTAACAACTAGAAATCCTTTGAAACAACCCAGATTTAACTTTGGTACCCTGAGAACATTAGTTTTTTAAGCCACATATGATCCAAAGAGATACTGACTAGTGATTATAGTGTAGAAATGGGACTAAAGACCTCAGCTTCTATTTCCGATCCCATTTTGTCCTGTTAAGTGAGTTAGGTCAGCCTCAGTGTCCCCATATAAGGTAATAATATAATTAAATCTATTGGTGTTCTTAAACAAAGTCAGCTAAGGGGCAGAAAATTGAAAAGCAGAGGTAGGTGCTGCAATGATTCCCCTTCCATGACTCCTGGCTGTTTCGAGTTTGGGAGGAACAGGAAGGGGGTAGGGCTTGGCCAAAATTCTCTGGCATGTGCAGGCTTGTTCTTTCACACGTGCACACACGCACACACATACCCCTCAGTGATAACAGTCAGCTAACTTCATACTCGTGCAACTAAGGCAAGTAACTGTCGCTCACACACCCGCACAAAATACAGGGACCCTCCCTAAGAGTGTTCCTTTAAAATTTTTTTATCTTATTGTTTGAATAGGCAATATATTCGCCTAGCTAAAAAGAAAAACACGCTATGAAAAGTCTCACCCTCAACCCTACTCAATCCACCCTATTCCTCTTCTTGTTGCTTTTATTAGTTTTTTTAATTCAGCCTTGCAGAGTTTCTTTATGTGAATAAACAAATACAATATATATTCTTAATTTTCTTCTTTCTTACATGAAAAGTAGCGTATTAGACACCCTGTCTGTACCTGGAGCAGGTATTTTTGATGTCTTGTTACCATGAATGTACAATTCCTAACTTCCCTTCAGTCTTGGTTGCTGAGTTTACACAAAGGTTCAGAACGTGCAGTTTTCCAGCTCATGTAAATTTAGGTGGGGTTTACATTATGCTTCTGTCATTCCCAAGTTGTTATTAGAAATGTCTTTTCAATATCCAGTATAAGACTTTGCAATATTTCAGAGTACTTTCCCATTTATCATCTCATTTAATTTGAATCTCCTAAAACCCCATGAAGTTGGTAGGGCAGGTATTATGCTTTATTTAAAGTGAGAGAGTAAAGAATAGAGGGTTTGCACTGAGTCACACATCTGGGTCTGAGGGCCATCCTCTGCACCTAATGCCACTTTACTTTTCTGTTTTCCAGAAACAAGGGAGAAGCTGCCTTCCATTGTTTTCTTAATGCTTCTCCATATTTACCATGCAGTCTTTTATGGTTCTTAAAAACTTTTTATTTTGAGATAATTGTGCAGTCACATGTAAGTATGAAAGATAATCAGAGAGACCCTGTGTACCCTTTGCCCAGTTTCCTCCAGTGGTAACATTGTGAACAACTATAGTACAGTATCAACAACCAGGATATTGACATGGACAAGGTCAAGATGCAGAACATCTCCATCACCACAAGGATCCCTGGTGCCATTTTATAGCTACACCTCCCGCCTTCCCTCCCTGCCCCAGCCCAGCCCTGACCCCATCTTATACACACACACACACTCTAATGTATTTTGAAGTGGAGGTTGTATTAGTCAGGAAGGCCCAACAGTTGTAGCAAGCAATCCCAATCTCTGTGGCTAACACAGTGAAGGTTTATTTTTTGTGCTATCAGTTGAGTGGTGGTTATTAGGGGGTGGGGAGAAGGCTCTGCTTCACACAGGCATTCTAGGACCTGGCTTCTTCTGTCTAGTGACTCTACTATCCCCTCTGGCCTCAGCATCCTCCACTGCGTCTTCTGCCTCAGGCCAGCAGCTCAGGAGTTGTAGGGGTCAAGTCTAGAAGTGGCATTTATCCCTCCCATCCACAGTCCGTTGGTCAGAATTCAGTCATTTGTCTCCACCTCACTGCAGAAAGGCTGAGAAATTTGTTTGGCTATGCCCAGGAGGAAAAGTGTTTGAGGAGCACATGTTCAAGAAGAGTCATGGTGGTATTGTTAGTTGTGGTAAAAACTAGAAAAAAACCCCAAATATTTGCTGATGGGGGAATGGATAAATAAATAGTATTAAACTCACCCAATGAAATATTATACAGTTGTGAAAATGATAAAACTCTATCTACAGACAGTAAAGATGAAATCTTAGAAACCTAATGTTGCTTGAAAAAAGTAAGTCACAGGAGACATACAATATGATAGAATTTTTATATAAAAAGCTCAAAAACGAGCAGAACCAGACGATGTATTATTTAGGGATACAGAAATGTGCATTAAACCATGTTTTTAAAAAACAAAGGAATGACAAATAGGATAGTAGTTCTCTCTGGCAAGAGAGGCAGGGAGATTGAACGGAGAGAGGGAGCACACAGGTGGCTTCAGCCTATGGGTTATGCCTTTGTTCTGAGAGGAGTGTAGGTTCACACGTTCTGTTTTTTCACTGTGTTACAGAACTTAAGTGTGTGTTACAAGTATTCTTTGATATGTATCAAATATTATGGTAATTTTTTAAAAGAATGAACTAGAACACTATAATTAATAGTAGTAAAAATAAATCTTTGTTAGCTGTAAGAAGGTGACAGGGAACAGATCCATCACTTGAAAAGGTGACTCATATTAATTGGTGTTTCTAATGCTGTGAAAGTGACCCACTTTGGGTTGGGTCTGCCTAAAATCACAAATGTTGCTGGCCCACATTGTTTTGATCAACCCCAGTGTGCTGGTCAGAATCCTGTCTGGTTCTCCTACAGTTTTCTTAAATTTCCTCTGCAGTTTCCATTAAATCAGTTACCCTCATCCATTGAATCAGTCATCTTCAGATTCTTCAGAATGTGTATCGTGTCTTGATGTCTACAGTAGAAATTATCCCCTGCAGAGAAATCCTGCAAAGTTATATTGTGAACCTTCCCAATGAGAGGCAAGTTTTATATAGGTAAATTTACTAAGTACGGTCCCTTTCAAAGTATCTCATACCTACAAAAATGTAACCAAATCCAACATTTCAGCAAACAGAAGCTAAGGCTTGTAACAAACAGGAGTAATTGCTATTCAGTTATCACCACAGGTACATGCCCAACTTCCAGGGCAACCAAATTGCTTAATAAACATGTCAAATCTCCCTTATCTTAAAGTAGAAGACCTAAAGGAAGCACCATGGTAGTAGTTGCCAGCCAGGATCCATCCCTTATCAGGCTGCTGGCCAACTGTCTGTAAATAATCAATCCAGAACAGTCCTCTGGGTTGTTGTTTTCTCCTTCTCTCTCCCTTCCCCCTTCTCTTCATCTGAAGTTTCAGCCTTTGCAGTCTCCATCCTCTGTAGGGGATTCTGTGCTCTCTGCACCCAGAATGAGTCAGCATATGGATACATACCTGCATTTCCAGGGAGAGGGACTGAGGTTAGCAAAAAACCCAATCTGTCCAACCATAGATAAAAATCAGGGCATTTTATAGCAACCCAGAGTTAGCTCAGCAGCCGCACTCCGGAACAGGGAGTACAACTCCTTTGGGAAATACGTAGCTGGGGAGTGACTTTTGGTCTCCTGGGTAAAATCTTCACTTCTCAGACAGCAAACCCTTTGTAAAAGGAAACAGACTCCGTCAAAACTGGGTGGTGACGAGATAAAGGCGAGCCACTCCTGTTTGAATGTTTGTCATTTTGGTGGGGATTTTGTTTAACAAGGTGCCTACCTTATCTGTCTTCTTTTAGATTTATAGCCCCAGAGCCCATAAAAGGGAAGCCACAGATGTGAACATGGGCTGTGGAAAGATTAAAAACAAACCTAGTCTATTCAGGAAAAATAATCTTGAGATAGTTTGGATTTTGTTCTTCTTGTCATTTCTGTACAGTGAGGATCACGCCAGAGGCTCTGACAATACTTGACTAATAGTATTTGGCAGTATTTGGCTAACTATACATATTATGAAAATGCTGGAAGGAATATTGCGTTGGCATTATTTATAGCAAGGGTGCTATTTCCTATTACTCTGCCCTGGAAAACAGGGTTAAGTTCACTATTTTAATTCACTTAAAAATTACTTATTGAACCCCTGCTTGGGCCAGGCGCTGTATCAGGTACATGAATAAGATATGGTCCCTCCCTCACGGAACTTAAAAGTAGAAAATCATCAATATATCCCACTGTTCCAGAAAAACAATATTAAAATTACCTCTTAAGAAAGGGCCAGATCTAGGAACAGACTCTTTTAGTGGTGGTGTCTGGCACCTACTTTGTGGCCTTTATGCTGTGGAGATACCACTGCTGGTATTGGTCATGTATTTGATTGTACCTAAACCAGATACCACCTTTGTCTTCTGACTCCTGGACCAAGAGTCAATTGGCTGTTCAGCCAGATAGCATGATTATTCCTTCAATCTGTTGATATCTTCTGCTGTTTCTGTGGAAGAGAAAGTATCTCGGCCCTCAGTCCAAATCACAATAATAGTTGTCATTTATGGGACACTCACTATGAGACAATCCCTGTGCTAGATATTTTATGTGCATGATCTTATGTCATCCTTATAACAGTCCCGCCAGATAAAAATCATGATTGCCGTTCTGCAAATGGAAAGATAGAAAACAGAAAGGGTAGTAACTTGTATAAGATCTCACAGGTGGTGAATGCAGAATGATTAAATCAGGTCTCAAATGTTCCAACTCTGAGCCCTCTCTGCTCTCCCTTGCTTTATCTTACTCACACCATGATGTAATGCTATTATTTCTTGATTCTTATAGTTGATCTTGCCCTGTTTCCCTGGGATTCAGGAGTCAGTTATGTAGGGGTACACGAACACCGAGTTCACATACATATACAGATGATGTTCCAGAGCCTTGGACGCAACAAAGGATGTGGAGCATCTTATTTGGTTTTCCCAGTGTAGAAGATAGCTGTCCACAGCTAGATCTCAGTGGAGTGCTTAACTTGTCTGGCAGTGTTTGAGATAAAAGGAGGCAGCTGCTTCACATGTATGGAATTCTTCAGAAGAAAACAGGCCCAGGGTCTTAGAGTTTTGACCTATCATCCAAATAGAGGAGGTTTTTGTAAATGCAAGGTGGTTGGGTGGGATTAATTTGGTTGGGCCTCAAGCTGGACTAGAGCCACCACTTGCCACCAGGGCCACCTCCTGCTGCATCAGGGAGATTGTTCCTTCAAGGTCTTGCCTGCCTAGGCAGTGAACCAACACGACCTGCTCTCCTCATGATACTGGCCCTCACGGGGATGGCTGTGCTTCCAGCTGCAGTAACATGACTTGCTCACAGTCTTCAGATAGTTCCTGGCTTTCTTTTTCAAAGAAATAAATTTTCAGAGATCAGCCTGTCAACACATTGTGAAGGAAACAAGCCTCTTAAATGTCCATGCCCTTCTTTTTCAGCTTGACTGAGGTATAATTGACAAATAAAAATTGTGTACATTTAAGGTATACAACGTGATATATGTATACACTGTGAAATGATCACAATCAAGCTAATTAACATATCCATCACCTCACATAGTTACCTTTTATTTTCTTATCTTTTTTTTCTGTGTGTGTGTGGTGAGAACACTTAAGATCTATCCTCTTAGCAAATTTCAGGTACATAATACAGTATTGTTAACTATAGTCACTGTGCTGTACATTAGATCTCCAGAACTTATTCATCTTGCGTGACTGAATCGTTGGACCCATTGACCAATATCTCTCCATTTCCCTCTGCCCCCCATCCCCTGGAAACCACCATTCTTCTCTCTGCCTCTATGAGTTGGACTATTTTAGATTCTACATATAAGTGAGATCATGCAGTATTTGTCTTTCTGTATCTGGCTTATTTCACTTAGCGTGATATCCTCCAGGTTCATCCATTTTGTCACAAATAGCAGGATTTTCTTCTTTTTAAAAGCTGAATAATATTCCACTGTGTATATCTATCTATCTATCTATCTATCTATCTATCTGTATGCACCACATTTATACCACTATATATATATATATTACACTGTGTGTGTGTGTGTATATATATATATATATACACACCACATATATATGTATGTGTATATATATATATATGTACACACCACATTTTCTTGATCCATTCAACCATTGACAGATATTTAGATTGTTTCCCTATAATGCTACAATGAACATGGAAGTGCAGATATCTCTTCAAAATACTGATTTCATTTCCTTCGGATATATACCCAGAAGTAGAATTGCTGGATCATTTGGTAGTTCTATTTTCACTTTTTTGAGGAACCTCCATACTGTTTTCCAATGAAGCTGTGCCAATTTACATTCCCAACAACAGCGCACAACAGTTCCCTTTTCTCCACATCCTCGCCAACACTTCTCTCGTCTTTTTGATGAGAGCCATTCTAACAGGTGTGATGTGATAGCTCATTGTAGTTTTGATTTGCATTTCCCTCTTGATTAGTGATGTTGAGCACCTTTTCATATCCTGTTGGCCATCTGTATGTCTTCTTTTGAGAAATGTGCCTATTTAGGTCTTTTGACAGTTTTTTGATTGGATTATTTGGTTTTTTGCTGTTGAGTTATATGAGTTCCTTATGTGTTTTGGATATTAACCCCTTATCAGATATATGGTTTGCAGATATTTTCTCGCATTCCATAGGTTGCCTTTTCACTCTGTTGATTGTTTCTTCTGCTGTGCAGTAGCTTTTTAGTTTGATGCAATCCCACTTGTCTGTTTTTGCTTTTGTTGCCTGTGCTTTTGGTGTCATATCCAAAAAATGATTGCCCACACCAATGTCAAGAAGCTTTTTCCCTATCTTTTCTTCTAGTAGTTTTATGGTTTCAAGTCGTATGTTCAAGTCTTTAGTCCATTTTGAGTTTATTTTTGTATATGGTATGAAAGAAGGGTCCAATTTCATTCTTCTGCATGTGAATATCCAGTTTTCCCAGCACCATTTATTGAAGAGACTATCCTTTCCCCATTGTGTGTTCTTGGTAACCTTGTCAAAGATCAGTTGACCATAAATGCATGGATTTATTTCTGGGCTCTCTATTCTGTTCCACTGGTCTGTGTGCATGTTTTTATGCCAGTACCATACTGTTTTCATTACTATAGTTTTGTAATATATTTTGAAATCAGAAAGTGTGATGCCTCCAGCTTTGTTCTTCTTGCTCAAGATTGCTTTGGCTATTCGGGGTCTTATCTGTTTTCTTATGAATTTTAGGATTTTTAAAAATTTCTGTAAAGAATGTCATTGAGATTTTGATGGTAATTGTGGTGAATCTGTAGATCACTTTGGGTAGTATGTAAATGTCCATGCCCTTTATAGCAAGTGTTCCATTGACATATAAAAACTGAGGCAATCCCATGGTATTGGACAGGATTTTAGATAAATACAGAAAGCGTAGGGGCCGGCCCGGTGGCGCAAGCGGTTAAGTGCGCGCGCTCCGCTGCGGCGGCCCGGGGTTCGCTGGTTCGGATCCCGGGCGTGCACCGATGCACTGCTTGGCGGGCCATGCTGTAGTGGCGTCCCATATAAAGTGGAGGAAGATAGGCACAGATGTTAGCCCAGGGCCGTCTTCCTCACCAAAAAAAAAAAAAAAAAAAGAGGAGGATTGGCGGATGTTAGCACAGGGCTGATCTCCTCACAAAAAAAAAAAAAAAAAAAGAAAGCTTGTATCACCCCAAATCTGTCCTTTCTGGAGCGCTTAGTTAAAAGGGATAGGGCCAGCCATGCAGGTTAACTGTGTGATGTAATATTGGAAGACTCTACTCAACAGTTTGGAAATGGCAGGTTTAAAATGGGTTTTCAAGTTTCGTAGATGTGTGCTCAAGCTTGGTAATTACCCTTAGCTTATGACATTTATGCTGATCAGTAATGCTTAATAATTCCAGATGATCACTCGTCTAGTTCTAGGCACATGGTAGATTTTAGAGATGGTTCCTACTGTCAAGGGCATTAACTTTTGATTGGCGTGTGTGTAGAGAGAGAGTACAGATACAATAGATACAAATGCATTTTAAGAGGGGAGAAGAGGGAGTTATGTTAGCTGATAGAGAATTGGGAGAATTCTTTTGGGAAAACATCCAAGAGGTTTTAAGATTTCACTTTGAAGGTAGGGTATGGCATGAGGAACAGGAGAGGAGAAATTCCTTCTAGTATTTAGACCAGTTTTCTATTCACAAAAGCAGCAATGCAGGTCTATGACCGAACTGTTCAGAACTATAATTCAAAAAGCCCAATAGAAATCAAACACTTATCCATGATAAAGTTCTACCAGCTAAATGAAATGTCAAGTTTTTTGCTTTGGTTTAGAATTGTGTCAGCTTGGTTTAGTAATGTGGATATATCTGGGAAAATGGTCGTTAAGGCAAAATCTTTTAAAACTTGTAGCTTTGAGGAGGGAAATGGAGGATGAATCCCATATAATAAAAGGGGCAACTTATTGCTTAGGCAAAGGCTCAAAGATAAGAGGAAGGCCGACTTGGCTCAACTCAAGGATTCAGGCCTCAGTGTAAGTCAGAACAGGCAAATGAGGTGTGGCTTCATAGAAGTTTATGTTTGTTCCAAAGGGTGGTTGGAGGTGTAGCAAAAAGCTGAGAATTTGACAGAGCTTTATTCAGTTTGGTTCAGATTCAGTGGTCATCACACAGAGTAAACAAATAGTTCCTGAGCCTCTCCCGTGTCAGAAGTACAAGATGATACAAGATGGTGCCTGCCATCAAGTCACTCATTGTCTCTTTATGAGACCAAGAAAGCCCACAGTGGGACAGGGACTTCCAGAGTTCTGTGGAACTGAAGAAGGTTCTGAGGAAGCTGGAGAAGGCTTCACAAATATGCCATTTGACCTGGGGGCTGATATGGCTGAAGTAGCCTGTGGAGTGATGAGAGCTGTGGAGATGGGGAGACCAGGAGGGCCCAGCAGCACCGTGGGCATAAAACATAACACCCCTCAGCACAGAAAGTCACCTTCAGAGCACTGCTCTCAGCCAGTCTTCTGGAATGCCACAAAACTTTTTTTACTCTGGCTGGTGAAGATAAAAGATAGGAGCTAACACAGACACATAGAGCTGATGCAACATCCCAGTCTAAGAGACGGTTTTTACCAGATTCCCTAGATTGAGCATCTGCTCCACCCAGCTCTTTTTTTTTTTTTTTTTTTTTTGGTGAGGAAGATCAGCCCTGAGCTAACATCCGATGCCAGTCCTCCTCCTTTTTTGCCGAGGAAGATTGGCCCTGGGCTAACATCCATGGCCATCTTCCTCCACTTTATATGGGACGCCGCCACAGCATGGCTTGACAAGCGGTGCGTCGGTGCGCGCCCAGGATTGGAACCTGCAAACTCCGGGCCGCTGAAGCGGAGAGTGCGCACTTAACTGCTACACCACCAGGCCAACCCCTCCGCCTAGATCTTAATGGCACGACCAGACTCTGAACTGAGGCTCCGAACCTTGGAATGGTGTGTAATTTCTCCTTTTCTTTTACCCACTTTGTCCACTTGGGCCCCACATGGTGCAGTGCAGTGTAGTGTGTGGTTCCAGCTGCTACCCTACATCAGAGCCCCTCAAAGCCTTGAAAAGGCCTGGCGCCTGAACACCTCCTTGTCTTCCTCCTCTCTCTGCCCGCTCCGTTATTGAATCAGAATCGGGTGGGGGCTGGTTGCTGAACTTGTATATTTTAAAAACAGCTTCATAGGTAAGTCTGATACACAGCTAATCTTGAGAACTACACAGAACCCCACAGTTGGAAAACCTGGGTTGACTTCCCAGGCTCACCACATATTGGCCCTGAGACTGTTTCCTCATCTGTAAAATGGGGTTGATGCTTATCCTACCTACATGGGAGGGTTTTTGTGAGGATTAAACCACATGAAAGCAAGTTGGAAACTGTCGTGTGCTATTGAGATGTAACGTGTTATTTATCCTTGTGTTTGCCATGCCCACGCCTCTACCCTAGTTTATAACCAATCACCTCACTCCAGGATTATTTCACTGGCCAGCTGGTTCATCTGTTGCCGCTGCACCTTGTCACCAAATTAATCGGATTGAAACACCACTTCCGTTTGGTTTCTTTTCTGCTCAGCGGCACCCACTGGCCCCTCTCAGTAGACAGGCTCGCCGTGCCCATCAGGCTTTCTCACTCGGCCTGGCCCCTTTGTAGTCTCCCTCTTTGCTGTCTCTCCTTGACCTCCGTATCTTTCTTGCACCATTTCTTAAAACCTGTCTCCAGTTTTCTCTCTAACCTGATCACCCCCATCTCAATCTGAATAACATAATAATGAGACTTGAACATATATTATCTTGGATGGTTTTTTAATTGTCATGTGTATTTGCTTTATTCTTCTGGTTAATTTGCTTGCTAAGGTCCAAGACCGTGTCTAAATGACGTTTTAAGTTACGTTGTTGTTATGCACAGTGCCCCCCCCCCGCCCCCCGCACGGTGTCAGGCGCTCAGCAGGGGCTCAGCAGTCACGTGCTGACATGGGAGGGCTGGGTGGTCAGGGCACACTTGGGTCTATAAAGCATTCACTTTTATAGAGTGTCTTTACATCATCACAACCCTGAGAGGAAGATGCTTATTCTCCCCATTTTGCTAACGAGATAAGAAGAGCTTGGAGAGGTTAAGTAACATCAAACTTGTGGGAATAAAAGGGAGACAAGGGGACACTGTGGGGTGCAGAAGTAAAGGAGAGCTCTTGCAGGTAGTGCACAGGCCACAGCTGGGGCTTAGGGCCGAGGCTGATTAGAGAAGACCTGGCAGAAGCGGCCAGACCCGACATGCTGCAGTAGGTGCCACCAAGGTGAAGAGCAGAGCCCAGGTGACGCCACCTGGCCTCCCGGGGACAAGTCAAGTGAACAGGAATCAGGAGGGATTTAGATGACTCAGCCTCTGCCCTGGTCGGAGCCAAGCAGTGGGCTTTGCAGGCCATTTCCTGGGGAATTTTCAGATGGACCACTGATTTCATCTTTCTATTCTAGAGCACCCCTGTGCACTGGGAGAGATTGTTCACGTGGCCATCCAGTTGAGGCCAAGTGGTCTGATCTCTTAAAGGAGAAGCTGAAACAGCAGTGGAAACTTTCTAGTCCCAGAGGTATCAGTAATTCCATTCCTGACCAAACACTGATAGGAAACCCTTCCAGTCTTCTCTGCTGAAACCGGAGTGTAGATTAATAGTGCTTTGATATTTCAGTGTCACTGCCTAACTTATGAAGGTATAAGCTCCTTGCAGGTAACCTGCTCCTGCCTCCTGTTGAATTCATTGTACTTGTTGCCTAACTGAGACAGGCCTGGGGTGGGGCTGGTGGGAGCTGACAACACCAGGCCCAGAAAGGCAGGCTAAAGACCAGCAGGCAGGCCTGAGGGTTGGACAGCTACCCAGCAAGCTGGTGGAGTACCAAAGCTTAGTTGTGTGGCTAGAGAATCCAGGGCATGGTGAGGGAATCAGCCACCAGGACAGTAAAGATTAATGTTTAATTCGTATGCATTTATTAGCATGGCTGGGTCTTTTGTCAAAAATGTCATAGCTTCACAGTTCAGGATTTTAAAGTAAATAAGATTGCTGATATTTCTGTTTCAGCGGCCAATAAGCACCCCTTATTAAAAGAAAAATGCAGAGTCTTTGATTACTCTTTAACCTGAAATATTAAAATTCTACTTTTCATAAGCTCTTAGAAATAGATTTCAAAGGATTCTTTCCCCCACCCCCACCTCAAAGCCCTGCCCAAGTCAAGGGTTAGGAGTGAACCGTATTGTCATTAAAGCATTTGGTGAAACCGTCTTCCTTTCCCCAAGTCGACCAAATTTTGATCTCAAAAAAAAGTGAAGGGGGCTAATATGACAGTAAGATTTGTACCTTTACAAGTAAATATTACAATTTAGCTGGGTAACTTGTGGAAGCTTGTCAGGTCAAAGTGACTCACTTGCATAGATGAAGTTATTTTTAGAGATGTAATTTGTACTGTTTAGAAAAGAATAAAGAGATGGTAAAAGGCTGGATCGCTCATTATAGTTTACAGAACTCATGAACCCAGCATCCATGCAAAAGATGACTAAGCAATGGGTCGGTTGGTACTTTCTCTCAGGATTTTACAGACGTGAGTCACCCACTTTAGATTGCAGACAGAGCAACGAGGTACCTGTGACTCAGCTCCCATTTAGAAAGAGCACTAGAATTCAATTCTGATACACTTTTGTAGTTAAGTACTGAGGAAATTACATACCAAAGCAAAATATGCCTTTATACCACGCAGCCATCGGATGTTTTTAGCAAGGATTGATTTATCTTCGTCTCTGGCCTTTGGAAGGATCTATTTGTGATCCGTGCTGGCTAATATGCTCATTCAGTCTGCTGCTGTGCAGTGCACTGCCACCTTCTTCATGTTTGGGTCTCTCACCCTAGTGCACGACTGTCCTCAGTAGAAATCTCAGCCTCGCCCTTTCTGCACTAAGGGTCCAGCATCCAGGCCCGCTGCCTTTAACCAAACGTGTGTGTGTGTGAAAATCTTCAGCCTAACATATTAAAATTCTAGTTTTCAAAAGCTAGCAGAAATAGCTTTCAAGGGCTTGCTCCCTTCTACGCTGTGCCCATGTCAGGGACTAGAAGAAATAAAACCATACTTCCTTAAAGCAGTTTCTTATGTTTTTAAGAAAAAAACATAAACACAAACACACATACACAAGTGCATACACACATTGGTAAGAATTCTCTCTACGTAAGCAGACTTGTCGAAGCAAATGCATTGTTCCCTCTGCAGGGCTGCTGCTTTGCTCTCATGCCCAGGGCTCTGCTGGCCAGGTGACCCTGGAGGTGCAGCCTCACACTAGGATCGCCCCCTCATCATTGGCACATGCTGATTACATAGCCTGTTCTGGGTTAAGCCCTCAGAACATGACCTGTCCTTTCAAATATATGGAAAATGTTCCTTTGTAGTTTGTAGACATATCAATAGATTATTCATAACCAACAAAGAATTTTATATGTATTATTTTTTATCAAAGAAACATAAACATGGTTACAAAAGCAAATATTGCAGAAAAACATGTAATGAAAAGCAAGAGTACTCTGCCCCATGCCTGCTCATTGACGGACAGTCACTTTTAACCACTTCTGTCAACTGGCAGTTCCCTCTGTAACCGTTTCATTGCTCACCCGCTGTGTCTGTAGTACTGTTACTAAAAACATCAGGGCGTGCAGAGGTTAAAAATTTGGTCCTATTCTCAAAGAGAAAAAAGCCTTGTGTACACTCAAGTCAGCTCAGCAAACATTTGAGTATCTCCTGTGGACTGAGCCCTGTGTTAGGCCCTACAGTCACAGAAATGGGTAGGTGCAGTAAAAAGGCTGTAGTCAGGTGTGGGAGCCTGATATGCAAATACATTAATACCACCTCTGTGTGGAAAATGCTACAGTACAGGTGTATAATAGGTGTATAAAACCCCTTCTGTGGGGTTTTACGGAAATGTCCCAGAGCTGGATCTTTGAGTGCAAATAGAAATTTGCTGTGGCGATAACAAGAAAAAGATGTCCCAGGCAGAGAGAACAGTGTGTTCATGGACTGATGTAGTACATTCAGAAGACTGGGAATAATTCATAAAATAGCATTTTTAGGGCACATGAGTTAAGGGAGTAATGGAGATGAGACAGGAAAGAAATGTGTCTGATTATGAAGAGCCTTGTATGTAAGGAGTTCTAAGTATGTTCCATTACTGATGGAGAGCCTTGGGAGGATTTTAAACAGGGCTGTGAATAGGGAATTTAGTCAATAATATTGTAATAATTTTGTATGGTGAGAGATGGTTACTAGATTTATCGTGATCATTTTGGAATGTATATAAATGTCGAATCACTATGTTGTACACCTGAAACTAACATAATATTGTATGTCAACCATACTTCAATATAAATAAATAAATGTTTCCACCGCTGATTAAAAAAAAAAAAGGATTGTGACGTCTCAATTACACTATAGATCTAATGGCAGAGTGGAGGATGAATTCAAGTGGGAAGAAGCCAGGGGTAGGAAAACCACTTGGGATAACTAGTCCAGGCAGGATAATATAAGGTACTACAACAGTGGGAGTCAAGAGGGAGGGAAAAGGACAGATTCTAGAAATACTTCAGAGGTAGAATCAGCAGGACTTAGTGAACACTCAGATTTAGGGAGTGAGGGAGAAGAAGGAACTGCAGATAGATTACTGTGTAATTCCTAGCTATGATAGCTGAATGGAGAGTGGAAATTTAAGAAGAGGACCAGAATTTGGGGAAAAGACAGTGAGCTTGAATATATTGAGTCTGAGGTGTTCATGTGATAAGCAGGTGGAGATATTCAGTGAGTAGCCAAAAATGTGAGACTAGAAGCTTAGAAGAGCCATGCTGATTGCTGCGGATGTGTGAGCCACGTAGCACAGGACTGGTGTAAGTGCCACAGGACAAATCTGTAGTGTGAGGACTGAAAGCACCTCTGGGGAAGGCAGCAGCTGGTGGAGAGCAGGAGATTGCGGCATGGAGACTAATAAGCAACAGAGAGGTAAGATGAGAACCAGGAGAGAGGGACACCAGGAAGGCAAAAGTGGCAGAGAGATGAGAATGAAAAGCATTTGCTTTGGTAATTAGTGGTCGTTGGGCACAGTGTTGGAGTAGTAAAAGAAACATCATGCATTAGAGTAGGTGGAAGCCAGGTGTTAATGGGTTACTGAATTAACTGACAATGAAGAAGTTGAGCCAAAACTCTTTGAAGAGTTTGGACAATTAAAGGAAGAGTGAATGGGCTGTAGCTTGTAGGAGTGGTGGTCAAGAAGGGGTACTTTCTGGGATAAGAGATTCTTCAGCATAATGAGAAAGAACCAGTGGAGGAGAGGTTGAAATTTAGAGGGAAAAGAGAGAGAGAGAATTGAAAGAGCAGAACCCTATAATAGTGGCTTAAAAGTATGGAACTTGAAACACAGGTCAAGGAAAATGCTTTGGACGAGAAGGAACTCCACCTCCTCTGAGACAGAAGGAAAGGATGCAGACAGATAGTGATAAGTAACAAGTGTGGGAGGGAGGAAGGGCCAGGGAATGGAGCTATTTGCCCTTGAGTGTCCATTTTCTCTAAGAAATTGGAAGCAGGATTGTCTGAGCAACGGTGGTCAGGGATGGGATTAGGGTTTTTAAAGAGATAGGAAGTTTTGGAATAGTCATCAGAGACGACACAGCAAACCAAGAGTTGTTTAATTCATCTCTATATTACCGGCACCTAACAGTGCCTGGAATATAATCAACACTCCAAAGTGTCTCTGAATCAATGAATTTTTAAATTGTGATCAGAGAGTAGGATTTTAGAAGTTATAATTTTCCACCTGGAGTGCAAATAGATGATGGGAAGGTTCAGGGTGTGGCCACAGGGATATGGGTACTGGATAGGATGCCCTTGTAAATGCTGAAGTTATGCTGGATCATTACAGAAATCAGAATGGAGCGGAAGACTTGAAGCAGGTATAGACATTCTCAGGAACATTCGTGTGTAGCCAGTCGACTGAGTACATGACAGCAAAGAGGTCAACAGAGGTGACCTAACTAAATGGTAGGAGCTTCAAAGAGGACGCTTTTTTGTAGGGGCAAGGCTGAGTGTGTAGACGGGTATGGGAAAATGAGTGGCTTCTACTCAAGGGGTTGGCCAAAGGGAGAAAGCCAGGTTTCACTTGAGACGAGGAGGTGGCAGGAACATTCTGAGAAGAGAATGAGAAAGTGACTCCTGGAGTCAAAGCAGAGGTAACCAGGGTGTGGTAGACTGGATGCCTGTCCTGAGAGGATCCAGAGTGACAGAGGATATTAGGAAGAACAGTGGGTAGTGCAGATAGGGCAACTCGAAGGCTTTATAAGGAATACAAAACTCACATACTCTGTTCTTACTTGACTTATAATAATGCATTTGGTCCTTCTCTCATACCAAATCATAACTGATTTTTAAATAGTTAAAACCCCATAGGTCATACTATGGCTATGCTAAAAGAATCCTTAACTCTCACCGGTCAAGAGTCCCATACCCAGGAATTGCTCATGGTCACCATCTTTGAGTTTCAGACAAGCAGCTCTCTCTTCTCTTTTTGTACAAGCGTTAAACTGCCCTGCTCCTTAAACCAAATACATACACATATACACACGTGTATTTAGATAGAGGTGGATGTGTGTATACATATAAAAATATGGCACCACTTGGTAAACCATTCCTCTCGACCTGGGATTCCCACACCTCTCCTCTGGATCCACATCGGTGCCTGTTCAGGTGCTCCTTTGCAGATTTCACTTTAATTTTTCCATGAGCTAAGGTTGAGTGATGTCTTAGCAAGTCGAACATTTAAAGAATCAAACCTATTTTTTCGTGAAACCAATTAGTAATATACCTAAAGTGAACCATTTGGCTTACAGAAACAAAGAGATTTCCATCACGGAGTATTGGTAAGGGGTCATGAATAAGGTGGGGCTGGTAAGAATAGCTGTTTTATTGTAAGAGCAGCAGGCAGGCTGCAAGAGAAGGGGTTAACTGTTGAGTCCACATGAGGCTTGGCTGAGGTGTGACCAGGTTTAAGGTACTTTATTTCAAAGCACTTTGGAACTTCCCTCTCTTTTTCATTCCTTATCGCATTCTTTCCATCCGTTCTTAAATGCTCTGTGTATATGAACTTCAGCTTCTCTATTCAAACCTTAGTCTTTTAACCAGTGCCTGATGGGCTGTACCACACCTTCTTTAGAAGGAAAAGCTGGATAGGCCTCCCCTGAGCTGCCCCCATCAGCATTCAAGAATTATATTTTTATCCAGGAGACCTTGGTTAGTCCCTTCAGGCTGGAACAAGGGGTAGAATTAAGGTAATTAAGCTGGCATCAATGTGTAGGACAGACAGAAAAGCAATTCCTGGAAGCAGAGAAAGCTTATTGAATTATTTCAGGTGTGAATTGATTAGTATTTGGGGCTGACCTAAAATGGTGGGTGTGGGAGGCCTAATGCAGTTGTTCCTAGGTTTAACCACGAGTGTATTCAGCTGTGTAAAGTAGGTTGCTATTTTTAGATCTACATTCCCACTTCTGTTTATCTATGGTGGAAGTAAATGTGGCCCCCCAGCCCCACCAGTCACCTCTCGGTAGGACAGTGCCTTGTGGACAGTCCTCCCAGGATGTGCTGTCAACAGTGAGCCTTTCCAGAGATGGAAATAGCAGAATGAAGTCAAAGGTTTTGAGCTTGGCAGAATATTAGACCCAGTCTGTGTGTGAGTGAATGGGGAGCAAGCTCTGGCTTTTATTTCAGACATGTGGTATAATTCTTCCCCAGTTGATAGCAGAACATCCTAATGGCATCAGAACCACCGGGTTTAAAATCTGAAGACCTGAATTCAAGGTCCAGCTCTGTCATATGACTGTAATTCTAAACAAGCTGCTTTCTGTTCCTGAGTGTCACTGTTCTTACCTATAAATGGGTAATAAGCCCACCTTGAAGATGACAGATGAGACAATATATGTAAAAACATATTTAAGCCACTAAGCTTGTATTATGACATTCACAAGGCCTCTGGAATTATCAGACTGAAGCAAAAGTGAGCAGTAAGAGAAGGATATGGAGATTTTAAAGTCATCAGAGGATATTGATAGATGGGACTTTCTGGGAGGATATTGATAGATGGGACTTTCTGGGACTTTCTAAAGGAGAAAAGCTGAGGGCCAAGCCTTCAAGGTTAACAAGTCCCTCAACTGAGCTTTGGGAGTGAGGCACTCTTAAGCAGTTAGAGAAAAGAAGACAGTAAACATTTTAAAAGGAAGGGAAGTACAGATCGATACAGTGTTATGGAAACCATGGGAGAAGAACAGAAGTGAGCAAGAGTGTCAAATGCCGTTAAAACCCCATAGTATGACCATAAAATATTTTCCCAATCAAAAGGAAGAAAACAAGGAAATTGAAACATAAAAATAAAAATTCTTAGAAGTCTGAGTTCATTGTACCCTTGAGTATAGCTTAAGGTCTGAAAGACAAGCACTTTATATTCCTCCTCCTGGTCTGTAAGGGCTCTGTGTGTCAGTCTCAGACTTGTATGCACTTTCTTGATCAACAGCCAGAGAACTTACTTGCCCGTAGCAACCCCTGGCTGAGACGGTAGACGAGCCAAAATGTCCCTGAGTAGAAACTCCTTCCAGAATGTCAGAAACAAGCAGTAAATCTAATTTGTAGCATTTGTGGTGGAAAGAACATAGGCTCCAGACCCATACAGGCCAGGGCTCGTCCTGGCCCCATCTCTTCTTCATGGCTGCAAGTAAGTTCTCAGGTGGCCCCAGGGTCAGGCTTGCTCCCTACTAAAAAGGGGCTAGAGAGAATTGAGTGACAGAAAGCACCTAGCACATTGTAGGTATTTGATAAATGTTGATTTCCTTCCTTTGTCTTAGCATTTAAAAAAATTATTTATTAGAATGAAACACAAAACAAAAAACCACCATGGCTGCTTTCTATAGAAAAATTTTTCAGATTTGGGTTAATGCAGAACCCAAGTCATACTGTAAAGCAGCTGTTGCAGCTATGGTTATTTTGCTCCTGCAGGGAGATTTACTGGGTTACAAGTGGCATGGTACAGTGTAGCTCACTGGACATAGGGTCAAGACCCTGGGGTTCTCTGTGAGGCTGCCCAGCAGTTCACCACTCTGTACCATGGGCTCCTCAGTTACCGAATGGATAGAAGATTTCCAAGACCCCTTTCTGAACTGTGGTTTAACTAGCATGTCCTCTGTTGTGACAGACATGGAGATTTTTAAGTAAGTATCTTACCTATCTGCAGCTCAGCTCTGCCCTGTAAGCACACCTGTCAAAACGCAGCCAAGAGGAAGGGAGTAGACTAAAGAGGGGTCACAAAGTCTGTGTGTTTTACTCACAGGGAGCCCTCTAGGCCTGACTCGCATACCTTCTAGTAAACTTGCTGCACTAGTTCCCAAGTCCCCAGCAGCTTAACTGCCCCGAGAAGGTCTGTGGAATATAGGTACAGCCTAACCTGCAGCCTGGACTGGGAGGTAGGGATGGAGGGAGCCAAGAAACCACAGACAGCAGATGCTGGACACTTAGTATAGGGGCTGATGTGCCTCATTCGGGCCTGATTTCATGACTCTGTGGTCCACTCTGAGAGTTACTATTCATAATTTTGACTTGGAGTCATTTAGAAAGGATGTGGGAGAAGTAAATGTGAAATCTACTTTAGAAAGATTGCTATCAAAAACAGTAAAAAAGAAAAGAAGTTTTGGAGCTTCCAAGAATAAATCCTCAGTTATTGGGTATGAATATACTTTTCTTAGGATAGCACTGATCCCATACCCTTGCTTGAAAATGATCTTATTCCTTGAAATTTGGATGTACAAGTCAAGCAGCTCATTTAAGTTAAGGGCTTGCCTCAACATGATCACCTTATGTTTACACAGTTTATTCTTTTTAATTCAACTTAGATAGGAGACTATGACAGTTTAAAAACATCATTTTAAACAGCAATTATACCTTCATCTCAAATGAAATTTTTCATTGGAATTGCTATCAAGGAAGAGTGTGAATTAATGTCCATTCCCTACTGTATCTCCCAGCCATTCTCACAGAAGAAATAATAACCAAGGAGCTAGCCAAAAAACAACAGCTAAACAAAACCCAGGATAATTCACAGACCAAATAGTAATCTTTAAATATATGAAGATTGATTATATTTCTGGTCTTCTCTTTTCAGAGAACAAAACCGCTCACAAATAAGTAGTTTAGCAAAAAAAGAAAAAAATCTTTACCTTAAGGGGAAGCACCTATGAGAATGGGGAGAGTATTGCATTATCAAAGCACAAAAGAAAACTGACCAAGTTTTCATCAGGTTTCTCTGTTCAGATGTTTTCTGGTCTGTGGTCAACTTTTGCAGCAGAACCCCATTTGACCTTAGATTCTTCAGGGCTATGATTTTTTTTTTATTTGAAGGAAAAAGATTGTAGAATTAAAAGTGAAGAGTTCCTGAGGATTGCTGAATTTGCCTCAAATGAAAAGATGGGCAAAACTAAATTAGAAGCTTAATTGAAAGAACATGGCTACTTTTCATCTCTGGGTTGTATTTTCTCAGCCTGGAAGTCAGGTTGGAAAAAGAAGTAATATATACTCAGATTTGTTTGTGTTTGTAATTGCTGCTAAGAGAAGGTGAGTGATAATAGGTATCGTTTATGGATATCTGCTATGTGCCAAGTATTCTGCGTATATTCATTATATCATGTAAACTACACAGCAGCTTGCACGGTAGGTATTATCTCATTTTAAAGATGAGAAAACCTAGACTCAGAGAGTTTAGTAAACTGCCTGAGGTCACCCAGGTAGTAACTGGCAGAGTAAGAATCAAGCCCAGATCTGTCACATTCTTTCCACCATACAATCCTGTTCTTGCATTCCTTTAGGCTCCAACCTTCATTCATCGAGCACTTTCTATGTGGCAGGCACTGTACCACATGCTTTATTTATTTTAGAGTTTTTCCAGTTTTATGGATGAGGAAAGAGGCTCAGAGAGGTCAGTTAATCTGCCAAAGTAATACACCTGCTGAGTGGGACCTGGGTTGCCACCTCCAGAGCACATGCCTTCTTCCCTTAAACATTCAGCTTCACCTAGATGAGCTACTTCCTGTCCATCTCATCAGATGGAACTGAACCTAAAGCAACCAAAGAATGGAGTGGCTTATCTTTGAACATTTCTAGGGAAAATATCCCATACCACATAATCTAGTGGGTCAGACATCTTCCTATAATTTTAATATCCCAGCACAGTGTAAATCTGGAGTGGAGAATGCTTGGAAAGTATAATATACAAATAAAAAATAAGCTAATGAAGGCTTATGCATGTCATGAAGGGGAATAACATGGTGAACAGGCTTTGAACCCTGTCTTATGAGGAAACACGTAATCACTCTCAGGGGCATGGTTTCCAAGCACTGCCAGATATTTGACTTAAACTCAGTCCCACCCCAATCTTATGCCCAGTCCCAAATCTCAGGCCCTATTATATGGATTGTCCACGTAGGAAGTTAGAATTGTTTGAGAGAAAATGGAGTTCTCCTGTAAACTGCTAACAGTCCTTTATCAGACTCTCCACTCAGAGCCTCCCTTGACTATAAGGGATGCACAAGTAAGTCTTAAGAGATGTTTTGTAAAGAGGAATCAGTTCCCATACTGAGAAATGAATGACTGGCTCTCCTCTAATAATAAATGTTAACTTATTTTTTATTTGTGCATTACACTTTCCAAAACATTCTCCATTTCGGAGGATTTATACTGTGCTGGAGGTATTTAAATTTTAGGAGAATATCTGACCCATTGAAATGGTGGTATGGGATATTTCCTCTCAAAATGTTCAAGAGTAACACTGCTCGTAGAAAAATGTCCACACTCCTTTGCTTTGTGTTCACAACTCTCCATAGTTTTGCCATCTTGTTCAGAGCCCGTCTGCACCAGCATTCTCTCCTCTCATCCTGTATTCCCTCTGCCCTGATCACCCCTCATTCCTTCACTCTCTCTGCTGCGACAGCTCAATACTGTTCCCTCTGCCTGGAACTCTCTCCCCTTTCTCCCTCCTTTCCCAGTGGAGATTCCCAGGATCCCACAGAATCCTCCCACTGCAACTGCCTGACAAAATCCTAGTTGTCTTTTAGGCCCTGCTCATCTAATAAGCCTTCTAGAAGCCCTTAGATGGATTATCTTTCCACCCCGTACCCCGTGGTGGTTACTACCTCTATTATAACCCTCACGTTTGTCTCCCTTCCCGAGAACAGCCAAGGTGAAGTGTATGCTGGCTCTGTGAGGAGGAGAACCTGTCCTTGGTCAGCTTGGCCTCCCTAGAGCCGGCATGCAGTAGATGCTCCAGGAATGCTTGTGAAATTGGATACTTGTGGCTGTTTTTTCTCAAATATAAAGCTCATAACCAGATCCTTAAAAAAAAAAAAAAAAACTCTATTATTTTCAGAATTTTCTTTTTCTTCATAAAGCCACATTAGTCAACTTTCACTTTGGAGTAGTCACAATATTTGCAAATTTGTACCTGGCAGGACGTTCTAATTTTTCATCACTGGAATTTAGACTGACCAGTGTCAGTCCCCCTGCTCTAACCACAAGCACTGCATTTGTCATTTTCCTTCTAATCATCTTCATTTGGTACATTGTCCATGAATTTTTTAAATTAAAATCTTATGACTCTTTAAAGACTTTGCCCAGTTTTTAAGTGCCAAGGATTTTGCATTTGGATATATTTTAATTTATTTAAGGATTCCTTTAATCAAATTCTTCCCTAATTTAGTCAGATTTCTTTTTTAATCCTCCCAGGCCAGGAGTTTATTTATTGTGACTAAACTCTTATAAAGATAGAAGTTAAAACAGTATTAAATGCTATTTATGGCATTCTCTCTTGCTAGATTTCTTTCTGAATCTCATAAAAACGTTTCCTTTCTTGCATGTCTAGTGCAGTCAACATTTTCTCACGTTTATGATCTGTGTCAATCACTAGATATGTATGGACTGCCCACTGAGTGTATAGCCCAGTATTACACATGTGGAGGGTATGAAATAATGACAGGTACACTTAACTGTTAGCAATCCAGCTGAGACTAGATTATGTGGACACGGAGGATGGACAAATGACAGAGCAGGCAAGAGAGGCTTCCTGGAGAAAGGAGGGGCTTGGACTGTGTCACAGAATCAGAAGCAAGAGCAAGTTGAAGGGACTGAACAAGGAGCCAGGCCTGAGGAAATGCCAGGATCCAAATGGGAAGCATATCCAGAGGACACAGAAACCAGATGACATCGCAAGTCATGAAGGGCAGAGTGCAGCACGCTGTCCATTTCCAGGAAGTGTGCATCCTCAGTTCTGGCATGGGGGCCTGCAACATGGAATATGCTCACTAAGCATGTGATGGTTGAGGGAACAGCTGGACCAAGGCAAGCAGACAGAGAAGCACTGGAACAAGGAAGGGTCCCCATGCTGGGGACCCTTCGTCCCAGCCTCAGCCACTGGTATTCTCCTTTCAGCCTGGTGAGGCCAGCCCTGAGTGGGCCTTGTTTGGGAGTACAAGTTGGACGCGTGCAAAGTTGTAGAACAGAGGCATTTCCTACAAACTGAGCATTGATGAGAAGAAACCCAGAAAAACCTAGAAAAGGAAGGAGGACCCGCCAGGTAGGAAGAGCAGCTTGGCTGTGGGCTTTCAAGGACAAAAGGCTTCCTTCATCTTTGCCTCACCCTTTGCTCTCCATGCATGCAAAAATGAGGGGAGTGGTGGGAAAGAAAGTGAGATTGGTAAAATAGGGCAGGTTATGGCTTTTCTGAATTGAATATCTGTGATACCAAAAGAGCCAAATAAAAAGTGGAAAATTGTTATGTCTACACAGTATTGAAGCTTTATTGACTTCTTCCCTCTCTATGGGATATTATTTAGATTCCAGTTCTGATTCACTTTTAACCTTCTAGAACCAACTCAAAGTCCATCTCCTCTGCAGAGCTGCCTCAGCCATCACCCAAACATGCTCAATTGTAAAGAGCTTATTTACCTTTCAGGTCTTCTTTTCCAGCTCATGAGCTCAAGGGCGTGGACACCTTCATTCTTCTCAGCACTCTATCTTCCAGTTAGTAAATTTGGAAGGAAAAGAAGGGACAGACAGGAGGGACCCAGCTGACATGCTGATTTTGCCAACCTGAAAATATTCTCATGAGACAGTGTACTTCTGTGTAGTTACCTCTATAAGCTGTATTCCAGTTTCTATGCAACTTTTTTTTCTACACTTTTCAACTTTGGCATTTTTTCCCTCTGAAGACCATTCAGCCTTCCTGACCCTCTTAGTTTTAGAAATGCTCCCACTTTTAAAAGTAATATTTATTTGAAAAAGATCATATAAAACATACCTATAGGGCCGGCCCCATGGCTTAGCGGTTAAGTGCGTGCGCTCCGCTACTGGCGGCCCGGGTTCGGATCCTGGGCACGCACCAACGCACCACTTCTCCGGCCATGCTGAGGCTGCGTCCCACATACAGCAACTAGAAGAATGTGCGACTATGACATACAACTATCTACTGGGGCTTTGGGGAAAAAAAGGAGGAGGATTGGCAATAGATGTTAGCTCAGAGCCGATCTTCCTCAGCAAAAAAAGAGGAGGATTAGCACGGATGTTAGCTCAGGGCTGATCTCCCTCACAAAAATAAAAATAAAAATAAAACATACCCATATATTTTTAAGACTAATAAAACCACTCAACTTCAGAAATAGGGCATAGAGCCAGTATCTTAGAAGCCCTATGTACGTCCATCCCAGAAGTAACCACTACCCTGAACTTTATGTGAGCCGTATTCTTGATTTTTTAATAGCTTTGTACCTACTATATATCCATAAACAATATATCATTATTTTTTTTCTGTTTTTGAACTTTATATAAATGGGAATCATACTGAATATTTTCTGCTGCTGTGAATATCAATGTCCTCGTTTTTTAAAAACTTTAAAATTATAAATATTTAAAGCTTGTACAAGTGTATAAGGAGTACAAAACAAATACTTGTGTAGCCACCTTAGTCAAATCTTAATATTTTACTATAATTGCTTCTGGTTTTTGTTTTGTTTTGTTTTTAAGAAATAGCACATCATCAATTTGGTTGAAGCCCCATGAGTGCCCCTCCCTGGTGCATTCCTGTCCCTCTCTCCTACCCTGTTACCCCCAGAGGTGACTACTGTCCTTCATTTGGTGTTTGTCATTCCTACGCACCTTTTTGTACTTTTCCTACATAGACATTTATAAACAGTATGTAATAATCTATGCATGTTTTTGAACTTTGTAAGTACATATTGAACAGTGTTCATCTATAACTTGCTTTTGTCACTGAACATTATGTTCTTGAGATTCATCTCTGTTGGTACATGTGGCCTTAGCTCATTCGTTTGAACTGCTGTAAGGTACTCCATTGAATATAACACAGTGTATTTATCCAGTCTCGCCTTGATGGACATCTACGATGGACATTCTAATTTTTGTTATCACAAGCAATGCGGCAGCAAACCTTTTACCTATCTTCTTATGCACATGTGGCAGTGTTATAGGAATGGAATTGCTGAGTTATGAAGTATATATTTCTTCACTTTCTCCGTACAAAATGTTATAGAAATTTACATTCTCATCAGTGAATGAGAATTCCCAGTGTTCCATGGCTTTGACACCCCTTGAGTATTGTTGGGTTTTAAAATTTTTGTCGATCTAATGGGTATGAAATGAAATCTCATTAAAGTTTAAATTTACATTTCCCTAAAATACTCCTTTCCTTTAGTTCAACAAGCATCGTTGAGTGTCTCTCCTGTGTCGTACACTGTACTAAGTGCTAGCAGTACTGAAATAACTAATTCATGGCCCCTGCGTTTAGGAGCTCACAGTCTTGGCAGTGATTCCTATCTAGGGCGGCATATGAGAATCACTTAAGGTGTATTTTCAAAAATCAGAAGTCTAAGGTGGGGCCCAAGCATCTGCAATGTTAATTCCTTGGTGATGCTGATGCTCACTTCCAATTGAGAACCTCTGATCTTGTGGGAGAAGAAGCCTAGCTGATTCAGTCTGGGTTCGTTTATGTGGACAAGGTGAGAGAACCTGGCTCTTCACTGGCCAACTCTATGGCATCCCTTTCATCTTGAGATTCTTCTTACAATTTTATGTGTATGTCTCATTGAGTATTGGAATGAGTAATTTGAATCTATAAAGTACCTCAAAAGCAATTGCTGAACAAAATATAAGCAGAGGCCAGATTTCCTATAACTTCAACTCTCTGAGTCAGCTGAAAATCTGGAAGGAAACAACCACCACCACCACAAGAAGGAGGAGAGGAGGACAGTCTGAATGGTGCCTGAGGAAAACAACCCAGAGCTCACACTCCATCACTTCACATTAGTGGGGCACCTGCTCCGTGCCAGGTTCTGGTCTAGGGATGGCGAGTCGGCCATACCTGACTCTTCAGAAGCTGAGACACATGTGCGACGAAGTAGACGAAAGAAACAAGAAGAGGCAAGAGAGGAAGATAATATTAAGACAGAGTTGGCCTTGGTGAAAAGTGGCAAAGAAGCTGCTAAAAAAAGGAAACAAATAAAGTAGAAGTTGTTTATAGTCAGGGGGCAACAGCATGTCACACCCTGGAGACCTCAGTGTACCACACTAAAGGCACATCAGCTCTTTTAACAATGGGTAGAGGGATGGCGGGGGGAGGTGCACGGGGGGTGCTCTTAGGTAGGAGTCATTTGGAAAGAGCAAGCTAATTCTTCCTTAACACTTGAGGCCATCACTTATGATTTTTTCATATCCTCTCTGTCATCAAGAAAAGGCTAAATTATTTTCAGTATATTATTTTCACTGAGATATGAAGGTATGTACAAAGTTTAGAAAGATTCCATCAAAATAGTTAAAATTTAAGCACTGTGAAGGCTTATGCTATAGTTACCAAAATTTCACTTATGTGAAACAATATATAAAGCCAAATTAAAAAAAAAAAAACCCTAAGGAAAAGAGGGAGTAAGAAAAGGGAATAAGTATTTATTTACTACCTGCTTGGTGTCTGTTCAGTCCTTTCAACAGCACTGTGAGATTAGAATTCTTGTCCTCATTTTGCAGATGAGAAAATCAGGATTCAAAGAGATGAAGTATTTTGCCTGTGGTCTCACCACAAATAAATGGTGGGGCTACATTTGAACCCATTTTTCTCTGACTCCAAAGGCTGTGCCTTTATCTGCCATACTATGCTATCTCCTCCCATATTAGGATTTTTAGAATTCACAGCACAATTCAAGAAACTTCAGGCTTTAGTTTAGTAATACAAAAACCCCAAAGGTAACCTGTTTACGTGATGAAATCACATGAAAGATAGTGAAAATCTGAAACCAGTTTAACAAAATCTGGTTAATATTTAGTCTCCCCGTCACTTAAATAAAAGGCAGTTATGGTAAAAGGAGACACATTTGATTTTTAATGCCTTGGATAGGGATACTTCAAATTGGAAAACTTTACTTTTGTATTTCTTGTAGGTGAGTATTTTGGATATGTGGTGTTTAACTTTCTAGCGGTTAGAATCCATGCGTCTCAAAGGTTTAGTCTGTAGTTAGTACGGTTGGGGGTGGTTAGTAAATAAATGGCAGATTTCCCTAATTGTTTTTATACCCACTCTGGAGATAACCTGGGAATGACATATGTACACATGGCTCTTAGGAAGAATCGGCCTCAGATGGAATCACCATTGGAGGGAGAGTTTACAGCAAGTCAATATGGGGTTAAAACTATCTCCTAACGAGGCTTCGAGGAACTGGAGAGGCCTGGGAGGAGTGGAAATGGGGACATAACCATAACCACCACAAAGTGAATCCCTAAAAAAGAGTATCTTCCCTACTAACCCAAGAACATAGGAATATATAGTTTGGAAGGTTTGGAGAAATGAAATAATGGCTGACTTATGAATAATGGTGAAAATATTTGATGATGTGACTCTCAGGGAAGCAATTATGGTTAACCCCTCATTTGTTTGGTATTTTCAAGGATTGAACTGTCCCACATAACTGAATTTTCCAGACAACTAAAACTTTCCTATTTATGTGCCTTGAATGTTTTTTAACCATGCTTGGTGGAAATATTTCTGAAATAGATTATATAATTATCCTGCCTTCTTCAATAGAAGCTGTAAGAAATAACATTTCCTTAGGTGCTTTTGACTGCGAGTCTGAGAAGACCCGATTAAAAGAGGTTAAATAGTTAGGACTTGTAATCGTCCCACGTAACAAGAAATCCAGTTCCAGGGATGATGAATTCGGCAGCTCAGTGATGTCAGGCTGACTTTCCCCTTGTGGTCACAAGCTGGGTGCACAGCTCCAAGCCTCAAGATCTCACATGATAAGATCTAAGGCAAGAATGAAATGGGGGCTTCTCCTTACACGTGTCTTTAATCAGAGAGGAAAATATTTCTCAGGAGACCCCTAGCTGTTTCCCCTGGGTCCCATTGGCAGGACTGAGTCACATTTCCTTGCCTTGGTTTTATGGAATGGCTGCGAGAGTGAATATCCAGCACTTTCAGACTCTCGAGTGGAAGGAGGGCTCTGCTCATATAAAATAAGGATAAAGGTGGCTATTGGGGAGGCAACCAGGAGTGTCTGCCATGGTTACCAAGATTGGGGGTGAACGTGATGCACAGTAAGAGCTTGAGGGATGATTGAGCTTTCTCTTCCCACACTGGCCCCAGACTGGGATTCTTTTTGATTTCCTGAGTCTGATTTTATTTGTTATTCTCTCTCTTTCCTTTGTGTCAGACTGCTAGTTATCACTACTTGCTCTTAATGTTCCTTGTCCTCATCTTGCCATAATTAGATTTTTTTCCTGGATAAATAACATAATCCAAGTTGTTAGAACTATGCCTGAAATGTTCTGAGTGAGAATTTGACAGCTGTCCTGTGGATCAGACATGTAGTATGGCGTTTCTTTTGGCTGTTCAGGGTCATATTTCCATTGTTGAAGTTTTGGGAGAAGTGAGGAGTTTCTAGAGTCTTGTGAACTTAGATACAACTTTAATGAAGTCTTCTCATGGGGAAAGGATTTGCATTTGGGGTGGTTAAGCTTGTTTACCAGAGAAGATAAACTGTCTATCCATCTGAACCTCAGCATGGTTTAGGTAGAGGTGCTTTCAGCTCCCTCCCAAAGGGATGGTGGGCACCTGGAGAGCGCCACTAGCTCTGGGACTGTGACCAGTGGGACTCGTCACTGCAGCGACTGTCCAGTATGAGGCAAGCTGGTGCAGAGCTTAATTATTCCTGCCTCTGCCAGGGCAGCAGAGCTCTGTGAATGAGTCCTGAGAAATGCCCAGGTGCTGCAGAATTAGAAGTGTTTGGGTGTGACTTGTCTCAACAAGTTCTTGAAGAAAGGAATGCTTCGGAGATGGTTATTGAAATTATACTGAACAAGTGAGGACCATCCCTTCTATGGATAGAAAGCTGACCAAATTTCAGTCTCTGTGTACAGGAAGAGGGAAATCAGGAGCAATAGTCAAAATAATACTGACAATGAGTAACTTGAACCAAATGGAATGATTCTACTCCAGAAATCAAACCTGAGCTAGTAGGCGGGTTGGGTTCTAATGAAGCAAATGGTTAAAATGTTCAGTTTTGATATAGCTGAAACTATGAGCCCAAACTGCCTACAACTCCAGGAGTTCCTTCAGAGCAGGTTAGCTGTTTACAGGCCTAAAGTCATTATTTTACTGCGTGTCAGAAAATCATGAATTAGCCTATAGGCAAACGTTAAGTGACAGAAGCATTTGGGGATAAGGAAAACAAGTTTTGTTTTTTTTAATTCTGACTAATTTGTACCATTCAAATCATTCTTACAAGAAAAATGCAAAGAATTTCTCAAAAATATTTTAGTTATTAACTTTTTCTTATGCATAGAATATTTTTAAAGAAGCCATCCTTTTATTGACTGCTGACTAATATAGACAGGATACAACTTAGTTGAGCAAGATAGTTATATTTTTCTAATTTTTTACTTGCTTATATGTGAATTATTATGTGGATTACCAATTTTATCTCTGAAATACTGTGAGCATTCCTGCTCCCCTAATGATCCAGCCACTGTGTTCAAATTTTAATATTGGCTTCAAATATACTTTTTTAGAAAAATCTGCATGGAGAAATAATCATGTAATCAATGCTTTTTTGGAATCCTGGTACATATCAGTATATAGCTGGCTGGCAATTTTTTTTTTTTAATCAGAACAACTCACTTGCCTAGGTAAATAAATTTGCATTCACATTTGGAATTAGTTCTGATCTTAATTGGGCATTTAGGGAGCCAGAGTGGACGGTTCAGAACTAGGTGAGAAGATCATTTTTCAGCTGATCAAAATACCAGCAACTCATTTTCTACAAAACAAAATAACAGGAACAAAAAATATAATGCATTTCAAAGCCCAGAAAAGCTGGTCACTCAAGAGTCATGAAGCCTGTGGTATTATCTGTATTACTTTGCTACTGAATGGTGACTGTACTTACTTTAAATTTGTAAATTTTTGCCATTGAATTCTATTATTTAAAATTATTGCTTTTTTGAAGGGAAACTTACATGGTAAATACTTTTCATCAATCACCCTATTGGTGATTGCCTTGGGGGTTAATCTGAATCTCATTTTATATTTGGGAATTTATATATAATATAAACATAATCAAAGTCAAATTAAAGTATATGTGAATACACTTTTTTTCTAAAATAAATCGGAGGAAATGAAATGAGTAATCAGAAAAGATATAAACTTAATTTTAGAAAGCAATATTTATCCAAAATGACTGAAGAAGTTATAGATCATGCTTTGTAATATGAAGGGATTCAAAAGGGTTTTCTGAATTGAATTGTTTATAATTTGAGTCAGTCTGTTTTTCATATTTTGTATTGTTCCTATATGTTACTGAATCTCTGTTTTGGCACAAATAGTCGTGTATTGAAATTGCATTGAGGCACTTGGAAAATGTGACTAAAGAGTGGACATTCAAAGTCTTGCCACTTTTCTTTGGTGGTGGTGTGATTCATATGTAGAAACCCCCTGCAGCACTGAGTCAGAGTCAGATACACTCGGAGGGCTAAGAGGCCTACCAACTGGACAAGTTTTTGTGTCTTGTTGTTTTTTTTAAAGTTTGCTACAAACCTAACTTTTCCTTCAAGAAATCATTTTGGGTGCTTAGAGGGCCTAGTCCAAGTCAAATGTCACCCTGAACTGGCGTGGTGATAGATGCATAACTATCTAGTATGTTTTTTTTTTTTTCATATACTTGTCTCATGTAGCCAAAGAGATGAACCTCGTACATTCTTCACAGTAGAGACCTGAACTTACTAAATTGTAGTTTGACATAGTGAGTGTGTTGTGAGCAGGTTAGACCAGTATCCATCAGAGCAGGAGGCAGGATGGCCCAGTAGAAGGAGCTTGGGATTTAAATCATGGACTGGATTTGAGTCCTGCCTCTGCCTAGCTATGGCATGAGCAAGTTAATAAACCTCTTGGAGTCTCAAGTTTGTTCGTTGTTAAATGCAGATGGTAAAAATAACGTCTGCTTTACAGAGTTATAAGTATCAAATTAGATAAAGTATGTAAAAGTATTCTGTAAAGCTAGAAAGTTCTATACACATTTTTCTTATTATTTTTTATATATTAATGTGCCTGTTCTTTGTTCTAGACGTGGATAACATTCACACAAATATACGGTATATACCTTGAGGAATGTGCTATTGAAACATTCTGTGTTTTTAATAATGATTTGCCTCAACTTAAAACAGGAAGTCATTTTATTTTTAAAAATTGAGTTCAAGAACCACAAAATGAACAGATAGAGCACATAATACTTAACAGCAAATATTAGAATCAGTCTATACTGTAACAAGTATTTAGTCCCTGTTGAATTCCATTAGGGAGCTCCTACTGGTTTAGGAGATGTATGTGGTAACACATGTGGAAAAATGTAAAACTACCCAATATCAAAATTCACTGCTTGATTGGAAGTTAAGCAATAACTTTATCTTTTCTGGTGGTCCAGTTGCCATAGCCTATAAAATAGAAAGATTATCACCTGCCCTCTTAAGCCCCTTTCCAAATCCATTCTTTAAGGGCAGCCTCCGTCCCACCTCTTCCATCAAATTCTAGGTGAGGAAGACACTGCCTAACGTGTCTAGAGTTGATGCTATAACGGAGACTTAAAACAGGCATGTAACTAACTCCTCCATGGAATACTGGACAAAGTAAGTGCCATAGGGGAAGTTCAGATGGATAGAGTACCCAGCCTCTGTAGCCATTTCATAGCATTCCTTCAGCATCTATACATTATGCCTAATATTGGTTTAATTTTCATTTATGTGTGATTTGCCTCTCTATCTAGATTGTAAACTCCTTGAAGGCAGGGGAGGCATCTCGTGCTTCTTGTTGCCTCTCTCCATACTTTTTACCTAAGCCTCAACCAGTATTTGTGGTTCGAATAGAGTCTTGTACCCAACATTCAGATTTAGCCAAAAAAATGTGTTGTAAGATGCATTTAAGACCTAACTTTCTTTTCCTCTCTTCTTTCCTTGCAGTTGACCTGCCACTGTTTTTCCCTCGAGACCAGCCGACTCTCACATTCCAGTCCGTCTATCACTTTACCAACAGTGGACAGCTTTATTCCCAGGCCCAAAAAAATTATCCATACAGCCCCAGATGGGATGGAAATGAAATGGCCAAAAGAGCAAAGTAAGTGAATCTATTGTTATTTCCTACAAATAGGAACATTTTGTTTATCTAGTCCAGGGGTTGGCAAGCTACTGCCCGCAGGCTAAATCTTGCCGTGTGCCTGTTTTTGTAAATAAAGTTTTATTGAAACACAGGCATGCCAATTTCTTTACTTATTTTCTATGGCTGTTTTCATGCTACAATGGCAGAGTGAGTAGTTGCAACAGACCACATATGGCCTGCAAAGCCAAAAAGGTTTGCTATTTGGCCCGTTACAGAAAACGTTTGCCAACCCCTGATCTAGCCTCATCAAGTAGATTGATTTTTTTTTAAATGAGTTACAGGATTTATCTGAAATCTGCCTCTCTATTTAGATTAGAGAAGAAATACTAGATAGGAATTGGCGTTGTGGATAAATGGTGTTGATGATGAAAATGTTGGCAGCTACTTTTATATTTTTTCATATTTTTCATATTTTTTTAAATGGAAAATTTCATCTGACAGTAAACAAATAGAATTTATGCTTAGTAGTCAATACATGGATCCAGTACCTAGTTTTTCATATGGAACTGTAATGTCTTTGAAGGAACAGAGTGAATTATAAACATCTTTGTATCTCTGCAGCCATTGTCCAAGGTAGGGCCTGTGTCTTCCTTGATTGAATAAATGGCTACACAAATAGATTAGAACTGTTAAAATCTCTATGAAAGTAGATTGGGAATCTGACAGAAGTTGAAGTTAGCTAGAGTTTGGAATTTAGAGATATAACTATGTGTAGAAAGCTTTCACCAGTCATATGGTATAGGTAAGACTTTAATATCTGGAACACTAGTCTTCATGAACCATGGCTTCCTAGATTGAAGCAACAGTGGATTAAAATCATAGTTTCCAAAAATAACTCATAGTTAGAGTGGCAGGTGGTTATTATTTTATCGCTCTGAAGAGCCATATTCTCACACCTGTGATCCCAGCTGAAAAATGATCAGATCCAAAGAATCACACAAATGAAGAATATTAAGCATCCTCTTCATTTGTTCATCTAGTATTTATTGAGCATCTACCATGTTCCAGGCAATGTGCTCCACACTGGGGATACAATGATAAACAAATTAGAAATTGTCCATGTCTTCATGGAATTTATAGCCTAGCAGGAGAGATCAAAGCCTTTATCATTTCAAACTTCTGCCAGTTTTAAAGTACCTGCTAACAAAACCTGGCCTTCCAGACCTAGAATACTCTTGATTAGTAGGACTTCTTGCTCTTGCCTCCTCCTCCCTGAGACGTCTTTCCCTCCCAGGTGCCTCCTAGCATCTCCTATTCTTTCTGTAGTACAAGACCTTCACTTGTAGCAGGATTGGGGCTCTTTTAAATAATGACAGAGGGGCTTTCTCTAGAAATCCAGGCCTCCCCAGATTCATATGTGGAATCCAGAGCTGTTGTTATCTGAAACTTCAGTGTGCCCTGTCTCCCTTGTTATCTATGATGCCCAAGTCTGAAATTCTATTTAAGGAAAAAACACAAACATATGCAAATATAACTAATAACAATGATTAAGACTTACATATCTTGAAATAGACTTGAAAAAAGGGATGATAAAGTAAGTTTTATGTTCAAGATATTGCAGTTGTTTAATTTTCTGGGCTTTCCCTGTGTATACATAGGATCTGCCCTCAGAAGATGGGCTGTTATTTGTGGTATGTGCTATGGAGTCTGAACCAGACGTGTCTTTGTGGTTTCCATGGCAAAGCTATCTTGTGTGTGTGTGTGTGTGTGTGTGTGCATGTGCGCGCATGTGTTTCTTAAGTAGACATTTTAGCATGTATGAATTGAGTCTTTAAGGAGTTGCAGACCACAAGCCTATGATTTCAGTATAGGAATATTGTAAGTGAAGCCTGTTTATCTTAACAAATTGGTTCAGAGTTGCAAGAGACATTTGCTTTATGTTAACACCAGTCTAAAGAAAACATCTGAAGTAACGTTAAAAAAATCTGCTTTCCACTGTAGTGAGGATGGATCCATTTTAAATGTAATAAAAGAGAAAGCCAGCAGTGCATACTAGGAAGAAGAAATAGTTTAAAAGCTCCCTTCTTAAATTGAACTGAGTAACTTCCCTGGGCTGTGTCAGAAGGCCAGGTAATGGATAAACACAACCAGAGAGCTGGCCTGCAGTAGACGAAATTGGTGCAGAAGGTTGGAGAGAAAGGATAGAAAGAGAGAAAGGTCAACTGCAGCATTCCTTACACGCCCTGTTTCTTTGTCCCGTGAAAATATTGTATGTACACAGTGCGTAAAAGGCTATAATTCACTTGGAGAGCTCTACCCATGACATAAACACTCTCACGGTTTATGAACAGCAGTAGAGCCCTTTGAGTGGAGTCAGCTGTTTATTCCCTCCTGTAGAGGAAAATTCTAAACATCTGAACTGAGAAAGGACCGTTTCTGGCCCTGACCAGGGCTTTTCCTACCACATGTGCTTCTTACTCTCGGCCATCCAGCAAATTCTGTCCTCACAAGTGAAATACTCTCTATTGGGTGAGCACAGATTTTTGGGTTATGCATGCCCCAGTTCCTATCGCAAGTTCTAATCCTGTAAGCTCTGTGGCCTTGGGCAGGGCTGTGAACTTCCTGTAAAACAAGTCTGTACCCCTGCCTACTGGATGGGCTTGATATGAAGGGTCAGTCACTGAGTGGACTTGTGTAAGACCCTTGGGTTTAGTTTCTGCTTTGTCCCACAGTGCCTTTGCTCACCCCTTTCCTCCTGCCCGCTTTCTGCCCCTTCAAATCTCTTCATCCTTCAACATTCTTCTTTATGGTTTTCCCCATCCGTGCTGACTTGCAGGCAGCTCTTTCCCCTCTTCCTAATCTCGGTTGACTGTTGGTCATATGCTGCTTTGAAATCTCTTTCGTGTTGTTCTTTGATTTTTCACATCTTTGTTTATGTCTCATTTCCTTAATCAAATTGTGAGTTCTTTGAAGGCAGGGGCTTTGCATATCTTTTTAAAGATATTTATTGCAGTGTAATTTATATACAATGTAATTTACATACATTGAAGTGGACAGATTTAAATGTATCTTTGAATGGAGTTTTGACAAAGTTACCTTCTCCCCCTTTCCAATTAGTCTCCTCACCCCCAAGACAACTGCTGTTTGATTTCTATCACCTTGTCTTAGTTTTCCCTCTTTTAGATACTTCTTATAAATGGAGTAATACAGATTGTACTATTTTGTGTTTTTTGTGTTCAACACAATTATTTTAGATTTATCTGTTATAGCATTCCTCTTTTACCGCTGAGTAATAGTTCATTATATGAATATACCGTAATTTATTAATCCATTCATCTGTATATGTATATTTGGGTTGTTCCCAGTTGGGGATTTTATGAATAGAGCTGCTATGAACATTCTTATATAAGCCTTTTTATAGCCATATGTTTTCAATTCTGTGGGTAAATACCTGGGAGTGGGAGTATGCGTATGATTAACTTTATAAGAAACTGACAAACTTTTTCCCAGGTCGTTATACCAGTTTACACTCCCACAGGCAATATACGGGGTTTCAGTTGTTCCATATCCTCTCCCACACTTGGTATCATCAGTCTTTTTAATTTTAGCTATTCTAAAGGGGATAAAGTGATACCTCATTGTGTTTTTAATTTTGACTTCCTGATGATTAATGATGTTGAGCATCTTTTCATGTGCTTATTGGTATATCTTCTTTTGCAAAGTGTCTGTTCAAATTTAGCCTATTTTTAATTGGGTTGTTGGTCTTTATTATTGAGTTTTAAGAGTTCTTTATATACTGGTCATATATTACAAATATTTTCTCCCGATCTGTAGCTTGCCTTTTCATTTTCTTAATGGTGTCTTTTGATGAACAGAAAATTTTTATTTTTAATGAAATCTATTTTTATCAATGTTTTCTTTTTATGTTAGTGCTTTTTGTATCCTCATAATTATTTGCCTACCACAAGGTCATGAAGAGATTCTCCTATTTTTTTTTCTAGAAGCTTTGGTTTCGGTTTGATATTTAGGTCTATGATCCATCTCAGATTAATTTTTGTGTATGGTATTAGATAGAGGCTAAAGTTAATTTTTTGTTTATATATATCCAGGTACCAGCAACATTTGTTGAAAAAACTTGTCTTTCCCTGTTGAATTACCTTCATGCTTTTGTCAAAATAAATTGACCATATATGTGTGGGTCTATTTCTGGATACTCTATTCTCTTCCTTGGATCTATTTTTCTATCTGTATACCAATACCAATATTTCTTAAAATCAGAAAATGTAAATTCTCCAATTTTGTTCTTTTTAAAGATTGTTTTGGCTATTTTAGATCCTTTGCATTTCTATATAAATTTTAGAATCAGTTTGCCAATTCCAGCCCCAACTCCCCCTCAAAAAAAAAAAAAAAGCCTGCCGAGATTTTGATTGGGATGGCATTGCATCAGTAGATCAACAAGGGAAGAATTGACATTTTAACAATATTGAATCTTCCAATCAATGAACATGGTTTTATTTAGGTCTTCTTTATTTTCTCTCAGAAATATTTTGAGATTTTAGTGTGGAAGTCTTGCATATTTTTTATGTTTTTGCTTTTATTGTAAATGATAGCTTTTTAGATTTTATTTTCCAGTTGTTGCTAGGATATAGGAATACAAATGATTTTTGAGTATTGACCTAGTGTCCTATGACATTGCTAAATTCACTATTACTACTAAGTTCTAGTAGCTTTTTTTAGATTTCTTAGAATTTTTTACAGAAACTGTCATATCATCTATTAACAGCTGTATATCTTTCTTTCCAATCTTTATAATCTTTATGTTTTTTAATTTCTTTTTCTTAGCTACTTGCACTGATTAGGATCTTAAGTACAATGTTGTACGCAAGTGGTAAGAGCAGACATCTAGCCTTTTATTTCCACGTTAAGGTTGATATTAGCATTAGGTTTTATATAGATGTCTTTATCAGATTGAAGAAATTCCCTTACATTCCTACTTTGCTAAGAGTTATTATCATGAATGGGGGTTAAATTCGGTAGAATGCTTTTTCTGCTTCTATTGACATGATCCTATAGTTTTGCTCTATTCTATTAAAGCAGTGAATTACATTAATTAGTTTTTGAATGTTGGACCAACCTTGCATTCCAGGGATAAATAAACCCTTCTCAGTCATATTTTATCCTTTTTTATATTATTAGATTTGATTTGCTAAAATTGTGTTAAGATTTTTATGTCTATGTTCATGAGTGATATTAGTCTGAAATTTTTTTCTTATGTTGTCCTTGTCAGATTTTGTTAACAGCACTATGCTGGCTTTCTAAATGAATTGGCAAGTTTTCCTTCCTCCTCTGTTTTCTGAAAGAGTTTGTGTAGGTTTGGCACTATTTTTTTCCTAAATATTTGATAGAGTTTTATTTGTGGGAAGAAATTCAATGTCTTTACTAAATATAAGGATATTCAGATTTTTAAAATTTCTTCTTATGTTAGTTTTAGCAAGTTGTGGGGTTTTTTTAAAGGAATTTATCCATCACGTCCAAGTTGTTGAATTGATTGGTATAAGGTTGTTTCCTAATATTCCCTCATTTTCCTTTTAACATCTGTAGGAGCCATAGTGATGTAACCTCTTTCATTCCTTGTAGTGAAAATTTGTATTTTTTTCCTCTCCCTTTTTTTTTTTTTAATAGTCTAGCTAGGGGTTTATCAATTTTACTAATCTTTTCAAAGAAGCAACTTTTAACCTTGTGGATTTTATCCAGGTTTTGTTTCTGTTTTATTAGTTTATGCTTTTATCTTTATTATTTCCTTCTACTTATTTTCAGTTTAATTTGTTTTTCTTTTTCAAGCTTCTTAGAGTGGAAGCTTAGATTATTGATTTTAATTCTTTCTTCTTTTTAATATAAGCCTTTAAAGCTACAAATTTCTCTCTAAGATTTGCTTTAGCTGCATCCCACAAATTTTGATATGTTGTTTTTCATTGTCATTTTGTTAGAAATATTTTCTAATTTCCCTTGTGATTTGTTTTTGAACTATGGGTTTTTTTTTAATAGTTGTGCTGCTTGAAGTTCAAGTGTTTGGGGGTTTTTCTAGATATCTTATTGTTATTGATTTCTAATTTAATTCTGTTTTGGTTGGAGATCATAATTGTGTGATTTTAATCTTTGAAATCACTTGAGATTTGTTTTATGGCCCAACATATGGTCTATCTTGGTAAGTAAAAAGAATGCATGTTCTGCAGTTTTGATGTATAGTATTCTATATACATATTAAGTCAAATTGCTTGTTAATGGTATTCTAATCTTCTGTATCCTTACAATGTGTGTGTGTATTATATCAGTTACTGAAAGGAGGGGTTAAAATTTCCACCTATGATTTTAGGTTTGTCTATTTCTCCTTGTAGTTCTATCAATGTTTGCTTTTTGTATTTTAAAGTTTTGTTATTTAGGTACATATATATTTGGAATTGTTATGTCTTCTTGATAAATTGGCATTCTATCATTATGAAATAACTCTCTCTATTTCTGGTAATACTCCTTGACTTGAAGTCTACTTTGTCTATATTAATATAGTTGCACCAGATTTCTTATGCTTATTGTTTGTATGGTATATCTGTTTTCATCCTTTTTCTTTCATCCTATGTGTGTCTGTATTTCAAGGAAACCTGTTGTAGGTTAGTTTTCTTTAAATCTAGTCTGATAATCTCTACCTCTTAATTGGAGTATTTGGTTCATTTACATTTCATATACTTAATGAGCTGATTGAATTTAAGTCTCCCATCTTACTATTTGTTGTTTAATTTCCCCTATTTGTTTATTTATTTTTTATTCCTTTGTTCTTCCCTTCCAAATCTTCCTTTTGATTTGAGTATTTTTTAGTACACCATTCTCTCTTCTGTTGGATTTTTAGCTATAGCTCTTTGTATCATATTTTAGTTATTAGTACACTAAAATACATCCTTAACTTATCATAGTCTACCATGAATTAATGTTATGACACTTAAAGTATAATGTAAAAACCTAAAACAGTGTAATTCTCTTTATACTTTCTACTATCCTTTGTGCTCTTATACTTATACGTTTCACTTCTACATATCTTATGAATCCCACAATACATTGTTATTACTTTGGCTTTTAACAGTCAGTTGACTTTTAAAGAATTTAAGAAAAGAAAGAAAAATTACATTTTATTTTATTCTGTAATTTACAAATAAAGGTAATGGAGAATCAATTCCTTTCCAAAAAAAACACGTATTTTTAAGTATCTTCCTTGGAACAAGCCATCAGAGACCCTATCCAACCTATATGTAGAGGACGCTGAGACTCACAGTCATCAAGAAAAGAAAGCTACACCTGCATAGCAAAAACGTACCTCTGCCTGCCCTGTGACTTCACCATTTGCAGTGCACCCTCACACACTTCATGGGATCATCACTGTAGCCCTGCAAGGGGTGCAGTGCAGAAATCCTCACTGCCTTTCATGCAGATAAAGAAACTGAGGTTCAGAGTGCTTAAGTGACTTACCTAAGGGCACACAGCTAACTTCTAGTGCAGTCAGGGCTCAACACAGGGCCTCTGACCTTTTTTGCACATCCACACCCAGGTAGACAGATGGAGTTACCCATTCTCTTTACCACTTTTTCAAGCCTCCCTCCTCAGAGGCCTGGCAGTTCAGTAACATAAATACAGAGAGGAAATGCATGTGGCAGTCAAGAGCACTGACCCTGGTCATGACAGAGCTGGGCTTAAACCTGTCTCTGCGGCTCACAAGCTGTGTGACTTTAGGCAAATTCATAATCTCCCTGAGTCTGTGTCCTTATCTATAAAATGGTGAAGCTAGTTTCTAGCATTATTATGAGTATCAACTGGGGTGTATGGTTTTCTATTGTTGATTAACAAATTACCACAAACTTAACAGCTTAAAACAGCACAAATTATTATCTCATAGTTTCTGTGGATCAGGAGTCTGGGACAACATGCCTGAGTTCTCTGTTCAGGGTCCCAAACAACTAAAATCAAGGTGTTGGCTGGGGCTGCTATCTCAGATGAGGCGAGTGGCCTCTTCTAAGTTCATTCAGATTGTTCGTTCAGCAGAGTTCAGTTCCGTGTGGTTATAGGACTGAGATGCCTGTTTCCTTACTGACTATCAGCTGGCAGCCATTCCCTGCCACGTGGTCCCCTCCATGTCAACTCAGCAGCGGTGCATCAAATCCTTCTCATGTTTCCAATCTCTGACTTCTGTGTCACTGACCTCTAGACCCAGATTTAAAGGGTTCATTTGCTTATGTCAGGCCTACCAGTTAATCTCCCTTTCTTTTTTTTTTTTTTTTTTTGTGAAGAAGATCAGCCCTGAGCTAACATCCATGCCAGTCTGCTTTTTGCTGAGGAAGACCGGCCCTGAGCTAACATCTATTGCCAATCCTCCTCCTTTTTTTCCCTTTTTCTCCCCAAAGCCCCAGTAGATAGTTGTATGTCATAGTTGCACATCCTTCTAGTTGCTGTATGTGGGACACCGCCTCAGCATGGCTGGACAAGCGGTGTGTCAGTGCGCGCCCAGGATGCGAACCCGGGCCGCCAGTAGCGGAGCGCACACACTTAACCACTAAGCCACGGGGCCGGCCCCAATCTCCCTTTCTTAAAGTCAGCTGTTCCGTGTCATATAAGCCAATTATAGGAAAGAAATCCATCATTTTCACAGTCCTGGGAATTATACAGGAGGTGTACACCAGGGGATGAGGAATCTTGGGGGCCATCTTATAATTCTGCCTACTGCATGGTCATGTAGGTGAATTGTCTGGCATAGAGTCTGGCACATGGTGACCATTCAGTATATGTTAACTATCAGCATCATCATCCCTGGCGGAAAAAAAAGATTTTTAATTAAAAGATAGCAGAGTCAGCATTGCTATCTTCACATGCACCCCAGTAAACAGTCCCCCAGCCTCAGTGACTTGGCAGAGATTCTTAAGTTCTAGGCTGCCCTATTCATGGCTGCTTTCCCCTGTGGTTGTGTCTACTTGGTGCCAGCACAACCAGTTTGAAAAGTGGAAAAATCCATCCTTCAGTTGTTTAATCTACATAAAACCAGCTATCACTTAAAAAAAAAAAAACTGAACCCATTCATTACCTACTTTGGTATCTTATACATAGCTTTAGGTCTATCTAGAAGAATGAATCAAATGATTTCTTATAATCCTTTCTAGTCTGATAAATCTATGAATATATGGAGTGAGTTTTCCTTGAGTTTCATTGTATAAAGTATCAGGTTGATCCTAGAAGCCTAAGTAGGTTCTTAGAATAGAATTTAACCCCAAAACTACCTACTGCAATGGCTTGTCACACATTAAATCCATTATATAAATGGAATTACTAAAAAATATTTCAAAAAATAGCTTCTCAGTCAACACATGGGCGTAATTCATCATGAACCTCCTAAAACCATTTGTTGTTTCCCTTCTTGCCTCCAGGTCAGAAAGAGATGTTATTTTTTTATTTAGAAACCAATCTAGGGCCGGCCCTGTGGCTTAGCGGTTAAGTGCGCAGGCTCCGCTACTGGCGGACCGGGTTCGGACCCAGGCGCGCACCAACGCACTGCTTCTCCGGCCATGCTGAGGCCGCGTCCCACATACAGCGGCTAGAGGGGTGTGCAGCTATGACATACAACTATCTACTGGGGCTTTGGGGAAAAAAAAAGGAGGAGGATTGGCAATAGATGTTAGCTCAGAGCCAGTCTTCCTCAGCAAAAAAAGAGGAGGATTGGCATGGATGTTAGCTCAGGGCTGATCTTCCTCACAAAAAAAAAAAAAAGAAACCAATCTAAATGCTCCGAAAGCAATCCATAATTTCCCATATGTTACTCTTCACCATGCATACTTTTATTATTTGTCATCCAGTTGTCTTTGCAGAATAACATTCTCTTTCAAGAATTAAAAAAAAAGGTACATTTTGGACTGTATCAATTATTTTCCATTGTTGATACCTTAGTATTCCCAAAGGCACAGTTTTCTTCAAACTTCTCATTAGCTGCCAAATGCTTCAATCCAGTCTCATGCATTAGTCCTTTAAATAAGACAGATAAAAATATTATCTCCTCTCCTTGATTCACGAGAAGGTGTTAAATGTCCCCACCTGATTTGTTCCCCATCCTCATGCCTTACTGTGACCTCTGAACCCCCTCTGGACCCCTGGGATGCCAGGGAACGGTAGAAATCCCAGTTCTAAGAGGGTCCTTCACTGCACGGTCACAGGGGCCCTGAGGCCCGAGAAGTCTTGGGGGCTAAGGCAGGGCTGGGGGAGAGGTGTTCCTGAAGTATAAGTGGTTATGATGTGAACCTGTTTATGTGTTTGTTTCCCCAGAAATTAATCACTCACTTCTTCGCTCCCCCATCGGTAGCTCCTTAAGCCAGGTCAAATGATGCTGTGTTTCTGCTGAGATTTAGCGGTGGAGTCAGGCAGTCCCTGTGCTTGGTAAACTGGCCAGAGGGAGTCCCGGCTGAGCCGGCTTTGGAACCAGGTATCCAGACACCGCTCAGTGTTAGGGAGAACCCTGGTGGGGATTTTGCAACCCTCTCCCTCTCCCTGGACCACTACTCCCCTCCACTCACCCCTGTTCCTCCCCTTTGTGTCTGTATTTCTGGAACTCCCATCTGGCACCCAAGGGTAGGGGGATGACCAGGAAGGTAAGAACTGTGGCCAGCTGTGATTGCTAACCCCCACAGCCCCTCTGCAAGGAGGAGCAGTTGTAGAAGTGGGCCACTTAGGGCAGGAAGGGTCATTGGCAGCAGGGAGAGCACTGAGGAAGGCAGAGCAGGCGGGGTTGAGCTCCCAGAAAGCTCTGCCGCAGGGGCCCCTCTGGGTCGGACCTTAGCAACAGCACCTGGGAGCCCAACGTCTGCTATGATTCATGGGTTTTGTTTTGTCTTTTGTTTCACCTTGAGTTTCCTCAGAATAGTTCCCTTTAAAAAATCCCAACCTCATCTTAGCTGAACTCCCCTCAGGAGAGAAGAGGGAATTTTCCAGGCCCAGGCTGGCGTAGCTTGGGTGATCCAAGTACCCTGAGAGGACAGGAAAGGAACCAGTAAGGGTGAGCCCACCAAGGAATTGAGGATGGCCGCGGTCACCAAAGCCCTCCACTCACCCACACACCTGGCTCCTGCGTGGGCAAGCTCACCCATCCCTCCTAGGTTTAGAAATACAGAAGCTGTGAAGAGAAAAATAAAGCAAATAAGTAACATGGAATTTATTGGATCCTTGAACTCTCAAAGAGAATCATTTTGACGAGTATCTTCAAGGGATTTGGTTTGTTTTTCCTTTCAGAAGAGAGAGCAACAGAGATGGGGAGGAATCCAGATCTGCCTGACATCCAGGCATCCTCTCCAAATTGCGTAGGTCAGAGAGAACATGTTATTTATTAGAACCTGACATCTGTTGCTGTGAAGAGATAAGCTCCATTAAAAAGCCTGGCCATCAATTACTGCTAATACAGCCCTCATCCCAGAGTGAGCTGCTTACCATCCTTTCAGCCTGCACAGACCAGGCTGTACCAGGCACAGAGCATTTACAGCCCAGCTCAGCCTCCTCACTCCCCTTCAGCAGGACCCCTCAGGCCATCTTTTCCAGACCCTCCATCTGGGTTCCTGGGTTCCTTTGATTCCATTCTTTGGCCCCTGTGAGGGCTGTTTTGAGGCCTGAACTCCTCGGTCCATTCTGCTTTCTCAGTGGAAAACAGGGTTAGGGTTTACGTTTTGGTCTCTGTCATGCAAGCTAGAAGGAGCTGCACATGGAAAGACTAACTGGAAGGTCAACACGTCTTTGTCAGGGAAATGAACTTAGTTGTGCCATTGTGAGAGCTACTGCTGCGTGCTCAGACTTGGGTTCCCATTATCCCTCCCAGCCACTGGGAAAATGCTCGTGATAACCAAGTACAGCTACTTCCTTGTTTGTGAGTTATGGTCTCATATTTTCCTTCTTGGAAAAATAGACAGATGTCTTATAGAGTCAGAAAGGAAAGAGTAGAGCAGTTGGTTTTGGATTTTTATTGGATACCAAAATGGAAGCATCCGCTTATTAATGGAACCAGGGTTGCCTTTGAATTGTTGGAAGAAGAAACATACAGTACGTGAAGAAGAAGCAAAGAATAATGGCCTGGGAGTTAGGAGACCTGGGTCTCATCTGGGCACCATTATTAATTTCCTGCATGATCTTGGGAAAGACACTTTACCTTTCTGGGCCTCAGTGCCCTCATCTGAAAGTTCTGGGCTAGCAGTTGATGATCACTAAGCTCTAATATATTTCTGGGATTTTGAGTGAAAATTGTGTTTAAGATAGCTTAGCATACTTCTTTATTCATGTTGAGAAAATTCCATCTCTGTTGCCAGAGGTCAGACACAAATTGAAAACATTACTAAATGGAATTAAGTACACTATGTACGTGGTGGTTTTTTGTACAACCCGTATCCGATATTTATAGAACACTTCAGTTGCAGAACGTGCGCACATATGCCCTGAACACACACCCTGTAAAATAATTCTAGGTGTAATACATTTTCAGATGTCAAGGTAAAACAGATTCTTGGGAATCAGGCTTGACTGTTCTCATGTGCTTGTTCGGTTCTGACAGGTGCCGTCAGGGCTGCTCAGGGCTGTCATGTGTGATGTGGAGTCCAGCCAAGGCAGCAGGGCCAAGCTGCTTGTTTCTATCACTTCTCATTAAGGCATGAATTCTAGAAAAAAAGGAAGCATCAAAGAACAATCAGGACTGTCCATTCTGTGCACATCATTAATGACAAGCAAAGGCCTTGCTTCTGCAGAAATGGGATTCTGTCTTGTCTGTTGTCAGATCATTCAGCACAGGGGCCACCTGTGAAAATGAACTAGATTCATGACTTGTTAAAATAGAAGCTTTATAAAAGTGAGCAGAAACAGAGAGCAGGCACTGGGGCAGTTACCACTACTCCAGTGACCTGCAAAATCCACAGCCAATAGCAGAGCTAAGTCGGATGACCAAGCAGGAATGCATCTGGGAAAGTAAGTGTGACAATGGGGGCCAGTCTCAGGACATAGAATGTGGAAGGAACCTTAGAGATCATCTAGTTCAGCCAAGATTAAGTGTGGTAAGCATTAACCATTATGGTGGAAATTAAATGAAATAATTGTTGTAAAACTCTTAGCACAGTGATTGGCATAGACTTGACGTCCAATTCATCATTTTCATTTCCTGGAAGAACTTGTTCAAGGCTATACAGTACCAAGATTGGAACCCTGTGCCCCCTGATCACTGGTCCAGCACCCTGCCCAAGCCACCTCTGACTTCCCACCTTTTCTCTGCCTGTTTCCTGCTTCCTTCCTCACAGAAGCAGCACAGTGGAGTCAAGGGCTGGAGGTTAGCATGGCTGCATGCATGTCCCCATCCACTTACCCTTGGAGTGGCCTGGCATGGGAACCATCTTCCTAGTGGCTCAACTGGGAGGCTGAGAGTTGCTGTGGCTGTGGGGAAAGCCCAGGGTGTTGTTGAGCAGAAATAGCTCTTCTCAGAATGTAAAGACCTGGCATGGAGTACCTTTAAGGGAAGGTAAACATTCCTGTGGCCAAACTTATTACTAGAATCAATGGACAAAAGAAGAAAAGGGGTATTGTATTGGAGCAGGCCAAAGGAGAGACTGCTTCACAGCTGCCTCCAAACCAAAGGGAGCTGCACACTGAGAAGATGACAGAAAATTCCAGTGACTACTATATTCCCAGACAGACAGAACCTCTGGCACTTAGTCATGCCTCATGGAAAATGGAAGTCAAGAAAGCAGAAGTGAGGCTAGAGTGATCTAGGCTAGTCCACAATTCAAAGTCACTTCTGATGAGAAAAAGTGGTTTGCCTCCTTGTTTGCCCTGGATGGTCAGGGCTGAGTTGCCAGGTAGAGATCCCATGGCCGTAAGAAGAACAGACTTTAAGGTAGCCATGATGGTAAGAATCAAGTGTAACAATGGTTTCTGCAGTTAAGTTATTGCTAGTAATTCATTCAGCAAACGCTTAAGAGCTATATACAGTGTATACAGAGTATGTGCAAAGCACTGGGGACCATAACACACACACATACACACAGGGTTGCCACCCTCCAGGTGTTAAAACTCATCCACCTGTTTTGAAAATCCCCAACTACAAAGCCTACTGATTGATTTTTGGATCCGTCACTGGTTGAGATTCTATTGTGACAATGGGGCCATCCGTGGCATTAACTACTCAGTCCACTGAGTACAAGTCAGAATTGCAAAGTGGGAAGCTCTGCAGCTCTTCTAAAAGTAAAAATCAAAATTTAGAAAACCAGAATTTTCCATTATTGATCATTTTGGGAATTGGATAATCCTTAAACTGTCATTCTAGTTGTTGAGAAAAGTGAAATTTATGGGAACATATATGTAAAGGCAAAACTATGTTGTTTTTTCCAAAATAAATGATAATGGATCATCCAGTCCCTCCTGATCATCTTATCAACAATAATAATAATAAATATGTATTGAGTACTTCCACTGCAGGACAGCTGTAAATGCCTTATATATTTTAACTCCTGTAATTTTCATAACAACCCTATGAGATAGGTACTGCCATTACACCTGTTTTACAGATTATGAAGCTGAGGCCCCACAAAGTGAAGTGACTTGTCCAAGATCACAGACTAACTTAGCATCAGAGCTGAGAACATACCTTGGGTTTCCCAACTTTTAGACTGGCATTCTGCCCTTCTAATGCCCTGCCTCTCTACTTCAGATTGATTGCCTGAGTTATCCCAAATTTGCCAGGCAACTGAGCTCAGCTCTCTATTCAGAACTGCAGTCTCAAGGCTCTCTGCGTTGGTTGACACTCGGGTTTGGCATGCCCCAGTGTGGATTTGTAGTGGCAGACATTTTGATTAGGTCCAGATCATCGGTACATGTATATTGAATTCAAAGTAGGTATCAGGCACCATGTTAAGTGGTGTGTGGGACACAGTCTGCCTTTACTGAACTAGAGGTGGGATGAAAATTCTGCATAAATAAATCTCTTATAAGGCAGCAACATGTGCAATGTGCAGGTGGAACACAGTAGGAGTCCTGAGAAAAGGAGATGATGGCTGTTGCCTGAGATCGAGGAAGCTGACATTGGAGGATGGGTAGGCTTTGATGTGTAGAGATGGAGAGAAGACATTCCTGCCAGGGGGAATAGGCTGCTCAGAAGCCCAGAGGCCAGGAAGCACGGGGGTTCCAGGTAGGCCAGTGTACATTGAAGAGGGTACTGGTACATGAGGCAGGTAGCCGAGTTTTGCAGGGTGGAGGGAACACATGCTCTGGAATCAGACCAACCAGAATTCAAATCCTAGTTCTACTCTTTCTAGTAGTAGTTGGTTACCTCTGTGAACATTGGTTTTCTCATCTGTACATAAGGGTAATGCAGAGAGGGATTCTCAGATCCATCCTCTCTGAGAGGGGATTGTGGGTGTTAAAGGGGAAAATGATTATAAAATGCCTGGCATATTGTTGGTATTCAGTTAAAGGTGACTGTTGTTATTAACTGCCATGCTCAGACATTTTATCTTTTTTTTCTGTAGGCAACAAGGTTTTTCTTAAATTAACAGATTACGTATTGACACAATGATCTGCCTTGGTATAGTTATATAAATCATAATAGATCCTTCTTGGCCTGGGAAATACTAAGAAAGGCAGTAAAAACTAAGTTCTTTGGTCAAACTTGTGGAACACTGTAAAGCAATGTTGTCTTGGGCCCTTTCACCCCCCCTTTACCACCTCAGTGCCCGGGGCTTTCAGAGACCCACACTTGTTCTCCAGAGTTAAACTTGCCAGTTTTAGCAGTTAAAAATACAGGATGCCCAGTTAAATTTGAATTTCAGATGAACAACAAATAATTTAGTATAAGTATATCCATGCGCTATTTAGGACATACTTATACTAAAGCATTATTTATTGTTGTTCATCTGAAAGTTAAGTTTATGTGGGCATCCTGTATGGAGGGACACCTCAAGAATCAGTCAGAACAATCTACCAGCCTGTTTGGGGAAGGGGGACCCACTGGCCTTCTAGTCTTCTTCCTTGGGTGATAAATGCTCTGTGCAGCAGACTTGGGCAGTGCCTTCACATCACTTCCTGGGTAGATACATTAAATACTGATGGGTCCCACTGTGTGTGTTTGGGGGTGGGAGTAGCGGTAAAGTGGGGAAGGATGTCTTATACCAGTCTGCATATATCCTTGGCCCTCTTTCTCCAGAACATTCTCACAGACAATTGGCAGAATGAAGACAGCCTTTGTGGTCTGATAGCTTATCTCACTGAATAAGAGCAAGCCCTCTTTCACAGTTTCTTCCAGGGACATAGCTAAAAGTGGGAACTTTAGCTGTCTCTTGTGGTGTGAGTGACTTGAGATGGCCATAGCAGGAGTGGTAGTGACTGACCAAATGCTCCCTGCTCTGGGAGTCTGAGGATCACAGGATTGGAGCTGGAAGGACAATCCAGCTGCCTCACTTTGGAAGTGAAACAAAGAAGACCCAGAGAAGAGAAGTGCTTTGCCCAAGGTCGCACAGCTATCAGAATTTGAGTCTGAACTTAAGTGTGGGTCTGCTACCTTGGGTTCTTCAGTAATAATTTAGGGGACCTGAGAATTCCAAGCACACTTTGTTTGGTTGATTTCTGAACATTTTCTCTGGATTACTTGATAACAGTCGTCTCTAGATCTCCACTTGGCTGCATTATCCTCTGGTGCTGCCACACTCAACTGTATCCTCTTTTTTTTTTTTTTTTTGTGAGGAAGATTGGCCCTGAGCTAACATCTGTTGCCAATCTTCCTCTTTTTTTTTTTTGGCTTGAGGAAGATTGTCCCTTGACAAGTGGTGTGTAGGTCCACATGCTGGATCCGAACCCGCAAAACCCGAGCTGCCGAACCGGAGCACGTGAAGTCAACCACTGCGCCACTAGGCCAGCCCCTCAGCTGTACCCTTGACATCATCTCCTTCAGGCAGAGTTTGTTAAGGCCCTAAGAGCGAGATCACTACTGGTGGGGCGTTAATGGCACTTTCTGAGACCAGCTTGATCTTGGCCTCCCTGTTAGTGCCTCCTTGCTGATCTCTGCCCCACCCTGACCAAGTGTTCTGTGGTTGAGATGGAAAAATCCGCCTCAGAGCAGATGGCTTTTAACCTCAGTTTCAGAGGAATAATTTGTCCACGTAATATGAGGTGAAAATTAAAACAAAGCAGGGCGTAGGTTTGAGCAAAATAGCGCCCTTGGGCTTAAGAGTGACTTTGACCTATTCCTCCCAGACTAGAATGATTATCTGGCTGCCAGAGACTTCTTAGAGGAATCACTTGATTAAATGGTATCACTGGCGAGGGGGGATTAGCCCTAAGACCAGCTTTATCTGCACACTCTGAAAGCAAACCTGA